>NC_135946.1:1210000-1810000 GCF_964058835.1 Carex rostrata | reverse complement strand
CTTTTCATCTCTCTCTTCCCCTTCTAGAGTTTATTCTTCCTGCCTCTCTCGCTCGTTGATTGGCCGTTTCTCTCTTCTGCATTCCAGTTACGTTTCATCGCCATCTCTCTCCTCTCTCGAAGCAACATTGGAAAAGAAGAGGAGGTGACTTATAAGCAATTCTTATCTTTTCCCTACGGCTATGGCAAATCTTAGATTTTCTAATATTCTTTGTACCAATTCTTAAATACAGTGCCACCATGATTTATAAGCATTTATCTCACTGGTATCAGTCAATACCAATACAATTTTGATGAACTGGTATATAATAGTGGGGTACCAGACTACCACGGATTAATTGTAAAATTATTGTAAAGTTAGGGGCCTTTTAAGTAAATAACACAACTAATTTGAATACCCCTTCCAGATCGGTTGGACTGAAAAAAACTGGACCCGGTCAACTATCTAATTTGATTCGTTTGAAAGACCACATTTGCTGTGGAATAAAAAAAACCAAAATAATTAACCGGTTTTTATTCAAAAGCCACGAACCAATCTTAAAAAAAACTCGAGTTTGAAATTTTTGTTGTTGTTGAAAACTTAGTAGTGACTACCAAAGCAAAATTAATATAGATATTTGCCTCAGAAGCTCTCTAGATCGATAGACTATATAAATCGTAATCGTTTTAATTTTTTGAATATGGATACAGATACAGATACAGATACAATTTGATTATGAAAGTAGACATACTTGAAATTTATAAAATAAATCAAAATTAATATAAAGTAAAATTTTCAATACTAAAATCTGTAAAAATATAAATATATAACAGAGCTAAAATTTATACGATGTATCTAATTAGAACGATGAACAACATAATTTTACATTACAAAGTATACATCTAATTATATATTCTTATTTTTGAAAAATACATACGTCGACAATTATCATATCCATAACCATATCTATTTTGTAAATTCAAAAATCATATGATATCCAATATATATCTACTTCTAGATATAAATATCGAATATCCATATCTAAATATACATATATACATTGAATACAAATAAGATGATATCCAATTTGTTTTCAGTTGAGGGACAAATTTGATAGATATTATGCAAAATAAAGAACATATCAAATCAATTATTTTCTGTCTTTATTTTTTTAAGCTGATTCTAGTTATATGGACCTCAAACCAAGCTTGTAAGGGAAATTGATTATTGGATTTTTACAAGCCAGTGATATCAATCAAATAATATTAAAATGGTACTCCTTTAATAAAAAATACAATACTGAAATGTCATTATTCTGTGCACAAAAAATTAATTTTGATAATTGAATTTCAGACTTTAAATATTGATATATTAAAAATTTAAACACATTGAAGGCAAAAAAAAAATGACGAAAACTTAAAAAAAAATTAAACATTTTTCCTCCAATATCATAACCTACTATTTTCATGTCTCATTTAGAGTTACCAAATAATAAAATTGTGACTCACATAGAACATGTTGCATATTTTATAATAAAATATATACTCGAATTTGAATAGAGAAAAAAAAATGTAAATGTAAACCTTTCAGAAAACCAAAATCGTATGAGGATTTTTCAGCTTAAAGGTATATTATTATAAAATAGTATATACAATATCCAAAAATATAATAATTGGTCATCAAGAACGTGTCTTTATTTATTTCCCCAATTTATTCTAGCTGTCATGCATGAACCTTTTTTTTATTTAATTTTTTTTAAAGCAAATTTGTCTAGTTGGTTCATTCTTATTTTCTTTTTGTTGAGCAAGTCATTACATAATTCTTAAGTCCATCTGATGACAGTATCGATTAACTTGATATAGACTATAAACAAATTATATGAACTAGTACCATATATAAAAGAATTATGAAATAAAAATATGTTTCAATAGTATGAACAATTTATTTGTTGACCACCTTCATTAATATAAATAACTGTTGTAATGATCAATATATGTCATGATAGTTATGAAATAAAAATATGTTAAACAGTACTAGTTCAATAGCATAAACACAAACCTAAATTTATTCACAAAATAATTTTTTATTGTCCACATTAACTAACACAAATATATAGTTTAAAAAATAAATCTACAAATTGAAAATTAAGGAATTACTACTCAGTATCCATTTTTTTGCTCAATTAAGATGGAATATCTCAAGCAGCACCTAAATCTAATATTTTGACTAATTAACATATGAGTAAATTAGTGACAAAGAATGTGTTTTATTTTATTATTTTTTTTCCCAATTTATTCTAGCTGTCATGCATAAAGCTTTTATTCAAGAAAATTTGTTTAATTGGTTGATTCTTAATTTCTTTTTGTAGAGCAAGCCATTACATTATTCTTAAGTCCATCTGTTGACAGTATAGTTTTGAATTAAAGAAAATAGATAATTGAGAGGAATCAAATATTTTATGGGAAAGGTTTTCAACCACCTAGTTCTGTCCCCAAGTTTATAAATCATTGGGCACCTGGCCAAAGAAAAGATATACTACCAGCAGTTTACATAATTTAACTAGATATTTATAATATATTTTAAAATTATTAATTAGTACCACATATAACAAAGGACTACTGATATTTAGAATATATTAAAAAAATATTAATTGTTAAATATTTAGTTAAAAATATAGACCAACCTAAGTTTATCAACAAAATAACTTTTTATTGTCCACTTTCACTAATATAAACATCTATTGTAATAGTGTAAAAACTATTGTAATAATATAAACATCTATTTTTTCACTATTCTTTTTTTAGAATTTTTGAAAATTTTAAAAAATTCAACAAAGTAATGATTTTCAAAAATTCTGAAATAATAGTAAAAAATTTCCAAACAAAATGTAAAATTTGGTCTCCAATAACATCTTAACACGAAGAGCATCTTGGAAGGTTCAAATTGACTATTTGAAATTCAAAAATGAAAATATAAGCGGAAAGTAAAATATCCTCTTTAATTCCCAAAACAAGTTAGTCCATCTCTCTCTACATATAGAGAGAGAGACTTAAGTTCCTTGATAAAATAATTTTCTTATTATCAGTTTCCTTAGTATAAACATATATCTATGGCAATAATAAACATAACTAATATAATAAGGAAACTGATAATAGTAACTTTTGAATGGCAATAATATATTTAAGAAATGTCTTGTTTTTAAATATATATATTTTTCAACAAAAATAACCATCATTTGTTATTCTAAATGATAATAGTAGAAAAACAAATTTAGAAATTGACAGTTGAGAACTGACAGCCCCAAAATCTAGAATTTTAATTAGATAATTAATTTGACTAATTAACAGTTAACAAACGTGTCCCCCACGCTGCAGAGATTCAAAAATCAAGTTCACCAGCTGTCTATACGCGTTTCATTTGCTCTCTCTTTCTCTCCTGTCCTCTCCTCTCCTCTCCTCTACATTTATAACTCTCCAAAGCATCCTTAATAGTAACTTTAATTTGTTTCTCTCCTGGCACCATGGCGACACTTCACGTAGCGTTGCCGCTTGAAACAAACTTCATGATGCAAGATGATTTACCTTCGCCGGCGACTCACCGCATGACGTGTTTCGGTTGTGCTTTCTCGAGACCCGCATTACAATACCAGGTTCTAGAAGATGAAGAGAAAGAGAAGGCTGGAAATGTGAGATGTCTTCCAGCTAATAGCAAATGGAGATCTCTTGTGAATAGTGCAAGCATGAAGAAGAGAATCAGTGTGATTAATTCTAACAAGCCTGATTTTAGCTATGATTTGAGGAGTTATAATTTGAATTTTGAAGAAGAGAATCAGTATTAACTATTTATTGTGTTATTTCTTTCTTTGCTGTTCATTTCTTATTTCATTATTTTTTATTTGATGATTTATTGGTTTTTTTATTCAGTAATGTAATTATAGTCTATCAATTTTTATTCTACTAATTTTTTATCAGTATATAATTGCTTAATTGATGATTCATGTAATGATTAATGTTTATTGAGGTTTAGCTTAGTTTTTAATCTGTTTCATTAAATAAAATAAATGAAGCACCCATGTTAGCTAGTACCAGTACAGCTCCAAACTTTGGTAGAGGGTACAAATTGCCACATGCAATGTTGTCTCGTATAAAAAAATTAACATCTAATAGAGGTTTTTTTTTTTATCTCTGATTAAATTATGTTGTTGGTAGCTGTATTTAATAAATGCGATGACAAAAATATGTTTCTGTTAGATTATTTAATACAATTATGACTATATGAAAATATTTTTTTGCTACAATATCAAAAACTGATTCTCATGCAATTAAAAGTTATATCTTAGAATATTTATATACAAAACATTCCTTGCTTAGTCATATACGAGTTAAATACAAATAAGCAGTTGGCATGCAGTGCCCAATGTGAATTAATAAAATAAAATAAAAATGATGCTTGTTGGACCTCCTTTAGGTTCGATGATCTACTTTAAGATTTGTGCCCTCAGTTTTAATATTCATACGCCTTTGCATCAATTTTGAAGCGAATCAGACGGTTATGGAGTCCATTAACCCAAAAGTAGATCAA
Source organism: Carex rostrata (assembly GCF_964058835.1). Classification (NCBI taxonomy): domain Eukaryota; kingdom Viridiplantae; phylum Streptophyta; class Magnoliopsida; order Poales; family Cyperaceae; genus Carex; species Carex rostrata. Next base: position 1,805,440 of record NC_135946.1, on the reverse strand, counting down.
TTAATTAGTTAAACATAATTACAGATTTCGAGGTCAACTTCATTTGTTTAGCTCACAACTTCAGATTGCTTATCTTAAAGCCACTGGATAAAATTGAAATTTTCTCCATAGAAATTAGATCTAAGTGATAAATAATTTGTACATATCAGAAAAATTTTAAATCCAACTTTCTTGAACGCAGTACTTCACCTAAAATATGTATAAATAATTTGTACATATCTGGAAAATTTGAAATGAAATCAGAAAGCCACGCCTATAGGCTATATGTTTGATTTTTTGATTCCATAGAAAGAGTGTTTGAATTTTCGATTCCATAGAAAGAGTGTTTGATTTTTCGATTCCATAGAAAGAGTGTTTGATTATTTTATTTTAGAAATTTAGTAAAAGCATTATCTGGAACTAGAAAAGGTGTTTGATTTTTCGATTCCATAGAAATAATTTAATCATTATATTCCTTTGATAAAAAAATTAATATTTTTTTTCTGGCCAAGGTATATATTATAAAATGAATTGTACCATCACTTTTATTTTTTTTGGAAATGCTTAAAGAAATTGAATCAATGGTAAGTTTTCTTCTATGGATTAAGAAAATAAAATAATTAAGTGATAAAGAATGCAGCTGCTAACTGTGGAGAAATAAATTGATAGAAAATGATAAAAATGAAGAAGACTTTAAGGAGTTTATCTTTATAAGAGTATTATTGTTTGTGAAAAATTAAATGCGACAAATCAACTATGGATAGAGGGATTTTGGCTTAAGAATTTAAGCTTCTTATGAGCTTTAATCTCATCTAAAAAAATATTTAGTTGGATAATTAAGATCGATATGGCCTAATGATGTGCTTAAACAAGTAGTGCTTTGGCTGAAAGAATAAGACTTGGGCCAGCGAAAAAAGATTCAGACTACACTCAAAGCAAAAAGGTAGAGCTTGGGCTGAAATAAAATTTTCTCCCACACTAAAACTGACGCATAGGCGAAAAATAATTGCTTTCTCTTTAAATATGACCGAATAGGCCCCATCAGATGGAACAAAGATGGATTTAAACCCAACCCCATTTCCCCCTCTTGACTAAATTACCGATTAATTCAAAAGGATCACAAGATAACTTTGTTCATGACTCAAGTGCATATTTTTGCATATTTTGTTAATTTAGAAAGTTAAAAGTTACAAGTTCCTTTGTGTTTAAATGGTAGCAAAATTAATAGCTTATTTAATTACATTCCTTAAAAAATAATTAAAAAATAATAAAAAAAATGAAAAGTTAGGTCTCACAACCAAATAAAATTCAACCATTTGGAGAAGTGGGTTAATTTAGGCAAATTTATCAGTCTAAAGATCAACATATTCCATATTAATTCGGCTCAATTAAACCACATTTGATGGAATAACTGAAGCCCAAAGACCTTATTCCACTATTTAATTCACAACCAAACATTTTTGCACTAGCTAGCAGAGATGTTATACGGTAATAATTTTATTCCATGATTTTTGTTCTCAATAAATTTTAAATCTAAAATTAATTGCCAATGACTTCTAATAAAAAAAATTAAGCAGATGATTTTTTTTTCAATTTTTTTTGTCTAATTTACACGAAATCCTTAGGTTATACAAATTTGCAAGTGTATGCATGACGACTATATATAATAGATATTTACTTCAATTTGTGTACAATTTTCCAAAACAATAAATAGAATAACCAACATAAAATTAAAGCCGTTTTTTTTCATACAACTATAAGCTTTTTCTTTTTAGAATATATATAAGTCCATTTTCAATTAAATATCTACAAAAAAAATATTTCTTTCGAATTTTCAAATCCATAACTTTTTACATAAAAAAATATTTCTTTCGAAATTTCAAATCTATAACGGTCGATCCGAACCGTTCATCTTGTTCTCCATATTAATATGTGTTTCGAGACCAAATTTTACATTTTTTGAAAATTTTTTACTAATTTTTTAGATAGGTAGAAAATCAAATATCTGAATGGTGCAGGATTTTTTAGATCAAGTGATTTTCTATCTATCTAAAAAAATAGTAAATAATTTCTAAAAAATGTAAAATTTGGTCTCCAAACACATATTAACATGGAGAACAAGATGAACGGTTCGAATTGGCCAGTAGGATTTTGAAAACTCAAATATTGAGCCGTAGCACCGTAGCCCTCTATGCAACGTCCTATAGCACCGTAGCCATACTCTTTTTGTTAATAGATAAAATATTGATTATATATTATATACAACTACAAAGTTATATCATAGATGATCTCTCTCTCTCTCTATACGTATAGGACTATAGGGGTAGGTGGAGAGATACTAACAGCTCAATCTACACGTCGCTGTTGTCATCTACACATTCCTTAATCAAATATAAGGTATATATAAGGTCAAGTGATGAATAGACTAAAAGCAACTTCTAGAACATAGCCACTTCACCTCAATTATGTATGTAATTTTAACATATCCGGACAATTTGAAATGACATTAGAAAACTACGTACGTAATTGACTAAGATCATATATGTTGTTGAAGTTTTATAGATATCTGAGAATTTATAAAAAATTAACACTTCAGCCTCTCATTTGCTAAAAAAAACAAAGTAATACGTACGTAATTAATCTCTCTCACTTCAGCCTCTCATTTTCTTTTGTTTATTTATTATTATATTTTTTAAATTTTCTAGATAATTTTAAATGTTACTAAAAAACTCTCTCGACAAACACAATTGGTAAACTAATGTTTCTTCGTGTGAAATAACATATGTTCAAAATTCAATATTAGCTACAATATTAAGAACAAAAAAAAGAGATTTTACTATAAAAATAAAATAAATGTCATTATAAAATTAATAAACATAAGAACATGTGTTCAATGGGATTAATTCCTGATGAAGTAGTATTATTTTGATCAATTCTTTGTACAAGATACAATTGTTACTCATGTCTGATCATTAATTTGCACATATTTCATGAACCAATGGTGCACAAATGTACACACACTGCAAGATATAATGAATCCTTGAATTTCATTGAGCTTCTAGTCAAGTCTAGAAACTTTCAGATCCATCCAAATCACCACATACAGAAAATTTTGATTTTTTGATTTGAAAGGTTGATGTCATTCATAGACTTCAATCCTAAGTAAATATCACAATTTTCCAAATCTCTTTTGAATGGTAGTTTTCAGCTTTGACCAATAGTTACAACTTACAACCCTAATTTCATCTGATCTTATTATAAATACCAATACAACTTGCTATCAAACCTCAAGTTACAACACACACAAGTGAAATCAAACTATAAAGAGAAGGAAGAGATGCACCGTCCGAATCCGCATTCACCGCCTCCGCCAGGCCCACAAGCACCTCCGTCGCCTCCTGGCCCACATCCGCCTCCACCAGGCCCACATCCACCACCACCAGGCCCACATGAGCCGCCACCCCCTCATGTTTCACATCCTGGCCCACCTCCGCCTGAGGTTCCACCTCCCGGCCCACCTCCGCCCCATCATCCACATGGCCACCCACACCCCTGAGATATGTGTTTGTTAAATTAATATATTTGTATGCTAGTTTGTAATATGGAGAGCCAGGCATGATCTTATCTTATTTATGTATGCACCTACGTTTGTAATGTATCTATCTATATGAATAAATGAATGAGCTCCATATGATCTTACTGTGATGGATTGGTTTCTTTGTGTGAACCGGGAGTATACTAATTAATGGATATCGGATCAAATTTAGTTTGATCTCCAATGCATTAAAATTTGTACATACAAATTTATTAATTTTGTATAAGCTGTGGGGGTAAACTTTTTTAAAGCCCGTTAACAATTGGGTAGAATTTAATTTTGGGCTTTTCTGGGTATATATTGTTTGGGCCTCCAGCTTATTTCTTATTTTCCTGATTATTGTGCTAAATTTTGTTTTTATTTCCATATATGAAAGTTTAATCTAAAATGAATTCCGAATATTTTTTAATTACTATTTTAATTATTTTAAAATTATGATCTTATCATTAAATTTGAGAAATTCAATTCTTATCATCCACGCAGATTTGATCTATGCAAAAATCAAAACCATATGCGCAGATTTGATTTTTGCGTCACCTCCCATCACCGGATGACCTATGTTTGTCCATATGTTGAAAAAATTAAGCTACCTTTTGATGAAGAAATTCCATTTGAAAATCCCATAAGTAAAAAAAATTAAGCCCAGTCCATAAGCTATTCTTGATTGAAGGCTGTTTTTAATTTATACAGTAAACAAGGTTACAATTAAGATTTTAGGCTGCGCTGAGTTTATATATTTATGTAATACATTTATATTTTTCTTTTCGTGACAATTCATCTTCAATAACTTAACTTTGTCTTTGTCAAACATATAGGTAACAAACACAAATATTTGTTTTCAAAATCTTTCCCAGGGAATATACAAGAAAATATGATAATAAAAGGGAGTTAGGGACCAGTGTAGGGACATGAAAACAAAGAAATATGGGTTTCAAGGAAAAAATGACTATGGTTATTCAAATGTTGCATCCATGCATGCGCATGTTTAAAGTCATGTACTTAATTTAGTAGCTCGATCTCATAATCAACACATCAATTTCATAATTAATTAATTTTAGGTAGCTATAGCAAGTAGTAAACGTGTCGAAAACATGCATAAACATGTTTAGCACATATCTTAATCGAACACATGTCAACCCGACCTGAATACAAACTTAATTAAGGGTAAGCTAAATAGTAAATGCAGAAAAATATGGTAAGGAAAGGGGGCCATGTTCTATATTAGATATGTATCGTTCGATATGTGTCAAAATTTGTGCATTTGGTTTAAAACTTTATAATTAGTAAATGCACTGCAAAAATATTAGTTTGATGAAATTTAATGGCGTTAAGTTTAAGCCCATATATAGTTGAATTAAGCCCATAATACTATTTTTTTTTTGTCTATGACAATTCATATTGAAGAACTTATCTTTGTCAAAACTATAAAGTGCTGAAGTTTTCCCAATATATATTTAAATTCTAAATGAATTGAAGAACTATATTTTTTATCAAATAAATACAAATACTCGTTTTCAAAATCTTTCATAGGACAATACACGAAAACATGACAATAAAAAGGAATCAGGAACCAGTAGGGACAACCAAAAAGGATGGATATATTTATGCACATGATATACAAATATGGTTATTTAAATGTAGCATCCATGCATGCGCATGTATACAAGTCATGTACTTTTGGTTGCTCTCATAATCAACACATCATTATCATAATTAACTAGTTTTGGGTAGCAAGTAATGAACGTGTCAAAGACATGTATAAACATGTTTAGCACAACTTGTAATTCGACACGTGTCGACTAGACCCGAATATAAACTTAATTAAGGTTAAGCTAAATAGTATATGCACTATAAAAAATTATGGGAAGCTAAGGGTGTTCAATGAGTATCAAATCAAATTCAATTTGATGTTAGATCTATACGTACCATTCGATCTGTGTCAAAATTTATGCATTCAGCTTAAAACTTTATAATTTTAATGGTTCTTATGAATCATAACGCGGATCAAAAAGTTTAGATCAGACATCAAGCTAAATTTGAACCGATACTCATTGGCATATTTAGCACATCTCTTAATCTGACACGTGTCAACCGATGAGCCTGAAAGTAATCTTCAGGGTTCTCATTTCTCTCCTCTCCTCTACATTTACAACTCTCCAAAGCATCCTTAACAGTAACTAAAAATAAAACATCTAGAAAACCATTCTCTTTTATAGTATCTTTGTTTCTCTCCTTATTAAACCATGGCGGCACTTCATGTTGCGTTGCCGCTCGAAACAAACTTCATGATTCAAGATGATTTGCCTTTGCCGGCCACTCACCGCATGACGTGCTTTGGTTGCAGTTTCTCGAGAGCCGCGCTGCAGTACCGGGTTCTAGAAGACGAAGAGAAAGAGAAAGTTGGAAATGTGAGATGCCTTCCTGCTAATAGCAAATGGAGATCTCTTGTGAATAGTGCAAGTATGAAGAACAGAATCAGTTCGATGAATTCTAATAAGCATGATTTTAGCTATGATTTGAGGGGTTATAATTTGAATTTTGAAGAAGAGAATCAGTATTAAGTATTTATTGTGTTATTTCTTTCTTTGCTGTTCATTTCTTATTTCATTATTTTTTATTTGATGATTTATTGGTTTTTTATTCAGTAATGTATATATATATTCTATCATTTTTTATCTACTAATTTTATATCAGGAGTAAGTCTATGGTACTATGCATATCACGGGTTGGTCCGTGCTACGGCTCAATATTTGAGTTTTCAAAATTCTAATGTTCGATCCGAACCGTTCATCTTGTTCTCCATATTAATATGTGTTTGGAGACCAAATTTTACATTTTTTGAAATTGTTTTATTATTTTTTTAGATATTTAGAAAATCACTTGATCTGAAAATTCTGGACCATCCAAAAACAGTGATTTTCAATAAATCTAAAAAAATAGTAAACAAATTTCAAAAAATATAAAATTTGGTCTCCAAACCAAGGTTCTAAATAGCGATTATAGCGGCATAGCGGGGAGACCAAAAAAAAAAGCTATTGCGAATAGCGTAGCTATAGCGGAAGCTATCACACATAGCGATTTTCCATTTTCAAACTTTATATTCTATATTTCTACTAATTATCAACATAATCAATATTAGAGAATTGATGTAACAACTAAATTACAACTAATCTAAGTCTATATTTTTTATCAATTACGCAAATAAGAATGAAAAAAATCTAAAAAGTAACATTATTTAATAGTTTATACTTCATGGTATTACATATTATAATAGACAAAGAGCAATTAATTTTATAAGGTAAATGAAGTCAATATACATATTTAAACATTTTATAATTATAATAATAATCAAAATCAGCTTTCAATTGAAACGAACGATAATAATTTTACAAACGAATACTATAAAAAGAATAATCAAAATGAATAATTAGTATTTGAATATTTCTCGATATAGAATGAAAGAATAAATCACAAATAAAAATAGAAGCATATAGTTTGGTTTAGTATACTTATCGTAGAAGACCATATAGCATTAGAAATAAGAATAGAAGTACAGAAGTCCATATAAATTGCAAAAAAAAAACCATGTAGCATAGCGGTAGCTATAGCGGGTCTCATATAGCGGTAATAGCGGTCAGCTATTATAGCTATAGCGGTCGTAGCTGAGTTAGCGCAATTTTATCTCATAGCTTAGCGTTTATGGTCCAGAAAAGCTATAGCGTAGCTATAGCGCCGCTATAGCTAGCTATTTAGAAGCCTGCTCCAAACACATATTAATATGGAGAACAAGATGAACGGTTCGGATCGAACATTAAAATTTTGAAAACTCAAATATTGAGCCGTAGCACGGACCAACCCGTGATATGCATAGTACCATAGACTCACCCTTATATCAGTATATAATTGCTTAATTTATGATTCATGCAGTGATTAATGTTTACTGCGGTTTAGCTTAGTTTTTAATCTGTTTCATTAAATAAAATAAACAAAGCCCCCATGTTAGCTAGTACTAGTACAGCTCCAAATTCTAGTAGAAGGTACAAATTGCCACATGCAATGTTGTCTCGGATAAAAAAAAATTAATATCCAATAGATTTATTTTTATCCTGATTAAATTATGTTGTTGGTAGCTGTAATAAATGCGATGGCAAAAATATATTTTAATTAGATTATTTAATATAATTATGACTATATGACAATATCTTTTTACTACAATATCAAAAACTGATTCTCATGCAACTAAAAGTTATATCTTTGAATATTTATATATGAAACATTCCTTTCTTAGTCATATATGAGTTAAATACAAATGAGCAGTTGGCATGCAGCGCCCAATGTGAATTAATAAAATAAAATAAAATCTCGAGTTCTCCAATAGAGTTGGAGTACTAATGAATAAAATAAAAATGATGCATGTTGGACCTCATTTAGGTTCGATGATCTACTTTAAGATTTCAACTTTAAAATAGATTGGACGGTTATGGAGTCCATTAACCCAAAAGTTGATCTATTAATTAGTCAAACATAATTACAGATCTCGAGGTCAACTTCATTTGTTTAGCGTACAACTTCAGATTGCCTGTCTATAGCCACCTCGTCATGTGTACTAAATGACAATAAGAAATGATTAACTAAAATAGTCTGTTATTCGACCTGTTCAATATTTAACTAATTTACTGAGCTACTTAGTTCGAAATTTCGAATGCGATTTTTTAAAATTTTGATTTGGTAGCACTTCAGTCGAAGTGCTACCGAAAGCATATTAGTCAATATCTCTGTATATACATATATATTGAACAACTAAGTAACACTAATTAATAACAAATAATAGAATTGAAGTGAGAAACTTGTAATTACCTTCATTTTGAAAGAATGTTTGATTTTTCAATTCCATAGAAAGAGTGTTTGATTTTCCGATTCCATAAAAAGAGTGTTTGATCTTTTAATTTTAGAAATTTAGTAAAAACATTATCAGAAATTAGAAGGAGAGTTTGATTTTTCGATTCCATAGAAAGAACCTAATAATTCTACTCCTTTGATAAATAATTTAATATATTTTTTGGCCAAGGTATATATTATAAAATGAATCGTACCATCAATTTTGTTTCTTTGAAAATGCCTAAAGAAATCGAATCAATGGTTCATTTTCTTCTCTGGATTAAAAATAATAATAATTAAGTGATAAAGAATGCAGCTGCTAGCTGTGGAGAGAGAAATGGATAGAAAATGATAAAAATGAAGACTATAAGAAATTTATCTTTATAAGAGTATTATTGTTCCTGGAAAATTAAATGAGACAAATGAGCAAAATTAATAGCTTATTTAATTACATTCCTTAAAAAACAATTGAAAAATAAAAATAAAAAGTTAGGTCTCACAACCAAATAAAATTAAACCATCTGGAGAAGTAGGTTAATTTAGGCGAATTTACCAGTCTAAAGATCAACATATTCCATATCAATCTGGTTCAATTAAACCACATTTGATGAAATAACTGAAGCCTAAATACCTTATTTCACTATTTAAGTCACAACCAAACATTTTTGCACTAGCTAGTAGAGATGTTACACGGTAATAATTTTATTCCATGACTTTTGTTCTCAATAAATTTAAATCTAAAATTAATTGCCAATGAATTCTAATAAAAAAATTAAGCAGATGATTTTTTTTAATCTTTTGTCTAATTTACACGAAATCTTTGCAAGTGTATGACGGCTATATATAATATGTTATTCACTTTAATTTGTCTACAATTTACCAAAACAATAAACAGAATAACCAACATTAAATTAAACCCTCTTTTTTTCATACAATTATAAGCTTTTTCTTTTTAGAATATATATAAGTCCATTTTAAATTTAAATATCTACAAAAAAAAATTCCTTTCAAATTTCAAATCCATAACTTTTTAGATAAAACACATTATTTTTTGTTAATAGATAAAATACTGATTAAATATTATATACAATTACAAAGTTATATCATAGATCGATGATCTTATCTCTCTCTCTCTGGATATATATGACTCTATAAGGGTAGGTGGAGAGATAACTAACAGCTCAATCCACACGTCCCTGTTGTCATCTACACATGCATTCCTTTCTTAATCATATATAAGGTATATATTTAGGTCACGTGATGAATAGACTAAAAGCAACTTCTAGAACATATATAGCCAGATCACCTAATTATGTATATAATTTTAACATATCCAGACAACTTGAAATGACATAAGAAAACTACGTAATTGACTAAGATCATATATGTTGCTGAAGTTGTATAAATATCTGAGAATTTATAAATAAATAAACACTTCAACCCCTCATTTGCTAAAAAAAAAAGGTAATATGTCATTCAGTTAGAGACATGCATGTTTTTCTTTTTTCAAATATTTTCTTTTATTTATTATTATATTTTTTTATTTTTGGACAATTTTAAATGTTACTAAAGAACTCTCGACAAACACAATTAGTTAACTAATGTTTGTTCGGGTGAAATATCATAGGTTCAAAATTCAATATTAGCTACAATTTAAGGAAAAAAAAAACAGAGATTTTAGTATAAAATAAATAAATGTCATTATACAATTAATAAACAAAAGAACATGTGTTCAATGGAATTCCTGATGAAGTAGCATTTTTTGGATCAATTCTTTGTACAAGATACAATTGTTACTCTTGTCTGATCATTTGCACATATTTCATGAACCAATGGTGCACAAAGTTACACACACTGCAAGATATAATGGATCCTTGAATTCCATTAAGCTTTTATCCAAGTCTAGAAACTTACAGATCCATCCAAACTACCACTTACAGAAAAATTGATTTTTGGATTTCAAAGGTTGATGTCATTCATAGACTTCCATCCTAAGTAAATGTCAAAATTTCCCAAAACTCTTTTGAATGGTAGTTTTGAGCTTTGACCAACAGTTGCAATCCTAATTTCAACTGATCTTATTATAAATATCAATACAACTTACAAAACACAAGTTAAATCAAACTATAAAGAGAAGGAAGAGATGTACTATCCAAATCCGCATTGGCCGCCACCCCCGGACCCACACGCACCTCCGCCACCTCCTGGCCCGCATCCGCCTCCACCAGGCCCATATCCACCACCCCCGGGCCCACACGCACCTCCACCACCTCCTGGCCCGCATCCACCACCACCGGGCCCACATGCGCCGCCACCGCCTCATGTTTTGTATCCCAGCCCACCTCCGCCTCACGTTCCACCTCCCGGTCCACCTCCGCTCCATCATCGACCACATCATCATCCACATGGCCACCCATACCCATGAGATATGTGTTTGTTAAATTAATATATTTGTATGCTAGTTTGTAATATGGAGAGCCAGGCATGATCTTATCTTATTTATGTATGTACCTACGTTTCTAATGTATCTATCTATATCAATAAATGAATGAGCTCCATGCCTCCATATGATCTTATTTTGATGGGTTTCTTTGTGTGAACCGGAAGTGTACCAATGAATATGGGATCAAATTTAGTTCGATCTCTAATGCATTAAAATTTGTGCATACGATATATTTTTTTAATACAAATAATATCTTAATACGGATCAAACGAATCTGATCAAACATTGAACTGAATTGGTAACCAAATTAATTTTGTATAAGCTGTGGGGTAAACTTTTTTAAAGCCCGTTAACAATAGTATAACAGGATAGAATTTAATTTTGGGCTTTTCTGGTATTGTTTGGGCCTCCAGCTTATTTCTTATTTTCCTGAGTATTGTCCTCAAAATTTTCTTTATTTCCATCAAAGTTTAATCTAAAATGAATTCCGAATATTTTTTAATTACTATCTTAATTACTTTGTAATTAAGATCTTATCATTAATTTTTGAGATATTCAATTCTTATCATAAACACAGATTTGATCTACGCAAAATCAAAAGCATATGCGGAGATTTGATTTTGCGTCACCTCCATTAACCGGATGACCTATGTTTATGCATATTAATTTTGAAAAAATTAAGCTACTTTTAGATGAAAAAAATTCCATTTGCAAATCCCATTTGTAAAAAAACTTAAGCCCAGCCCATAAGCTATTCTTGATTGAAGCCTGTTTTATACAGTAAACAAGGTTACAATTAAGATTTTAGGCTGCGCTGAGTTTATATATTTGGGTAATACATTTAATTTTTCTTTTTGTGACAATTAATCTTCAATAACTTAACTTTTTCTTTGTCAAAAATATAGAGTACTAATATTGTTGAGGTTATAACAAATACAAATATTCGTGTTCAAAATCTTTCCCAGGGAATATACAAGAAAATATGATAATAAAAGGTAATTAGGGACCAGTAGCTAGGGACATGAAAACAAAGAAATATGGGTTTCAAGAAAAAAAGGAGTATGGTTATTGCATCCATGCATGCGCATGTTTAAAGTCATGTACTTAATTTAGTAGCTCTCATAATTAATTAATTGTAGGTAGCAAGTACTAAATGTGTCAAAAACATGCGTAAACATGTTTAGCACATATCTTAATCGAACACGTGTCAAACCGACCTGAATACAAACTTAATTAAGGGTAAGCTAAATAGTAAATGCACAGCAAAATATGGTAAGCAAAGGGGGCCATGTTCTATGAGCATCAGATCAAATCCGGTTCGATATTAGATATGTATCGTTCGGTATGTGTCAAAATTTGTGCATTTGGTTTAAAACTTTATAATTAGTAAATGCACTGCAAAAATATTAGTTTGATGAAATTTAATGGCGTTAAGTTTAAGCCCATAATATTAATTTTTTTGTCCATGACAATTCATATTGAAGAACTTAATTATCTTTGTCAAAACTATAAAGTGCTGAATTTCTCCCAATATATATTTAAATTCTAAATGAATTGAAGAACTATATTTTTTTTATCAAATAAATACAAATACTCGTTTTCAAAATCATTCATAGGACAATACACGAAAACATGACAATAAAAAGGAATCAGGAACCAGTAGGGACAACCAAAAAGGATGAATATATTTATGCACATGATATACAAATATGGTTATTTAAATGTAGCATCCATGCATGCGCATGTATACAAGTCATGTACTTTTGGTTGCTCTCATAATCAACACATCATTATCATAATTAACTAGTTTTGGGTAGCAAGTGATGAACGTGTCAAAGACATGTATAAACATGTTTATCACATCTCATAATTCGACACGTGTCGACTAGACCTGAATACAAACTTAATTAAGGGTAAGCTAAATAGTATATGCACTATAAAAAATTATGGGAAGATAAGGGCATGTTCAATGAGTATCAGATCAAATTCAATTTGATGTTAGATCTATACGTACCGTTCGATTTGTGTCAAAATTTGTGCATTCAGCTTAAAACTTTATAATTTTAATGGTTCTTATGAATCATAACGCGGATCAAAAAGTTCAGATCAGACATCAAGCTAAATTTGAACCGATACTCATCGGCATATTTAGCACATCTCTTAATCTGACACGTGTCAACCGATGAGCCTGAAAGTAATCTTCAGGGTTCTCATTTCTCTCCTCTCCTCTACATTTACAACTCTCCAAAGCATCCTTAACAGTAACTAAAAATAAAACATCTAGAAAACCATTCTCTTTTATAGTATCTTTGTTTCTCTCCTTATTAAACCATGGCGGCACTTCATGTTGCGTTGCCGCTCGAAACAAACTTCATGATTCAAGATGATTTGCCTTTGCCGGCCACTCACCGCATGACGTGCTTTGGTTGCAGTTTCTCGAGAGCTTCGCTGTAGTACCGGGTTCTAGAAGACGAAGAGAAAGAGAAAGTTGGAAATGTGAGATGCCTTCCTGCTAATAGCAAATGGAGATCTCTTGTGAATAGTGCAAGTATGAAGAACAGAATCAGTTCGATGAATTCTAATAAGCATGATTTTAGCTATGATTTGAGGGGTTATAATTTGAATTTTGAAGAAGAGAATCAGTATTAAGTATTTATTGTGTTATTTCTTTCTTTGCTGTTCATTTCTTATTTCATTATTTTTTATTTGATGATTTATTGGTTTTTTATTCAGTAATGTATATATATATTCTATCATTTTTTATCTACTAATTTTATATCAGGAGTGAGTCTATGGTACTATGCATATCACGGGTTGGTCCGTGCTACGGCTCAATATTTGAGTTTTCAAAATTCTAATGTTCGATCTGAACCATTCATCTTGTTCTCCATATTAATATGTGTTTGGAGACCAAATTTTACATTTTTTGAAATTGTTTTATTATTTTTTTAGATATTTAGAAAATCACTTGATCTGAAAATTCTGGACCATCCAAAAACAGTGATTTTCAATAAATCTAAAAAAATAGTAAACAAATTTCAAAAAATGTAAAATTTGGTCTCTAAACACATATTAATATGGAGAACAAGATGAACGGTTCGGATCGACCGTTAGAATTTTGAAAAGTCAAATATTGAGCCGTATTACGAGCAAAATCGTAATATGCATAGTACCATAGACTCACCCTTATATCAGTATATAATTGCTTAATTTATGATTCATGCAATGATTAATGTTTACTGAGGATTAGCTTAGTTTTTAATCTATTTCATTAAATAAAATAAACAAAGCCCCCATGTTAGCTAGTACTAGTACAGCTCCAAATTCTAGTAGAAGGTACAAATTGCCACATGCAATGTTGTCTCGGATAAAAAAAAAATTAATATCCAATAGATTTATTTTTATCCTGATTAAATTCTGTTGTTGGTAGCTGTAATAAATGTGATGGCAAAAATATATTTTAATTAGATTATTTAATACAATTATGACTATATGACAATATCTTTTTACTACAATATCAAAAACTGATTCTCATGCAACTAAAAGTTATATCTTTGAATATTTATATATGAAACATTCATTTCTTAGTCATATATGAGTTAAATACAAATGAGCAGTTGGCATGCAGCGCCCAATGTGAATTAATAAAATAAAATCTCGAGATCTCCAATAGAGTTGGAGTACTAATGAATAAAATAAAAATGATGCATGTTGGACCTCATTTAGGTTCGATGATCTACTTTAAGATTTCAACCTTAAAATAGATTGGACGGTTATGGAGTCCATTAACCCAAAAGTTGATCTATTAATTAGTCAAACATAATTACAGATCTCGAGGTCAACTTCATTTGTTTAGCTTACAATATCATATTGTCTGTCTGTAGCCACCTCGTCATGTGTACTAAATGACAATAAGAAATGATTAACTAAAATAGTCTGTTATTCTACCTGTTCAATATTTAACTAATTTACTGAGCTACTTAGTTCGAAATTTCAAATGCGATTTTTTAAAATTTTGATTCGGTAGCACTTCAGTCGAAGTGCTACCGAAAGCATATTAATCAATATCTCTATATATACATATATATTGAACAACTAAGTAACACTAATTAATAACAAATAATAGAAAGTAATAAACAATTGATGTGAGAAACTTGTAATTACCTTCATTTTGAAAGAGTGTTTGTTTTTTCAATTCCATAGAAAGAGTGTTTGATTTTTCGATTCCATAAAAAGAGTGTTTGATCTTTTTATTTTAGAAATTTAGTAAAAACATTATCAGAAATTAGAAGGAGAGTTTTATTTTTCGATTCCATAGAAAGAACCTAATAATTCTACTCCTTTGATAAAAATATATTTTTTGGCCAAGGTATATATTATAAAATTAATCGTACCATCAATTTTGTTTCTTTGAAAATGTCTAAAGAAATCGAATCAATGGTTCATTTTCTTCTATGGATTAAAAAAAATAATTAAGTGATAAAGAATGCAGCTGCTAGCTGTGGAGAGAGAAATGGATAGAAAATAATAAAAATGAAAAAGACTATAAGAAATTTATCTTTATAAGAGTATTATTGTTCCTGAAAAATTAAATGAGACAAATGAGCAAAATTAATAGCTTATTTAATTACATTCCTTAAAAAACAATTGAAAAATAAAAATAAAAAGTTAGGTCTCACAACCAAATAAAATTAAACCATCTGGAGAAGTAGGTTAATTTAGGCGAATTTACCAGTCTAAAGATCAACATATTCCATATTAATCTGACTCAATTAAACCACATTTGATGAAATAACTGAAGCCTAAATACCTTATTTCACTATTTAAGTCACAACCAAACATTTTTGCACTAGCTAGTAGAGATGTTACACTGTAATAATTTTATTCCATGACTTTTGTTCTCAATAAATTTAAATCTAAAATTAATTGCCAATGAATTCTAATAAAAAAATTAAGCAGATGATTTTTTTTAATCTTTTGTCTAATTTACACGAAATCTTTGCAAGTGTATGACGGCTATATATAATATGTTATTCACTTTAATTTGTCTACAATTTATCAAAACAAATAAACAGAATAACCAACATTAAATTAAAGCGTTTTTTTTCATACAACTATAAGCTTTTTCTTTTTAGAATATATATAAGTCCATTTTAAATTTAAATATCTACAAAAAAAAATTCCTTTCAAATTTCAAATCCATAACTTTTTAGATAAAACACATTATTTTTTGTTAATAGATAAAATACTGATTAAATATTATATACAATTACAAAGTTATATCATAGATCGATGATCTCTCTCTCTCTCTCTCTTGATATATATGACTCTATAAGGGTAGGTGGAGAGAGAACTAACAGCTCAATCCACACGTCCCTGTTGTCATCTACACATGCATTCCTTTCTTAATCATATATAATGTATATATTTAGGTCACGTGATGAATAGACTAAAAGCAACTTCTAGAACATAGCCAGATCACCTAATTATGTATATAATTTTAACATATCCAGACAACTTGAAATGACATAAGAAAACTACGTAATTGACTCAGATCATGTATGTTGCTGAAGTTTTATAGATATCTGAGAATTTATAAATAAATAAACACTTCAGCCCCTCATTTGCTAAAAAAAGGTAATATGTAAAGACATGCATGTTTTTTTTTTTTCAAATATTTTCTTTTATTTATTTATTATTATATTTTTTTTCGGACAATTTTAAATGTTACTAAAGAACTATGGACAAACACAATTGGTTAACTAATGTTTCTTCTGTGAAATATCATAGGTTCAAAATTCAATATGAGCTGCAATTTAAGAAAAAAGAAGAAGATATTTTAGTATAAAAAAAATTAAATGTCATTATACAATTAATAAACAAAAGAACATGTGTCCAATGGGATTCCTGATGAAGTAGCATTTTTTGGATCAATTCTTTGTACAAGATACAATTGTTACTCTTGTCTGATCATTTGCACATATTTCATGAACCAATGGTGCACAAAGTTACACACACTGCAAGATATAATGGATCCTTGAATTCCATTAAGCTTTTATCCAAGTCTAGAAACTTACAGATCCATCCAAACTACCACTTACAGAAAAATTGATTTTTGGATTTGAAAGGTTGATGTCATTCATAGACTTCCATCCTAAGTAAATGTCAAAATTTCCCAAATCTCTTTTGAATGGTAGTTTTGAGCTTTGACCAACAGCAATCTTAATTTCAACTGATCTTATTATAAATACCAATACAACTTGCTATCAAACCCCAAGTTACAAAACACACAAGTTAAATCAAACTATAAAGAGAAGGAAGAGATGTACTATCCAAATCCGCATTGGCCGCCACCACCGGACCCACACGCACCTCCGCCACCTCCTGGCCCGCATCCGCCTCCACCAGGCCCATATCCACCACCCCCGGGCCCACACGCACCTCCACCACCTCCTGGCCCGCATCCACCACCACCGGGCCCATATCCACCACCACCGGGCCCACATGCGCCGCCACCGCTTCATGTTTTGTATCCCGGCCCAC
The DNA here is from genome assembly GCF_964058835.1 of Carex rostrata. NCBI lineage: Eukaryota > Viridiplantae > Streptophyta > Magnoliopsida > Poales > Cyperaceae > Carex > Carex rostrata. The sequence continues at coordinate 1,788,002 of NC_135946.1, read as the reverse complement.
CTCCGCCTCACGTTCCACCTCCCGGTCCACCTCCGCTCCATCATCGACCACATCATCATCCACATGGCCACCCATACCCATGAGATATGTGTTTGTTAAATTAATATATTTGTATGCTTGCATTTTGAAAAGATATAGTTTGTAATATGGAGAGCCAGGCATGATCTTATCTTATTTATGTATGTACCTACGTTTCTAATGTATCTATCTATATGAATAAATGAATATGAGCTCCATATGATCTTATTTTGATGGGTTTCTTTGTGTGAACCGGAAGTGTACCAATGAATATCGGATCAAATTTAGTTCGATCTCTAATGCATTAAAATTTGTGCATACGATATATTTTTTTAATACAAATAATATCTTAATACGGATCAAACGAATCTGATCAAACATTGAACTGAATTGGTAAACAAATTAATTTTGTATAAGCTGTGGGGTAAACTTTTTTAAAGCCCGTTAACAATAGTATACCAGGATAGAATTTAATTTTGGGCTTTTCTGGTATTGTTTGGGCCTCCAGCTTATTTCTTATTTTCCTGATTATTGTGCTCAAAATTTTCTTTATTTCCATCAAAGTTTAATCTAAAATGAATTCCGAATATTTTTTAATTACTATCTTAATTACTTTGAAATTAAGATCTTATCATTAATTTTTGAGATATTCAATTCTTATCATAAACACAGATTTGATCTACGCAAAATCAAAAAAGCATATGCGCAGATTTGATTTTGTGTCACCTTCATTAACCGGATGACCTATGTTTATGCATATTTTGAAAAAAATAAGCTACTTTTGGATGAAAAAAATTCCATTTGCAAATCCCATTTGTAAAAAAAATTAAGCCCATCCCATAAGCTATTCTTGATTGAAGCCTGTTTTATACAGTAAACAAGGTTACAATTAAGATTTTAGGCTGCGCTGAGTTTATATATTTATGTAATACATTTAATTTTTCTTTGTCAAAAATATAGAGTACTAATATTGTTGAGGTTATAACAAATACAAATATTCGTGTTCAAAATCTTTCCCAGGGAATATACAAGAAAATATGATAATAAAAGATAATTAGGGACCAGTAGCTAGGGACATGAAAACAAAGAAATATGGGTTTCAAGAAAAAAAGGAGTATGGTTATTGCATCCATGCATGCGCATGTTTAAAGTCATGTACTTAATTTAGTAGCTATCATAATCAACCTACACATCAATTTCATAATTAATTAATTGTAGGCAGCAAGTACTAAACGTGTCGAAAACATGCGTAAACATGTATAGCACATATCTTAATCGAACACGTGTCAAACCGACCTGAATACAAACTTAATTAAGGGTAAGCTAAATAGTAAATGCACAACAAAATATGGTAAATAAAGGGGGCCATGTTCTATGAGCATCAGATCAAATCCGGTTCGATATTAGATATGTATCGTTCGGTATGTGTCAAAATTTGTGCATTTGGTTTAAAACTTTATAATTAGTAAATGCACTGCAAAAATATTAGTTTGATGAAATTTAATGGCGTTAAGTTTAAGCCCATAATATTAATTTTTTTGTCCATGACAATTCATATTGAAGAACTTAATTATCTTTGTCAAAACTATAAAGTGCTGAACTTCTCCCAATATATATTTAAATTCTAAATGAATTGAAGAACTATATTTTTTTTTATCAAATAAATACAAATACTCGTTTTCAAAATCTTTCATAGGACTATACACGAAAACATGACAATAATTAAGAAGGAATCAGAGACCAGTAGGGACAACCAAAAAGGATGGATATATATATGCACATGACATACAAATATGGTTATTCAAATGTAGCATCCATGCATGCGCATGTATACAAGTCATGTAGTTTTGGTTGCTCTCATAATGAACACATCATTTTCATAATTAACTAGTTTTGGGTAGCAAGAAATGAACGTGTCAAAGACATGTATAAACATGTTTACCACATCTCATAATCTAACACGTGTCGACCAGAGTACCAGACACGAATACAAACTTAATTAAGGGTAAGCTAAAATGTACATATGCAATATATAAAATTATTGGAAGCGAAGGGGGTACTTCAATGAGCATCAGATCAAGTTTGGTTTGATGTTACATTTGTACTGTTGGATCTATGTCAAGATTCGTGCATTCAGTTTAATTAGAAGTTTATAATTTTAATGGTTCCTACAAATCACAACATGGGTTGAAAAGTTCAGATCAGACATCAGGTCAAATTTGATCCGATACTCATCGGGTAACATCCTATATATTCCCCATAAATATTAATTCAATGATATGCATAAACATGTCTAGCACATCTCTTAATCTGACACGTGTCGACTGGATATGAAAAAAAAATAATTAATTAAATTAAAGTATGCTAATTAGTAAATGCACTGCAAAATATTAGTTTGATGAAATCAAATGGCGTGGCAAATTACATTCTTAATTGAAAGAATTATTAGAATGAGTTCAAATTGATTGGGAGCAATGTTGAAAAGTTGTGTCGGTCAGACCTTGAGCCAAGTGGTACAGTGAAACAATGTCGCAATCAACTAATCAAGGGGGGTGAAGGTGGTGAATTATCATGCATGGCGCACCGCACCTATGATGTGGATATATATCATAATGCATGTCGAGATCTGTGACAAGTTCAAGTCTTCACCTAAATAACAAAATAATAAAGGTGAAAAGACTGCCTAAACTCAAAGGATGTGCCAACTTTGTACAATCCTAATTAGCTAGGTCTATTTGCTTAGATTTTTGAAGGATGCGCGCACGAGTTCATTTATCCCAACTGCTAATTTTAATCTAGTTTAGGGAGCCAAATTAAATATTTAATATAATTGAGTAAAATTTAGGATGAAATATAATTTTATGAGCATAGTTCAAATGCATGTCTTATGTCTTTTATATTTCAATCATGTTTTACATTTTTTATCTTTGTTTTTAAAGTTTAAATAGATGATCCTTATATTTTTTTAAATTTTTTATTATTTTTCTAGATAGGTACAAAATCAGTAATTTCTGTATCTATCTAAGAAGTTAGCAAAAAAAATTCCTTGGAGATCATGTAAAGCAGTTCGAATTGACTATTTGAATTTTAAAAATAAAAATAAGAATATAAAGCATGAAAGATATGAAGCACGCATTTGAATCATGCTCATAATATTATATTTCATTCCAAATTTTACTTCATTTTATTAAATATTTTTGCTCGCAACTACTAGTTAATTTATCCCAACTAATAGATTTATTCTTTGTTTAGGAAGCCAATATATTTAATAGAATCGAGTAAGATTTAGGATGACATATAATTTTATAATTATTTTGAATTTTTAAGTATATTTATATTTTTTTTCCTAAAAAAAGAATATAAATAGAATCAAACTTCGGATAACATTTTTTTTAAGTATATATCTTCTAGATGTGATTATTTTATTAACTAATTGAGTTTACATATCTTTATTTCTTTAGTACATAATACCACCGAATCTACATACTGATGCTAGTTACATAGGTAAGTACATATTATTGAGGTAGAATATATAATGCACACAAAATATGTAATACATAATTAAAAACAATGCACTCAAGTACTAAACCTTATGTACAACTCATCATAAATTTGAATGAGAGGTTAAATTATAGCTAAATCTGTACTTAGTATGGCAGATTCAATTGGCATGCAACTAACCAAAGCACAAGAATGTACTTGACTCCTTGGTCAAAGATCCTCATTTGGAAATTCTCACCTGACCAAATCTTTTTGTCTCCCAATTTCTCCAATTTTCAATTTCAAATCCCCAATTACATGCATGCATGCTATCTAGACAAGTTCCAAGAGCTCAAAACCCCATGCCATACAAAACCTCCCAAAAATTGGGAATCCATGGATTAATTATCTCCAATTTTTCATTGTTTGTTCACAAATTATAGCATTTGGTTAAATTTAATATATATTTGTATAATGCGGTTATAATTCTAAAATAATTTGCTCTCTTGTTATGCATATACATATCTTAAATAAAAAAAATAAAGCTATATATAGAGAGAGAGATGGGCTACGGTACTTCGCAAAGTAAAACGAATATTTTACTTCACATTTATATCTTCAATTTCAAAGTTCAAGACGTCAATCTGAACCGTTCAAGTTGATCTCCATATTAAATTGTTATTGGAGACCAAATTTTACATTTTTTGGAAAAAATTTACTATTTCTTTAGAATTTTTGAAAATCGCTTCTTTTCAGAAAATTATGGACTATCAAAAACAGTGATTTTCAAAAATTCTAAAAAAATAGTAATTTTTTTTTCAAAAAATGTAAAATTTGATCTCCAAGCACAATTTAATATGGAGATCAACTTGAATGGTTCGGATCGATATTTCGAACTTTAAAATCACAAAATATGAGTGTGAAGTAAAACACTCATTTTACTTCAGGAAGCACCGTAACCCAACTCTCTCTCTCTCTCTCTCTCTCCCTGTATATATATATATATATATGAGGAGGGATCAAGTTACAACAATTTTTGAGTTACAACAAGTTACAACGACCATTTTCTACATTTTCAAAGTCCAAATCGTCGATCCAAACCGTTAGATGTGATCTCCACAATAAAATGTGCTTCCATACCAAAGTTTTACATTTTTTGAAATTTTTTTACTATTTATTAAGATGGGTACAAGAACTAGTCAAATTCAGACCATTGAATTTTGTACCCATCTTAATAAATAGTAAAAAAATTCCAAAAAATGTAAAATTTGGTATGGAATCACATTTTATTGTGGAGATCACATCTAACGGTTTGGATCGACGATTTAGACTTTGAAAATGTAGAAAATGATTGTTGTAACTTGTTGTAACTTGATCCCTCCTCTATATATATTTGAGGAGGGTTCTAATACCTCATGTCTTTCATATATACCTCATCATGCATACTTCATATTGTATATCTTCATTTTCAAAGTCCAAACTGTCAATCCAAACTGTTCAATATGATATCCATACTAAAATATGGTTGGGATGAAATTTATAATTTTTGCAAAATTTTTACTATTTTTTAAGATATGTACAAAATCAATGTATTTGGACAATTTAAAAACAATGATTTTATGCTTATCTAAAAAAATAGTAAAAAAATTACAAAAATTACAAAATTTCATCCCAAGCATATTTTAGTATGGATATCATGTTGAATTGTTCGGATTGACAGTTTGAACTTTGGAAACGAAGATAGACAATATGAGGTAGGCTACCATGCTTTGCAAATTAATGTGGGTGTTTTAATTTGCCCTCATATCTCTACTTTCAAAGTTCAAATAGTCAATCCGAACATCTCAATATGTTCTTCATATTGTAATGTGCTTGGGGACCGAAGTTTACATTTTTTGAAATTTTTTACTATTTTTTTAGAATTTTTTAAAATCAGTGTTTTTCTGAATTCCCAAGCACATGCATTTTAATATGAAGAACATGTTGAGAAGTTCGAATTGACTATTTAAACATTGAAACTAGAGATATGAGCACAAAATAAAACACTTAATTTAATTTGCAAAGCATGATAGCTTATGTCTCTATATATAGTTTTCTCTGTATCTGTCAATGCATATAGTACAAGAACTAGTATTATTTTTTAGGCCTCTACAAGACCTAACATCAATTTATGTGAAAGTTAATTATTTTTAGGTCTTGCTAACATCACCCCAAAATTTTATATCAATTTATGTGAAAGTTAATTAACTTTTCCAGCATAAAGTAGGTCAAAGTACAATTAGTAATAAAAGCGCCTTAATTAGGCTGGTATGTAGTTATAAAATGCCACATTATTTAAGGGAACTGTAATGCTTTGTTGGGGATATAGTACATTTTTTGTCTTGGTAGTAGATATAGTACAAATTTTTGTAAGGTACACATTCAATTTGTTTTCAACCTGAATTTGTTTTGTTGGATGCTTTTGGATCGAATTATTTGAATAATAGACTCTAGTACAATATTACACAGGAATAAATATTGTTGTCTCTTTTTATGTTTTAATTGATAATAATTTTATGAAAAGGAGAATTCAAATGTCTCTAATGTCTTTCATGCTTTACTATGCGTCATATCATATATTTCCCTTTTTAAAATTCATATTGTCGATCCGAATAGTTCAAATTTTATATATTTTTAAAAATTGTTTACGTTTTTTTAAGATATGTACAAAACCACTATTTATGGACCATTCAAAAACAATGATTTTGTATCTATCTAAAAAAATAATAAAATTTTTCCAAAAAATATAAAATTTGGTCTCCAAGCATATTTTAATATGAATATTATATTGAGTAGTCCGGATCAACAATTTAAATTCCGAAAACAAAGAAATAGAATATGAGACATGAAAAGCATGAGGTATTTAAACCGTCCTCTTTTATTAATTAATTAGCAGAATTATTTTTTCCTTTTTACAGAACTAACTGATGTAATTCTTCCTATGGTGACCACTGGGACCATGCACATTGAAATAAATTTGTATCAAGTTATGGGTAACCTAAGTACTTGTAGAACATAAACAGTGCCATAGTTGACTTGAAATTAATTTGTATCAAGTTATGTACCTAAAGTGTATACCAAGTACTTGTAAAGCAGAAATAGTGGCATAGTAGACTCCATAGAAGAAACAATTTTTTTATTTACATATTCTCTTATAGTGAGGGACACAAACCATACATAGTTAAAAACCACATATATTATTTAATTTGCTATTAAGTTTTACAATTAATATATAAGATGGTGATCTCATGATGGGTCAATTCTGAAACTAATTGTATTTATCCGTTATACTAGGTCTTGTTTTGAAATATACATATGAGAATATAAAAATTAAGTGAGGTTACTTAATTTACTTTGCAAAGTGCATATAAATAATCTAGTGCATGTGGTTAAAATAATTTGTAAAGGGTAATAGTCTGTCCTATGGATTCATGTATATTTATGTTTTCAAAGTTTAAATATTAGATCTGAGCTGCTTAGCAAGATTTTCATATGAAAATGTAGTTGGCGAAAAAAAATTACATTTGTTAGAATATTTTTAATACCTTTTTTAAATAGGTACAAGTTAATTAGTAACTTTCAAATATTGGTTCAGAATCTTTAGATCAGATGATTGTGTATCTATCTAAAAAATAGTAGAAAGTTCTAGAAAATATAAATTTGGTCGTATATTTTGATATGTAAATCATGTTGAGTAGCTTGAATGCATGGTTTGAACTTTGTAAATAGAAAGCATATATATTTTCATTTAATTTTGTGGCTTTCATACATCTGTATATATAGGATTGCCCATGGCAAGCATATATATTTTCATTCTGCATTTATGGTGTAAATTTATTATTCAAAAATATATATTTATATATTCTTGTTGACAAAAAAAAATGGAACTTAATCAATCCTCAAGAACATCCCTTGGTACCTCACCGTACATTGAATAAAAAATTAATTGCCACATATTTTAGGATCATTATTATTTTGAATTTTTCCATCAATTAAAAATATATATATAGTTATGGGTATGTTTGGAGACATTGACATCTGACTATAATGGGACATATTAGAGGTTCAAATTCAAATATATAAATAAATGGTTGGGTTAGAAGCTTTAGGTATTATTCTATTCCAACCTATCCTCTACCTATATATATTAGTGCTTTGTCTTTCTCCTTATAAAAAGCCATAAAGCCCCACATATTTCTCAACCTAGTACTCAAGCATATACAATCTAGTTATATATTACCACCTCCATCAAACTTCTCTTCAAAGTGCAAGTTCATATAAGCTCAAATGAGGCCTCATATTTCAATGATCATTTCTCTTATTTTCATATTTAATCTTCTCGCTAGCCAAACTTATGGTAAGAATTTACTTCTCTCAATTCATTATATGTGTAATTTTGTTGTTTCTTCTTTTCTAGCTAGTAAACTAACATTAAATATATATCTTTGAAAAATTTCCAGGTTTTACAATAGAGAAAAAGAATAGTCTTGCAAGAGGAAGCATATTCAATGTGAGTGCACTTATTAATTAATTGTTCACATAATTAATACTTGTTTTTTTTTTCTGAAAGATAATTAACTTGGTTGTTCAAATAATGGCTAATATGGTGCTTTGCATTGTTTTAAATATCAGAGAATGGGATTTGAGGATGTTCTTTGGAAAGCAGGAAATAATAGGAAGCTCCTCATGAAAAGTACTAGTCCCATTGTCTCAACCAAGGTATATATATGTTACATGCCAAACTTTAAATAGCATATATATGCGACTTCATTTTTAGTTAATAAAATCTGATTATTATTTAATTACCATGCAGGAAAAGATTAGGAAAGAAGAAGCAAGTACGAAGAAAGACAGCACGAAACCTGACGACGAGTTAGACATAGCCGGAATGGACTACTCGCCGGCAAAGAGAAAGCCTCCGATTCACAACTGACTTGCTGCAGCTTCAGTTGCAAGCAATTAGAGTTGAGGAAGTAGAACAACACACACAGCCTGTTAGCTGGACAGCATTGCCTGAATTGCTGCATCTTTCATGGGCAATGCTCCCCTTTCCTTTTAGTGTAGATAAATTATAATTTTCTAATTAATTAATTGTTGATGTACCAATAGGTAGCAAATTATATGGCCATTTTTGGGTCCTTGGATTTGTTTTGCATGAGACAGAGATAGAGATAGCTTTGTCTCTTATGGCTGTGTGTTTGTAACATTAACCGTTTCCATTGGAATTTGGAACTGGGATAAGAGCATAGAGTTGTAGTAGGTGTCTTAATTTATGGAAAGATTGATCTATTAGGGTTTGGCGTTTTATTATTAATTTATTAAATATGAAAAGTTAAAATCATTAATTTTACTGTTAATCAAGTGAGATGCAGGTGTTCCAGTCAACATTCTTAGTTTATATTTAATTATTTATCTAATTTGTTCCTGAATTGGGAACATATATTTTAAATCAATTCCAGTAATATTTATTGGGAAATGATTTTTATGAGCAATATCATTTTATGCTGATCATCTACCAATAAGAACATGCCATGTGTGTGAATTCTATATAAATGTTTTAGAAAAATTTCAATTTAGTATAATTTTGTTAACATAGTTGACACTTTTTTGAAGAATTTGTACTCACATTTTATGATGGATGGATGAGTCTTAAGGAAAAAATTTATAGACAATAATTCATATATAGGCTTGATGTCTATTATAAAATATATGTATAAAAGCTTAATAATTAAAAGAGTGACGTCAATAATATATCTAAGTACTATATATATATTTTGTTTATATATTGAATATAATTGCTTCTATTATATATTATGGAAAACTAGACAAATAGTCTATTAGTTTAGTGCTGATATATAAAAAAAATTAGGATATATATAGTATATTAAAAGGTCAAAACTCAAAAGTTTCAAGTTTCAATAATAGGAATATGATGAGACATCTCTTTTAATAATTATTATTAAAATGATACAGATATATTCAGGTTTATTACTACTTAAAAAAATTAAAACCCTTTTCTCAGAGTGGTGCTGGATTTTGCATTTGACAAACAATTTCCGTGTAGATTTTGTTATTAGACCGGGTTTATACAAGAAATGTCTCCATTGGTTTTGCAAACGCCGTCTACTAAGCATTGGTTCTCTGAGGCACAATTGCTGTAATGCTTTATACATCAATGATTATTGGTCTCTCTAATCTTATCCAACCATATGAGTTTCTTTATAGCATGATATAATGATTAAATTCTTCAGAACAATTTTAGTAATCAATTGTACTAATAATATATATTAAGTTTCTATTCTAAATAATTCTTTTAGATTGAGGTATTCACAGGTAATTAATATCATATATAACAGCCTCCTAACTATTACTTTTTAACATTAAAATTAAAACATCACTTAGTTCATACCATTTAATCTAAAAGTAATGCCACAAATATGTCAAATACCATATTATGATTTTCTAATTGCTGATCATATCCACAATATTTACTATATATACTAAAAATGCCAAAATACATCATAAACTATTCGAATTCGGTTTGACGGAGTATAAAAATCATGATTGAGGAATAATTTGGATATATTTCGGGGATAATTCGGTCCCAAGAGGAAGCAAAAAACAACCAAAAAGAAAAAACATTTACGTTTTTTTCACATTTTATTCGCGAATAATTCAGTCAACCATTTTATTCGGTGTTCGTTTCGAAAACCTCAAAAAAAAAACATTTTATTAATTCGCGAATTATTCACAAATAAGCGTGTATGGGACAGTCGAGAGGGTCCCACATGTCTGTCAGGCTGTAGATGGATAGCGCCTCAATATGACATGTTGAGACAAGAGGCTACAATCCAACTATGGCAGGCCCCATATGCATGTTCCCTTGTATTTTATAATATATAAATTCATTGATCCATAAACTTGCGTCGTAATCAAAATTGTCTGTATTTGGTAGGAGATTTAAAGTTTGCGATCAGATAATTGTTTTAGAGTGAGTCTATGGTACTATGCATATCACGGGATGTTACCGTGTTACGGCTCTATATTCGAGTTTTCAAATCTTAACGGTCGATCCGAATCGTTCATCTTGTTCTCCATATTAATATGTGTTTGGAGATCAAATTTTACATTTTTTTTAAAATTGTTTTACTATTTTTTTAGATATTTAGAAAATCACTTGATCTGAAAATTCTGGACCATCCAAAAACAGTGATCAATAAATCTAAAAAAATAGTAAAAAAATTTCAAAAAATGTAAAATTTGGTCTCCAAACACATATTAATATGCAGAACAAGATGAACGGTTTGGATCAACCGTTAGAATTTGAAAACTCGAATATAGAGCCGTAGCACGGTGCCAAATCGTAATATGCATAGTACCATAGACTCACTCATTGTTTTATATAAAAGTTAATTTATTTTTTCTGTTCATATGTTGTAGTACATATATAACAAAAAAAAGGAAAAAAGAAAGAAAAAAAGGGTATATAAATCAAGCTTAAAAAATAAAAAACTGTAATATTATCCCTTGTTCAGATCGATAGAGACAACACAAGTTACTGCAGCTAATTAATTGTTTAATTAGTAGTTTATTAGTTAGAGCATTAACTTTTTTTGTTTAAAAATATGCATTAATTAGTTGTTGGCTTGAGTCAACATCTGACCTATTAATTGTGTTAGCGCCTTTTTTTTAGATAAAAGATAGATTTTTTTTTAATTTTGTAAATCTTAAAAGTTTTTTTTAAAAATTAATTTATGAGGACTGAGGAGTACAATATTTTAATCGTTAAATTATTCTAATTAATAAATCGAAGGGTTCAAAATCTGAAGTAAAATACTTGATTTACTTCGCAGTACCGTATGCAACCCATAGCATATTAGTCAAATCCTATATATATATATATATAGAGTTAGGCTGGGGTGCTATGGATAGCATAGTGGCCTCCCGTGCTACGGCTCAATATTCAAGTTTTTAAAATCCAAAAGGTCGATCCGAACCGTTCATTGTTTAATCCATATTGAAATGTGCTTGGAGACCAAATTTACATTTTTTGGAATTTTTTTGCTATTTATTAAGATGGTTTGAAATCGCTGTTTTCCAGTGGTGCAGAATTTTAATAAAAACAGCGATTTTTAAACCATCTTAATAAATAGCAAAAAAATTTCAAAAAATGTAAAATTTGGTCTCCAAGCACATTTCAATATGGATTAAACAATGAATGGTTTGGATCGACCGTTTGGATTTTGAAAACTTGAATATTGAGCCGTAGCACGGGAGGCCACTATGCTATCCATAGCACCCCAGCCTAACTCTATATATATATATATATATATATATATATATATATATATATATATATATATATATATATATAGATAGGCTAATGCGTTTTTGATAGCATATGAGCCGAAATACACACGGTCCAAATTTGAAATTTCAAAATTCAAAAAGTCAATCTGAACCGTTCATCTTGTTCTCCATATTAATATGTGCTTGGAGACGAAATTTTACATTTTTCTGAATTTGTTTACTATTTATTAAGCCACTTTGAAAATTGCTGATCCAACGGTGGCTTAACAAAACAGTAAAACCGTTGGATTAGCGACATTCAAAGTGGCTTAATAAATAGTAAAAAAATTCAGAAAAATGTAAAATTTGGTCTCCAAGCACATATTAATATGGAGAACAAGATGAATGATTCATATCGACTTTTTGAATTTTAAAATTTCAAATTTGGACCGTGTGTATTTTGGCCCATTTGCTACCGAAAGCACATTAGCCCCTCTCTCTCTCTCTCTCTCTCTCTATATATATATATATATATATATATGAGGAAGGATTCAATTACATCTTTTTTGGTGACACTGAATTACACTCTCCATTTACAAAGTTTTTAAAGTTCAAATAATTGATCCAAACCGTTCAACATGATGGATATATTAAAATGTGCTTGTAGATCAAATTTTATATTTTTTTCAATTTTTTTTTACTATTTATTAAGTATTTAACAAAATCGCTACATTTAGACCATTGAATTTTTGTACCCATCTTAATAAATAGTAAAAAAAAATTCAAAAAAATGTAAAATTTGATCTGCAAGGACATTTTAATATATCTATCATGTTGAACGGTTTGGATCGATTGTTTGGACTTTAAAAATATAAGGTATATTTCGGTGTCACCAAAAAAGAATGTAATTGGATCCCTCTCTCTCTATATAATAAATGCAGATTTCATCACACTTGCAACTATATATCCACCAAGTATTCAGGAAATAAATTTATAGAGACATCCATATTCACTGAAAAGTATATTAATTTACAGTGATCTTATTAAAAAATAATTTAACGGACCGAAAATAATTAGTTACTATAAATAGTCAGCATTGCCTCCATGAGGGATATTTTGCTGCATTAGAGCCAACAAAAATAATTTTGTGTAAATTTTAAGTAAATTAGTTAAATACTTAAATTAATTAAGAGGAAATTAAAAGTAAGTATCATGCATCAAATAGAAATATTTGAGTAAATTTTAATTTTAAAAATCTCTATACTTGTACATTTGAATTTTAGTTAATTTTAATGGTGACGTCAACAATTTTTACTATCGAAAAAGGGAGCGTTAGAGCCAACAAAAATAATTAAAAAATTATTTCTTTTAAACAATTATTCTTAATTAAAAATTGCGCTACATCTCAAAAAATTAAATGGGGGGAGTTCCATTATGTTTTTAAGAAATTGATAAAAAAAATTCCTGTACAGATCTGAACCGTTAATGATTGATCGGAGGGTTGAATTGCAGAATTGTATATATACCATAAAATGGGGGAGAGGAGAGGGGGACCAGTATCCTATGTAGTACTCCAAAGTGGAGCCTAACTATTTTACAGTTTGAGATTTATTCTCAGTCGCTTTGAGATTCGAACTAATGTAGAAAACAATATTATTTGTGCTTTAAGATTCGTGCAAAAAGACCAAAATCTACTAATTAGATAATCATTCTAAAAGTGGATACAAATTCGGAAAGGTCTCTATATGAGCAACAAAAAGTGTAGAGCTATCTATTTTACAGTTTGAGATTTACTCACAGTCGCTTTGAGATTCAAACTAATGCAGGAAACAATATTATTTATGCTTTAAAATTAGTGCAAAATTAAAACAATAGTCAGAATCCACTAATTAGAAGAATTATTCTAAAAGATTCTCTTATCCGGTGTACTACTGGATACAAATTCTGAGAGGTCTCTTTCAAAATTAGAAGAATTATTCTAAAAGAGCAACAGAAAGTGCCTCTTTCAAAATCCAACACTAGTCAATATTGGTGCAATTGTGATCACCTAAAGTAAAGACAGGCTGTGTGACAGATCGCTTGACACGTGTGCAAACAGAGTCTTGATTTGGAAAGGTAACTACAACAAAATATTTGAGAGGGACAACATTTCCAATATCTAGAAGGGATTTATGGATAGTTTTTGAATATCTTAGAAAATGAAACTTTAATATAACTTTCCACCATTTGACTTAGGGGAGTGCTATACTAAGAGCAACAATTCTAATTTTGAGAGCTGAGAGAATTTTTTGTTTCTAAATACTCAATTTACCCTTGCTCTTTAAATGGATTGCTTAATTAAAGGATCCACTTCATCTCTCTCAATGATAACTTATTTAAGGAAAGTTTCTTTCATTAGAAAATAAAAAAATCCTTTCTTCTTCCGTGAATTCTATATTTCCAAAAATATTGTGTCTCATAGATATATAGTTATATTCCTAATTTTTTAATGATTTTAGCTACTTCTAAATTGGTAGAAAAAATAATAGCTTGACCATTTAGCATTAAAATATAGAGTACAATATACATAAATTATCTCTAAATATCAACCAAGTTGGTTGACTAATAATACTTTTCTCTATGTGAAAAAGGTCCTTTAAACTTCTCTTTTTATTAAGAGGAGGGTTCAAATGCCTCCATTTTTTGTGCCTCCATCATGCCTCCATTTTTAAAAACTTTAATAACTCAAAATTTAAAACTTAAATGTCAAAATAAAACCTTTAGATGTGATCTATGTTATTTTCTCTATGCGTCCATAAAAAATTATCACATTTTGATTTTGCTTTTATATGAATCAATAAGTTGAAAAATCAACGTCTAGAAATAATCCACATTAGTATACATTTTTATAAGCTCAAGATGATAACCAAACCAAAGTTGAAATGCCATAATTTTTTACACGTGCATAGATAAAATGATGTATTTCATATCCAACGGTTTTATTTTGAATTTTAAGATTTAAATTTTGAGTTATTAAAGTTTTAAAAATGGAGACATGATAGAGATACAAAAAATGAAGGCATTTGAACCCTCCTCTTTTATTAATATGGGTCTCCAATATTAAATAATTTCTTATAGGACAAAATATGCTTGTCCTTCCATTCCTGGGAAATCCTCGTGCTATCAAGGACAAAACTTTCCTTTAATTAGTTATATTATTAATTGAGAGAGAGGAAGTGGATCCGGTGATCAATCAATCTATTAAATAGGCAAGGGTAATTTGGGTATTTATAATCAAAAAATTCTCTCAGCTCTCAAAATTAGAATCGTTGCTCTTAGTATAGCATTTCCCTTTGACTTAAAGCCTTTTGTAATAATTAATTAATTATTTGAAATCAATTCAATATGTTTTGAAGTTAATTATTAAGCTCACCAAATATATATTTGTTGAGCTTAAAGGACACATTGTTCTACTCAAAAAAAAAAGGAAAAAAAAAATCTTGATCTGATTTATGCAATCCATTGAAATATGAAATTTCAATGGGTAAATTCCGTCCGAGGTTACTAAATTTTTGTTCTTTGTCATAAATTAGTGACTTAAATTTGATTTGTCCTTCTATAGCCACTAAATTTTTAATTTGGTCCAATCAAAACACTCTATAACTTTTCCATTCAAAAAAATAATAAAATATATTTTTTCACTTAGTATTTTAAACGGAATGAGCATATTCCGTTAAAATTTTGGACGGAATGAGCATATTTGATTATATTTTGAATGGAATAAGTATATTTTGTTAATATTTGGGACAAAAAAAATTATAGAGTGACTTGATTAAAACAGATGAAAGTTTAGTGGCTACAAACGGACAAATCAAATTTGAGTGACTAATTATTAACAAAGAACAAAATTTAGTAAACTCCAGCGAAATTTACCCAATTTAATTCAAAGGTCTCATTAGTTTTTTGAGTGAGGCTAGTACCCATATCTTTTTTGTGTTAATTGCAGGTTTCAAATTCGTTGTTAGTACTAAAAAAATAATCTATAAATTTTGATTTAATCTCAAGTTAAAAAAAATAATACACAAGTTCAATCTATGACATATATACATATTCCTTTGGGATGGTCACTGATATTTGATTCATGATGATATGAACCATGACACAAGAGATACAATGTACATATTCATCATTAAGAAATATAACACTCATATCATGCATGTATCTTTTAAAGTAACAAATAATTAATTATCACTAATCAAGCAGATGGCACAAATCATGCAGAATCAGTGTTGCTAACTAACTGATGAGGACAGCCATGTGGAATGACTGCACCTTAAATTTAAAATACATAACTCATAACAAAACAAAAATAAATGCAAGGAACTATCCTTGTCAGCGACACAAACATATGGGTGTTTTGTACTAAGAGGAGCCAAGGCATTTCTCTATCTTTGGTACAACATTTAACAGTGGTTGCTTGATAGCAACAATTTATCTTTTGTATCTATTTGTTTTGGTTTTTCTTTATTTTATCATGTTAAGAAATAAAATTTTCTTTTAGTAATTGTATAGAACTAATAATTAGGAAAGAGTAATGTCATGAAAAGGGCAAAAAAAAGTGTCCTATACAATAATGGAAATATGAGGAAATTTTTAATATCTCTATTTTTTTTGTAATGCCATCATATTTACACTTTTTTTATTTTATAATAACAAGATTTTTAAAATTTATATGTCAAAATAAAACCATTAGAAGTTATCTATATATTTTTCTTATATGCACATAAAAATTATATATCACTTTTATGTTTTATTTTTATATAAATCGACATGTTGAAAAATCAACGCTAAAAATTATCTCCATCAGTTTATTTTTACAATCTCTTGATAACAATCAAAATAAAGTTGAAGTTTCATAATCTTTGACGTAAATATGAAATGAATAATATAGATCATATCGAACTATTTTATTTTGACATTTAAATGTTAACTTTATGTTATTAAAGTTTTTTACAAATTAAAATATAATTAATAGAGGCCCACAAGAAAATAAAAACATTTAAACTTTATTTAAATATATGAAAAATTTGAACTAATATAGCAAGTTAATTAACATAAGACTTTATGGAAGCCATTCTCATTCTATTGTTGCATGCATTGACATGTTTTAATTGTACACGTACGATTGCTTTATGTTATCGCAAGCTTAAAATGACGTTGTGTGATATGTTTCAAAGTTTCAAAAATGTGGCGACATCCATTGCCAATATCACATGGGATTGTAAATTGGTGAAGCAAAATATCCATTTCAAAAACCCACAAAACATATTATTTTGTTGGTTAGATTTTGTCTTGCACAAACAATAAAACGTCCCTATTCATGATGAGTTATTGGGTTGCTCAAATTTGATGTAACATTCTAACAAGAAGCTGGTCCGTATGTATATATTGTATTGTATTTGAAACTCAACTTCTTGTCTTTTCATGAGCTTCTCTATCCTTTGGTTACACAAATTAATTTTTCTATTGGAGTTTTTGGAGTTCAATTTCTCTTAATTAAAGGGTAATTCTAGCTCACATATATAATTCATTTTTAGCAAATGTAACAATAATAATATGAAAGACAGGCTTATTTATTTTTAGTCCTTTATTTGTTACACTATTGCAAGTCCAAAAAACCTTTCATATTTGATATTCAAATATTTCCAAACAATTTCGGTCAACTGATATTTCACATAGTAACCTTGTTTTTTCTACATATTTATGTCAATCACCAAAAAAAAAAAACAGTACACATCAACCGGCCATTTTTTTAATACTTGAAAAAAAAACATAATTTTAAAAATAACGCTGAATCCTATTTTTTTCTTCAAAAATATCCCGACCGCCAGGCCCTTGGGTGGCCCAGAAAAATAGCGGACCGCCTGGAACAGGGACGGGCGGTCCTCTTTTTTTTTTTTTTTTAGATCTTAGTATTTCGATTTAAATAATTTTGTGAAGAAAATTTTTTCTTGTTTAGAGTGTATGTCAAAAAATAAGACATTTGATATATTTATGAAGTGATATCGTAAAGTGATGCCGTAACTATTTATAACTTTGATTTTATTTGTCAGTTGAATATCGCAAGTCTAAATATAACACTAATTAAGGACTTGACCTTTATTTAAAAAATTTCAAACTCTGACAACTTGTTGATTTTCTTCTCTTTATTTATGGTACTAAAACAGTAGTTTAGAGCAACTAAAATATGTTCAAACCTCAAATTATATATCTGTCCATGCACAAAGCATCCTAGACTGATCTCTGGTATGGTACCAAGTCAAAACTCAGCAGCCAAGCACTAGGCAAAGGCCACTGGTATAGTGCAATGCACTAAAAACATCAAATTTGACCTCTGCTGGTAAATTAGCAAGTCTGGACTGATACAGGGACCAAACTGAAAAAGTAATTATACCAGCATGTAGAGCATTCAAAAATACACATAATTGACACAAATTTCAATTTATTTGAATTTTTCTACTGTTAGTTATGAATTTCTAAAGTTTAACTTTCGAAAAAACTTTAAACAGCCATAACTTTGGCTAGGAAAGTCGGATTTGCGCGTATGAGCACTTTTCGGAAAGGGGAGGACGAGACGGATTTGATTTTTCCTGGGAAATTCCCGGGCACAGTTGTATCCGAGGCATCAGAATTTAAAAAAAAACATCGTTTAGTGCCTCAAAAATTCAGTTTAAGTTTTCGTTCAACGGTAGGCATTAAAAAACAGCGATTTTCAAACCATCTTAATAAATAGTAAAAAAATTCAAAAAAAATATAAAATTTGGTCTCTAAGCACATTTTAATATAGATTAAACATCTAATGGTTTGGATCAGCTATTTGGACTTCAAAACTAGAGATATGAGCGCAAATTAAAACACCCCGTTTAATTCGCGAAGTAGCGTAGCCTTACTCTACATGTATATATATGTATATAAAATATAATACATGTATATATATGTATATTATATATATAATATAATATATGTATATGTATATATTTATATATACATATAAATATATACATATATACATATATTATAAAAAAATGAGTTTATAAAAAAAAAATTGTATATATGTATATGTATATATGTGTATATGTATATGTGTATATGTGTATATGTATATGTGTATATGTGTGTATGTATATGTGTATATATGTATATGTATATATGTATATGTATATGTATATGTATATGTATATGTATATGTATATATGTATATCTGTATATGTATATATGTATATGTATATATGTATATATGTATATATGTATGTATGTATATATGTATAGATGTATGTATGTATATATGTATATATGTATGTATGTATATATGTATATATGTATATATGTATATTTCTATATATGTATATGTATATTTCTATATATGTATATGTATATGTATATATGTATATGTATATGTATATACAGGGTCCAGCTAATTTGCTGCCGACAGCATTTTAGCCGGAGGTGCTGCCGCCCCTTTTTTAATTTGTGATGTCCAAACAACAAATTCAAATCGTTAGATGTTTAATCTATATTATAATCTACTTGGAGACCAAATTTTACATTTTTTGGAATTTGTTTACTATTTATTAAGCTAGTTTGAAAACTGCTGTTTTCAGTAAATTTCTACAGCATTGAAATCAGCGGTTTTCAAACCAGCTTAATAAATAGTAAAAAAATTTCAAAAAATATAAAATTTGGTCTCCAAGTAGATTATAATATAGATTAAACATCTAACGATTTGGATTTTTTGTTTGGACATCACAAATTAAAAAAGGGGCGGCAGCACCTCCGGCTAAAATGTTGTCGGCAACAAATTAGCCGAACCCTGTATATATGTATATGTATATGTATATATGTATATATGTATATATGTATATATTATACATATATTATAAAAACCAGAAAAAGAGAAGAAGATCAACAAGCTGTCATAACTTGAAATTTTTTGAATAAAGACCAAGTCCTTAATTAGTGTTATATTTAAACTTGTGATATCCAACTGACAAATAAAATCAAAGTTCACCAAGAAAATAAAAAAATAAAAAAAATAAAATCAAAGTTATAAAGAGTTACGACATCACTTCATAAATATATCAAATGTCTTATTTTTTGGCATACACTCTAAACAAGAAAACTTTTTCTTCACAAAATTATTTAAATCAAAATACTAAGATCTAAAAAAAAGAAAAAAAGAAAAAAGAGGTCCGCCCGTGGGGGGCGGTCTGCTTGGGGAGTGACTCGCTCGTGGGACGGGCGGTCCACTTGGGGTGTGACCCGCCTCTGTTCCAAGCGGTCCGCTATTTTTTTGGGCCGTCCGTGGGCCGGCAGTCGGGGTATTTTTGAAAAAAAATAGGAGCGGGGTTATTTTTGAAATTATGTTTTTTTGGGGTATTAAAAAAATGGTCGCACATCAACTAACCTTTGTATTTAATTTATTTTGTTTATTGAAAAGGAACGAATTTGGGTTTAGTTCTCATATGGGCCTAGGCCTGTTAGACCAAAACATAGCAACTTACTCTAGGCCCAATTAACAGTCCGACTTGACCACACAGAGATAGTCATGGAAAGCAAATGGGATATAGTGGGTGCAAATTCCAAACTTCACTGGGCTTTCAATTAAAATTATATAATCCTAGTATTAAAGGTCATGATCAATCTGTACTCTATAAGCAAGATTTCACATTTTGTTTTTTGTAATCCTAAATTTCAGTTTGCTAGCTGACCAAAAAGGATTGTACTAAAAATTAATATTGCTAATAACTCTGAACATTTTTTTTATTGTAAAAAAATGTAGTTATTGGGAGAGTTTATATATAATAGCATCATGAGCAAAGGAAATTTTATTGATGTCTTTGGGCTTGAAGAAAATTCTAACTACTTTTCTGAGGAGAATAACTTCAACAATGGGCCGGATTTATTTTTACAAATGTTAACCAGCAATTAAGATTACTACATTAGCAAATGTTTCACATTTTTACAATGAAAAATTGCATTTATTAATATTAGGTTTTATAATTTTTTTGTTGTAATTGGGATGAAGATGATGTTAACCAGCATTAATTAAGAAGCACACCATCTTGTTGGTGCCTCAAATCATAATACATACAAAAATAACTAGCTGATATTTTTGGGCTGCTATTGTTCAAACTATATATAATACATCCATAAATATTTCATAGAGATTTAAATAATTAACAAAATATATTAAACAAACTTTGGCATCAACTTTTGAGCTAAGCCCACAGTTACCACTAAATTACAAGTTCAACTACTTATAAAAGATTAAGGGATCCTCAACTTTTGAGGATGTTTAATTGCAATTATCATATATATTAGAGCAATTATATTTGGGGGATATCTGAGAAATATTTGAGGGATTAATTTATGTTGGGAGATAATTAGCAGCTTCTGCAACACTATCTTTATAAACAATTGGTTTGTTGGATTATTTAGTTTTAGTTATCAAAATAGAAGTACGTGCAAGCGAATTGAAAATTGATTAATATTCTTAATTAATTTTTTGTAATATCCGGTAATTTAAATAATATTTTCGAAATAATTTTTGGGCTTATTTGTAAAAGGGAAGACATAATGATTTGTAATGTAAATATGCAAATTTTAAAAAATGATAAAAAATAATAATGAGGTAGCACTGTAGTCCACGTGGCCGCTGCATGACACTAATTACACACCCAACCCCATTTGGATCCGTATCCTCCCAGGTACCTGATTCAATCAAATTAAAACTGACGGACCAGATTAATTCCATCCGTATCAAACGCAATCCGATTCATGTGGAGACTTTAGGGATCTGATTTGAAATTCGTGCCAGGCTAAAACGGTCCAATTATAATTGTCCCCAGTCAGGTAACCCGAGGGAATGTGAATTCACCCCATTTGAATCGAATTCGTATCCTCTAAGATATCTCAAACTTTGCGTGACTTTATGGAAAATTGAAACCGTTTAAATACGCTCTGCACGAATCTCAAAGCACACATAATACTGAACCCCTACATCACCTCCAAATAGGCACCGGACACGTCGGTCACGCAAAATTTGAGATATCTCAGAGGATACGCACTCATTTGAATCCCTTGACCTCTCAAATAAATAGAACCGTATCCTCCTAGGTACCTGACTCAAGACAATTGAAATAGACGGCTCAGATTTACTCTCAGCCAGTCAAGATTCGGAATGACAGAGGGGGCAGTATTATTTGTGCTTTGAGATGCGTGCCAATCCATTTTCGGACCATCCGATTCAATTCTACTCAATCGGGTAACTTGAGGAGATACGAATTCCAAATAAATTAATGCCCCTATCTCGTGATTCGGTTATGGAGAGAAAAAAACAAAAGCTGCGCGCGTTTGGATTATTTGGTTAGCACTATTTTTGATTTAGTTTACTATTTTTTTTCTCTATTTTATATTTGAATTGTTAAAGAATAGTGTTATTTTTTTAGGTTAAGCGTTATTCTTGATAACTCGTTTGAAAAATAAAATAGCACTAATATAGAGTTAGCATTCATTTTTGCTACTTTTAGGATTGCATCCAAACACAACCAAAAAGAATAGCAAAATATGCTCGATTGAAATTTCCGACTATTTGCGGTTGATTCTGATCAGTCGTTGCAATTCAATTTGGATTTTCTGGATTGATTGCTATTAGGTAACAAAATTTCTCTATAATATGTACTTTCAATTTGTGTGGTTAAATTGAATTATTGAATGTATTGAATTATGATGCATATATATTTATCGGGATAGCTGGTTCAGGTTTGATTTAATTATTAAAATAATTAGATTATTTGTTATAATAATATGAGAATCGCCTGCAACAGGGAGATTGTTTTTACCGATAAACTATATCCATGTATTATCGACAGTTAAATATGTAGACATAATTTAATATGCATTAATTTGTGTGAATTAATCTAGTCTATTTGAATATTTGTTTAAATTTGATGTGACATTTTTGAATTAAATGAAATCAAATGCATCAAACAACCAAACTGTTTTAATCCAAAGTAACCCAAAATTAACAGAACCATTCTGAACAACCAAACTGTTTTAATCCGAAGTATGAATAAATTGCGAGCTCCTCATCTAACTTGATGAAAATTATATTGCTTATAGTAGACCAACATAATCCAAAAAAAAAAAAAACATTGCATGAAGTACATTACTGTCATCATCATCTCTGCTTGCCACTCAAAAGCTGAAACCAGAATTATTTAATTTCTCTTTAATGATCTCATCTAACTTGATAGCCATCTCAGTTGTCATGTAATTTTGCCAATCCCCCACAACAGCTTTTCTGAAGAAGTAATCATTTTGTACATTATATTATTACCTATTCCTTCATTTTTGTTGACATCCAGATCTTTGAGCTTATTGAAGATACAAAACTTGACGATATCTTTTACCAAGTCATTTTTTATCTCCTCCTCAGAGAATGGGCATGCAAGAAAATTTGCTAGCCTCATTACACCTTCTACTGGATCCTTCATCATCTCCTCATATTTAAGGAACAAAATTTTCTCAGAAGAGTGCAAGCTCTTCATGTAATATTCAACCACATGATCCCAAACAGGACCATATATCATTCGACCATCACAAAATAATTCAAAGGCTTGAGTAAAAGGAATTGATTCTTTGAACCCTTGAAATCTTTTGAACATGTGCCAATAGGAAACTATGACATCTTTTGGCTCTCTACAGATATAAACTATTGGACATTTTGATGTCTTGATGCTCTCTGAGAGTACTGAGTATGGCAAATGAGTTCCGAGAACTCTAGGCGAAGGAAGGGTTTTGAGATACTGTTCATCTCGTACCGAATATTGAAATTCAGTGAATGGAACACAATCATGAGGATTCAGTTTAAGCAAAGGGTGAGA
Source organism: Carex rostrata (assembly GCF_964058835.1). Taxonomy (NCBI): domain Eukaryota; kingdom Viridiplantae; phylum Streptophyta; class Magnoliopsida; order Poales; family Cyperaceae; genus Carex; species Carex rostrata. Next base: position 1,764,252 of record NC_135946.1, on the reverse strand, counting down.
AGAGAAATCATACTTGTTTCGGTGCATTATTGTGAAAGTGAGGGCTTTGAGCCAGGTGGTGCCGGACTTGATAAAGCTTGCCACGATTACATCACTTGGGCGAGGCTGGAAAGCCTCCTCCATCGCCAAAATGCCAGGAAGATAATTCTCTGATATCCAAAAACCTTTGTATTTTCACATCACGCATGCTTGCCATCGTTCTTCCTTTGGTAGCGTATGAATTATATCTTTGTATTTGCTATCCACTTCTTCAATATTTGGTACGTCATTAAAGGGTCGACGAGACCTTAGTATGATTGTCTCTTCTCCTTCCTCATCCTTAAGTGATGAAGTAATGTTAAGTGACGGATCAGCCATGGGAATAAGAGAAGCTGTCGTTTTTAGTTTGATACAAATGAATTTGCTTTATAATAGCATGAACCCACTCATACAATTAATAGAAATATATACACCAAGAGGAAGTGCGGAACAGTGGAAGCTGAAACTAGGTCAATTAAACGTGAGTGATGCTGTTTAATTGTTTTTTTTTTCAGATCTTAAGTTAGTTCATAGAAGAAAAAATAAAAATAAAAGCACATAAAAATATGAGAATATTTCTAAATATAATATATAGGAAAAATGTCCAAAAATTTAGTTACCTAATGTGTCACGTGTAGGGGTGAAAATGCATCAAATGTGGATCACACTGTCACACCCCGCAGCCCAACGAGGCGCGACAGGTGCTCCTGCCGTAGACATACGGTTGCCCGTATGCCTACAAGGAAATTACGATATAATAGGAAATAAAAACACAAACAAACAACCAAACAAACAAATAACATAAATCCCAGCTGGTCAGGTAATATCATACAAACCCGTATCTCGATGGATACGCATCACAAAATGACATAGAGACTATATATATACACAATCAAAACATAACTATATACATAATCTCTAATGTCAAAATACCAGACAGTCTAAGCAGCGGTGAAACCAGGCCTACCGACCTCGTGCCTCTCTCGGATCTGCCGAACCGAAACCTGAAAAATTAACCAAAAAAGGGGATGAGAAATAAATTCTCAGTGCGATAAATTTGCCACATTTCGTTCCTGGACTTGCAATCACAGATTATATTCAAAAATAAAACACAAATAAAGCTCAGATCAGTTTATAATAATATATAAACATGAACGCATAAACCCGACATCAATTAGCCAAATGAAATCACAAATCAGGATTTGTCAAAATGGAATTCAATCACACAATATTTGGTTTAACTCGAGCTCAAAATATCTGGTAGTAACTACCACCAAACTGGACCTCATTTCGTTCCCACTCATCTGTAGTTACAGGCTTAACCGTTTAAGTAAAAGTCTGGTTCCATTTCATATCCGGAAAATCCATTTAAATCCAATTGAACGTCCAAACGCATTACCCCCTGGGTAATGCCTCCGATACACAAGTCACCCATAACCAAAATCATAATACAGAGTCACTTACCCCTCGTCCCAACCGGTACTGGGAACTGCCGAGGGCCAGACGATCTAAAGCTTTAGAACACTGGGCATCAAAGTCCATGCATAGACTTTGACAAATCCGGATTCACCCCCTGGGTAACGTCGCCACGATGGGAGACAATAATACCATATCCACCAACCGATGGTGAAATAAATCATGGTGACTTTTAATTCCAAATTAGATCATTCAGATCAACACAAATAATAACCATACCAGCATGCAGATCAATCAGATAAAACAATTCGAGTTTCAATTAATTTGGGCAATGCAATGTATATGCAACACAATTCGATAATGCAATTTAATCAATAAACAACATGTCAATCGAAACACAGTTTAATTCTGAATATAAAATATCAAACAAGTCCAGAAACCCCGCACCTGATCGAGTCACGTATCCCTTGCCTATGGATCGGACGTCTCGAAGGATCCGGAAATCTCTTGCCTTACCAAGTTACCACCTATTTTACACGTTTAATTGATTTATTTTATAACCATTATAACCATTCCATGTTACAATTCTTTCTTAGTTTTAGAAAATATAATCATGCTTTATATGCAAAGTTATGTATTCATGTCATGCATTTAGAAGAAATACTTATGCATCCATATCATGCAAATGAGTCATTTAAATCAAACTCATGTTTAGTGGGAGTGCTTTGTATCATGTCATGTACTAGCTTAGGAAAAATATGACCATGTAAACATTTCAAGCTATCCTTCATAACATGCAATTTGAAAACCATAATAAGTACCTAATTATAATACGATAAACGAACATGAGGCCAACCAGCAAATCAAATTATTTTTCAAATAGTGTTAAACCAAATGATTCAACCATGTCTCTAATCCCGCAAATCGATAAGGAAACCGTCAAATACGAGACTTGAGGCTTATGCATACAATTCTAGAGTACAACACCTTGTCTAAAATGTGTCACCATACAACCCAATTTGGTTAACAAATAAGCAGAATACTATTACCAAGTCTACAAATTTTAGTTCACTCCATTTATATCAATTTCAATCTAGTCCCTTTATATTTGGTCAATACCCATATGTTATATTAGTTAAGCATGCCTTGCAAATTGGACCCGTTATCCAATAATTAAACTATTCATACTATGCACAGAACAATCAAGCAACTATTAACAAGATTATCAAGTTTTAGGGTTTAAGGTTTCGAAAACACGATCGAATTGAAAACCTAGGGTTTCGAGAGAAAGGATAAGTAAAGGAAATACCACTCGATGAATCAGAAAGGATTTTCAGACGTTTGCTCGATTCTAACTTCGAATTTCTCGAATTTCCGATCGATTTCCCACAATCCCTCACTCTCTTCTCTCTTTCTTTCTTGGATCGGAGCACACACACACACACACACGAAAGGGGCACAAAGTATCGGTGGCAAGAAATGAAGAGAGGAAGAAAGGTTTTCATGTGATTTTTGGAAATTTTGCATATTAGAACCTCCAACTTTTAATAATTACAACAAGGTTAAATGTGCATAATACCCTTATATATGGCATGGGTGCCACGTTGTCCTTCCCCTTTTTTTTTTTTTAAGTTTTGTAATCTTTGCTTTTAAACCTTTAAAATATCTAATATTACAAAAAAAAAAAAATCCAAAATAAATTTAGGAAAATCTATTAAATAAATCTATTAAATATTTTTATTGTAATAAAATTGTTATAACGTGACACACACAGTGGTAAAATCATATTTGTATACATTTCTATTTGTTCGGATCCGGATACAGATCATATATTAAATAGATACGAATATTGATCAGATATTAAACAGATAAAAATACAGATCAGGTATCAGGTATCAGGTATTAAACATATACAAACAAATATATAATTTGAATACCTAATTTAAATATTGTGACAAAATAAACATATTATTTGATAAATTGTTTTTTCATTTGAAACTAAAAATCACATCAAAATATTGGTATGAATTTCTCTCTGAACATATATGATTCTAAAATAAACAGATAAAAATATATTGGAGGATTTTTCCTTTCTTTATTCATAACATTACAAATTTAAAAATTAAATCAATGGTATCATTCAAGTAAAAAGTTGAATAGTAGCTCGATTCCACAGCTAAATTCCACAGCTAAATGTCACGTGGCGACCTAAATTCCACAGCCAATAAGAATCCAAAAATGAAGCACCCACGGATCACAACCCGCACTTGCACAACTCTTGTCATATCCACCGTCTCTTTGATACCCATCCGACGCTTCAATTAAACCACAAAATTGTTCTTTCAATTCTCGGCCTTTTGTTTTCATTCTCAAATCAGATTTTAACAATTCAAAACAACTTTCCAAATTATCACAAATAAAGTCATTTTAAGTATGAAAAATGGCATATAACTAAGGATTTTTTTTTTAACAAATTACTAATATAAATTATAAACCAAAATCTTTAAAACTTAAATTATTCAATTTTCATACTTAAATTTTATTAATTAGGATTCATATATTTAAATTCATCTAACTTGATTATCCGATAATTATTCATTTTGTATCCATATTTGAAACCGTATTCGTGGATTATTTGGTCTGAATCGGATCGGTAAAGTCGATTATGGTCTGACTCGGCTGATTCCGATTATGTAGTTATGGATGATATTTAATATTTTATAATACAACCTTCAAAAAAATAAATTTTATTATACACACGTCCTTGATATATAGCAAGCAAATTTATTTGATATAATTTGATATATTGTGTTGATATGTTCGTTAAATGTGATCATTGATTTTACTTGTCATAATTGAAAAGGTGAAATTATAATTTCTCACCGTTTATAGTTATTAATATTATTTATTGTTATTTTAAATGCGAATTGTTGAATTTAATTTAAATGTCTTGTAAGCATACACGGAGTTGTATTCTTACGGCGGGGCACTGTCGCGACCCGTGGCCGCGTGGTGTGACAATTATACATCACATCTTTATCTTCATTTTTAAAATTCTAAATAGTCTATTCGAACCGTTCAATATAAATTTTATATTAAAATATGTTTGAAGACCAAATTCTTTAATTAATTTGTATAATTTAGTTACTAATTGTTTAAATAGGCATTTAGAAAAATAATCGGTTCTTAAAAAGATATGTGGTTTTTAAGAAAATATATTCTAAGCGTCGTCTAGTGTATTGTAAAAACACGTCCGTCACAAGTGCTGACACGCATACCTATGAAGACAGCATAACATGGTACAGCAAAAATACAACGTGTCCGGTCAACTTATGACAAAAATAATTTTCCACCACTCTAAATAGATAAACACAGCATAATATGATTTTAATTATATCACTCTAAAAATGTTTGGGTCTGACGCGAACGGAAAGGCAGAAAGGCCGGCGTTTTCTTTTGCCAATCTACAGCATTTCGTGGCATTTTTACTTAGCGCCGGCATATATATTATTTTATCTTATATACTATAGGGTACATTTGGATAGAACAAGGATTAGTGCAAGAATAGCAATTTTTGAGTTAGTGGTTGAGAATAGTGCTAACCCGAATGGTTTGAGAATAGCACTAACGTTGGACTATTCGGGTTAGTAAAAATGTCATTTGGATTGTATGTTTGAAATAACAATGGAGAGAATAAATAAAATAGTGATTAACCTAAACTAATATTATATTACATTTAATATCTAAACTAATATTTTATTTCATTTAATATTTAGACTAATATTATATTAAATTTAAACTAATATTTTTTAATACTAATCGAATATTTTATTTAATACTAATTTATTTAAATATGATATTATATTTATTTAATGCTAATTTAATATTTTATTTAATACTAATCTAATATTTGAACTAATATTATATTACATTTAACATTTAAATTAATATTATGTTATATTTAATATAATATTTTATTTAATAATAAACTAAAATTTAAAGTAATATTATATTGGGTAAATTTCGCTCTAGGTCACTAAATTTTGTTATTTGTCACGGATTGGTCACTCAAGTTTGATTTGTCCCTTTTGAGTCACTCAATTTTGTTATTTGTCCCAATCAAGTCTCTCTATTTTTTCCATCCAAAATTTTAACGGAATATGCTAATTCCGTTAGTATTTTGAATGGAATATGCTCATTCCGTTAATATTTTGGATGTAATGAGTATATTCCGTTAATTTTTTGGACGGAATAAGAATATTCCGTTAAAATTTTGGATGAAAAAGTATGGAGGGACTTAATTGGGACAAATAACAAAGTTGAGTGACTCAAAAGGGACAAATCAAACTTGAGTGACCAATTCGTGACAAATAACAAAGTTTAGTAACCTACAGCGAAATTTACTCTATTATATTACATTTAATATTTAAAGTAATATGATATTTTATATTTTATTTATATTAATATTTAAAGTAAAATTATATTTTATTTAATACTAATATAATATTTAAAGTAATATCATATTACATTTAATATTTAAACTAATATTATATTATATTTTATAATATTTTTTAATAATAATCTAATCTTATCATATATTATATTTATTTAATACTAATCTAATATTTAAACTAATATTATATTACATTAAATATTTAAATTAATATTATATTATATTTAATATAATATTTTATTTAATATTAATCTAATTTTATATGAGAGTTATTTAATACTAATTTAATATTTAAATTAATATTATATTACATTTATTATTTAAATTAATATTATATTACATTTAACATTTAAACTAATATTATATTACATTTAATCTAATATTTTATTTAATATTAATATAATTTAATATTATATTTATTTAATACTAATCTACATTTTAAAATAATATTATGTTTAATTTAATATTTAAACTAATAGTTTATTTAATACTAATCTAATATAATATTATATTATATTTAATACTAATCAGATGTTTTATTTAATGCTAATTTAATATTTAAACTACCTCTAATTGAGATGAATCAAATATTTTATTAATATCACTAACCCCACAAGCTCTATTCTTGCTAACCCACCATTTCTATGGGTTAGTAGAATAGAGCTATTCTTGAGCTAACCCAAATTGTTAATTTATGTTTGGATCAACAAGAATTGAGAATAGTGGAGCTAATTCAAGATTAGCTTTATTCTTGGGTGATCCAAACGCAACCATAGTGTATAGTGTATACAGAGAGGAGAGAGGCGCGTCTGAGTGCGTATCCTGAGATATCTCATACTTTATATGACTGACGTGTTCGGTGACTATTCGAGATGGCGCCCGGGTAAAGTATTAATTGAGCTTTGAGATGCGTGCAGAATGTATCTCAACGGTTGTGATTTTTCTTAAAACAGCGCAACATATGAGATATCTCAGAGGCGCTTCACGCGGCTCAAAACCTGCGCACTCATTCATAATTCACCTTTCTAAGGGTATGATCGGAACCATGAGGGTGTTAGAGTTCAATTGATTTCAATTCAATAGAGTTCAATAGAGATGATTTCTAATTGAATTTTGTTGATCGGAATAAAAATAGAAAAGAATTGAATTCTTTTCTATTTATTGATTGTAATGTACACATGATAAAAGAGAAATGATTTCATTTGAATAAAAATGACTTTTGTACCCTTAAGCTATATAATTAAAAAAGATTAAAAAAAAACAAAGTGACACTTAAGAACTAATTTCTTCACTCAGTACCAGTAAATACATTCGCTAACCATTCCTATCCCAACTTCTAATTGCATCTCCGGTACCAGTAAATACATATTGCTTCACTTGATGTACGGATTACTCAATTTTCGATTTGACAGGTCAAAAGTCTACAATGGTTACAAAAAAAATAACAACCAAAATTAACAAATCTAATACCAGCTCTATGTATGCTTTTTACGGCAGTACCAGAGAAACCCATTGAAGCTGACAACATGGCTGGAGCAAACTACTTCTAATTTTACAGAAACCCCCCCATCAAATTTGACATTGTTTCTATACCATTCTGTTTTTTTCAGAGAAGTTGTACCAATAGTTAAGGGCAGTACCAGTATGAATATGGTACAGATATGATATACTGTACCAGATAACTCAAGAGTTCAATTAAACGCTATACAAGTCTGATTTTTGGTACAATATGAATCTGGTACTAAGAGAAATGGAAATTCAATAGAAGATGTGCATTGAATAGTGTAGCTTTTAAGAGAAAGTACAAAGTTAGCACTACAGCTACGTTACATTCATACTATCCACGTAGTAAAACAAGAATTGCAACCATACCCAGTTTGTATTGATATAAAAGCAAAAATATCTCTACCCGTACTAATTTTAAATTGGAAAATTTTCTGGTGAATCAGGGTACTTATCCAATTGAGTTCTTGATTTTGCTTTAGAACCTAATCGACAGATTTTAACCACCCGAAACCAACTCTTGTATTGCTAAATCCAAATTGAACTACAATCAAACAAGGAAGAATTAAATGATTGGAGTTGGGTGATGGGGCAGATAGGAAGAGGCTTAGTAATGCTCCTTTCCTCTTCTTCTTCCTTTGCTTCTAAACTGATTGGAGTTGCTTAGGACGTTGGGTTGATTGGGAGAGGAGGGCAGGTCATCAGAAGAGGAGAAGAGGAGAGGTCGGTGTTAAGCAGTGGAAGGGTAATTTAGTAACGCAACCTCCCGCCAAACTTGCTCCAAATGAACTCTCGCCGAATCCGACCAATTTTCACGAGATTTCGTTGGAGCCAAATTTTCTATCCAAATCGCGCTGAATGAAGTGAACTTTCCTCGCTAGGTGCGTTCTGATCGCCAGATTTGAAAAAAATGTCAATTCCATTTCTACTTTTAAAGGAAACGATGGGTTCCGATCAGACCCTAAGTCTACCACGTTGCATATTTTGAATGGTCAGTTTTTTAAGCACACAGATCTTGTTTATTCCCTAATCAATGTCAGCCGCCAATTCAGATCGAACGGTTCTAACTAAGAGAAGTTTATTCACGTTTGTTATTATTAAAATCGACAAGTCACAAAGAAACACATCTTATAATCAAGTTGTACCGTGTTTAGGAATGTAAACGAACCGCATATTATCTGATTTTGTTCGGATTCAAATTCGGAAAATTACTTAATGTATTTGATCCGTATTCGTATGCATATCCGAAAATTTAACTAAAATTTTCAACGAGATAACCATATTTTTGAGAGGCGCGTCTCTGAAGTAAAGCGCGTTAACTTGTAATATTTTGGTTAATCAAAATTGAATTTATCCACTTGTGACATATTTAATGCATATTTTCAAATTTTGGTAACCATATTAATACTAAATTATACTAAATAAACTAAATTGTACTAAAATAGATACGAATACTAAATTATATTAAAATAACCTAAATTATACTAATTATACTAAAATATACTAAATCATGCTAGTTATACTAACTGTCACACCCCAAATCCCGAGTATAACAGCCTGCCGCATATATTTATTAAAACATATATACGCAAGGCAGTGGATCTTTTATATGCATTACCAATAACATCATTACATAATAACCACATCCCAAATTTCACGTGGTTATGCTGTCAGACGCAATCCAGAACCGTCTCTCTGTATCCGTGTAATAAACCTGAAAATGACCTAAAGGGAGGGGGTGAGAATAAATTCTCAGTGCAAAATTTGCCACAGTTAGATTATTGGACTTGCAATCAAACTCCATATTCAAAAATGAAGCCCATACAATAGCAGTTCAAACCGATACATATTCATAAATAAAAGAATGCAAATGCTCGACAACAATTTAACCAACTGAATCACAATTAACGGAATTTCCAAAATGAATTTCAAGCACAACACATATTGGCTTAACTCATACTATTATTATGACTGGTAGCACACACAGATGTTCAATCGAGCTGGACCCTTTATCAAACCCACATCTATAGGGTTATTGACATCTACAGATGGCCCACTGAGCTGGACCCTTTATCTGACACCCATCCGCAGTGCTTTGGCTTAACCATTTACTAAAGTCTGGTTCAAAGTCATATAATGAAAATTCATTGGGAATCGTTCGGAATATCGTAATATTCAATTTACCGTCCAAACGCATTAACACGTAGGAAAATGCCACCGAGCCACAGACGTTACACTTGTCACCCACGATTTCAATTCACATACCAACCATGTCACTCACCCCTCGTCCCAACCGGATATTCAACATGACAAACAAATAAACATTTTAATTCCTGAAAATAAAATATCAAACAAGTCCAAGAATCCCGCACCTGATTACGACGAGCGTATCGCGTACTTATGGATCAGACGTCTCAAAATGTCCGGCAAGGTCTTGCTCAACCGAGCCTACGCCTATATTACACATATACTTGGTTTAACATTGGTTCACAATCGAGAGGTTTACTCGAGTTATATTAGGGCTTATACTTTCCTATTCCTCTTTCTCGCTTAAGAATCTCAAAATTTCATAACATTTCAGTTTGGGTCATCTAAACCATACACAAATTGATCATACTTGGGAGTAAAAATAGGACGGAATATGATCAATTTACTTGATTTGATACACAAATTGATCATACTTTGAGAGTAAAAATAGGATGGAAGTGAACGATCATTGTTCCATCCATTTTCTAAGTAGGATACTGTCACTTGAATTCGACAATTAAAAGACAGTATTTTACTCAACTTAATCTCCTATTTTGGTATTATTCCGGTTCTTAAAGTCTTGATTTTCAGTTTATTATTAAGCTTGATCTTTTTTACAAATACCACACTTTACATCCTCCTAAAGCCGGAATTGGGAGAGCTTCAACCTACGATTCTCTCTTTGGACGGCACATTGGCGTGGAATTTGTGGTCTTTTCTGACTAGCCAATTCAAAGGTACATATACAAACTTCTGACTCACAATAGCTATAAAATTCAAGCTTGATATAATATTATTTCTTCTTTATTCATTTCAAAATGTGTGGTTCAAAATGAACGTTGCATGTCTTAGTCTTAATCAAAGCTTTTCTTAATATTTTCAATTAATTTTTACGATGTTACATAACAACATAGTAGCTCAGAAATAACAATGGATTATTCGATTCGATTCGATTCTTTGTTGCAGGTTATTATATTCCGATGGATAAGAGTTGGTTGCTTCTTGATAGCAGCAGCGAGCGCTGGTTATGTAAAGGGCATGAAGGACTTTGTTGCAATGGCTTTCAACAAGTTAGCTCAAAAAAACAAAAATTAAGCTTTGATTCTCTATTTGGGAGGCACATTGGCGTGGAATTTATGGTCTTTTCTGACTAGCCTAAGGTACAAATACAAACTCTTTGACTCACAATATATAACTGTAAAAATCAAGCTTAATATAATATTATTTATTCTTTATACATTTAAATATGAGTGGTGCAAAATGAACGGTGCATGTCTTAGTCTTGATCAAAACTTTTCTCAATATTTTGAATTTTCTGTTCACTTTATTTCAAACCAACTAAACGATGCAAAAAAACTAGCAAAAAATGTGCCAAATTAAATAAATGGTTCCTAGAAAAATATAAGCGGTTACTAATAAAATAATTAAGAAAATAAAAAAATCATTTCGGTTTTGTGTTATGAATAGAAATTAATGGGATAAGCAAAATTAGTAAGGACGGTATTTTTTAAGAATTACATATCTACTCCGTTGGGTAGTTAGCATAGCACATAATTTTTTATTTTTTTTAGTTGTACAGCATATAACGATGACCGGAATAATACTAGCGGTCTGAAGGTAGAAAGGAATCATCACGGACAAGGATGTGCTTCCATCCTGCGATTAAGGTTGGTTACGAACTTGCGATCATACCGTCCATTGGCTTCTGTTTTTAGACGGAAACAATATGGTTAGGTTTAATAAAAAAAAAAAATACGGTTAGAAAGTTTTTTTTTTTTTTTTTTTGACTTCCCACTACCCTTCTGCGCATCCTCTCCATTGCCTCCCCTCAGCTGCGCCTGAGATCAGAAAACTTATTTAAATTAAATTTATATATTTATTTAATTCGGTTGAAATAATTATAATAGGTTATTTGTAATTTAATTTTTTTTTATTTTCAATTAATTTTTACGATATGTATTAACCATCAATGTTTCAAAAACTGGACCATTAATCTACATGTTACATAACAACATAGTAGCTCAGAAATAAAAATGGATTATTCGATTCCTTGTTGCAGATTATTATATTCCAATGGATAAGAGTTGGTTGTAGCTTCATTGAAGCAGCGCTGGTTATGTAGGGGATGAAAGATTTTGTTGCAATGGCTTTCACCAAGTTAGCTCAAGCAAACACAATTCATTGTGTCCCTAACTTAGAAATGTAGTCTTTAAGACAAACAGTCAGGTATAGTTTTATTTGGTTAAAAATGGTTTGGATGAGAGCTACAAAATCTGGACATTCCAGTTCTTGATTCTGTGATTTCTCCAACACACAAGGACTAATCAAGTGAAATTAGCACAAAAATGGTCTGGGTTTCAGTCTAACCCGACCTAAAGACCATTTGAATTGGTTCGTTTCCTAGGTTGCATCAGTTGGTTTAGGCTTTGACTCAGAACGAAAGGCACCAATTTCCTTTGGGTTATTTGGAAGTAGTACATGGTTTCTTTTTATTTAATTTATGTTACACAAATTGTATATATAAGGATGGACCGTATACCACAATCCAATTATGGAACCATCAAGATTTGTAATACAGAACTCAGCAAACCTCGTTTTAAGACAACAGTAATGGGTCTGGGTAGGAGCTGATCCAATAACCCAGTAGGCAGGTTATCTGCTGTAGCAAATCGTTGAATGTTTGCCCCATCAGCAACACAAGTGGCAAGTGGACCTGTCAGCTTATGGCTCTTTATTTCGTAACTACGGGCTTCTGCAGAGCTGCGATGTGGCACTTCCAAAATATACAACTTGTGAGATTCAACTCAGGTGATTTGTAATCTTATTTACTAGACTACTGGGATGACTAAATAGATATATAGTCCTTTCAGTTTATTACAATTTTGGATTTGAATTTGAATTTTTTTTATTGATCATCATATGGAACTTAAAATAAAATCAGAACCATCTGATCCTACCATAGGGGCTTAGAGAAGTACTTAATAGAAAAGATCAAAGGGCATATTGGGACATCCAAAAAAGTTGCCTAATGGCAGTCTCAAGTCCTAAAAAAACCAATTAAATAAATTATGGGATTTTTAGCCCCTTTACCAGGAAACAAAACAGAGAAAATAATTAAAGCAAGGGATTTCTTTTACATGGTTTTACATGATTTTCCTTAACAAGAACCTCTTATGCACCAAAAATATAACCAAATGTGTGCTACTAATGTATTGGTTCAGTTCTTCATTTTACTAATAAGCCAGTAATGAAGAAAGCAATATGTTGCAAGGGCAAGGCAAAGTACCTGATAAAACACTTCCATGTAGTCCATAATATAGCATGTCAAAATGGGCACATTTCTTTGAATCATATTTTGGAAGGGAAAACTAGATAGCACTGCGCTAGAATGCTCTTGGAAACCTTGGTAATCAATGCTCTTTTCCTAAATTTCATTTTTGTTATTGGTTGTATGTCCCTTAAGTTGTCACTTAGAGCTTCAAATGAAACATGATCAGCTCACATTTGCTTTTATTTTTGGTGCAGGGGGGCTTTTAATTGCTGAGGCATCACTCAGAGCTTCAAGGCTGCTAATCCTAGTTCATCAGAATTTAATTTCTATCCAATCAATTTATTAGTTTTTTCTTATGTTACTATAAATCAGGTGACAGGTCTACTTATTTCAAATACGGAGAATGCTAAAAATTTCAAAATTTATGCTTAAATCAACAAAATGTAATTTTTCAGTTTTAGCCAAGTACCTGAATTTTCAAAATTCACTATATTTTGAAAATTCTTTAAATACCGCTAAACAATACTTTATTACATGTATATAAATTGATTTATAACATAAGAATCTTTTTTGAATATAATTTCATACTGATTTGCAAATTGCAAAAATTCAGCCAAAAATCACAAAATTCTAAAAGTGCAAAGTTTTCAAAACTCGCGATATTGATAATTTGAGTATTGGTTTCATGACAATTTAAGAAAAAAAAAATCCAATCATGCAATTGACAGAGTCAAGAATTAACTAATCTTTTTGACAACTAATTAGTGGGAATATGTGACATTGACAACTAATTAGTTTATTAGTGGCAATATGGTTTGGTATGTACCAGTATGTTTATCTGTCATTGATCAATTATTTAAAGGAGTATTAATACTGACATAATCTTCATCTTGAGTTTATACTTCAACATCAGAACATGCAAAGCCAACAATTGTTGAATTATATCTTTACATACCATGAAAAGGCAAAGTACCTTTGACTTGAGCTCGGCAGAATACATAGAGCTTCAGGTTACTTAATTTGGCCAGGTTTTATTGGTACCGCACAACTGGTACAACAACCTGACAGTGGAAAATAGAAGACAATTGATTAAAAATGAAAACCAAATACAAAAAAAAAACCATTACTATGTTAAATTAATCTGACAAATTAGTGTGACGGCAGGCAAGAATAATGGTAGTGTGTTGTGTGATTCAGCCATGTGTAGTATATATTGGTCCTGGAAATGCATTTTAAGAAAAGAATAATGTAAGGTGTAGAACAAATTACAAAACCGGTTTAGGAAAAAAAATTAAGGTAATTTGAGACTCGGTCTTAGCATAAAACTGAAATGATAAGTACATGAGGTCAGGTTGGACCACTCGTGCAAGTAGATTTGACCCCACCTAGTACAATCGGTGCTGGTACTGGCAATTGACTGGTACCACAGGTACAGTTAGTCTTTCTGCTATTCTGGTCATTATTTGACATTGAAGTGTCAATTAGGTGTATCATTTACTTCCTGAAATGCGTGCTTCATGTACTCATTAAACACGTCATAAAATATATCTTGCAACTTTTTACTCAGAAAGAAAGAAAGAAATAATAAAAAATAATTAACACGAACTAAAGAATCCCATGAATTGGAGTTCCAATACCTCGTCTCGAAGCTGCTTGGCTTCTTAAGGAGAAACGCCATCACCATCAGCTCTTAGATTTGCATAGCTGGTGTTGTTGTCTCATCTCTCTTAGATTTGCATCTCGCTACAAGTGAGCACTGGAAAGGATTTGGGGAAACCGTCGATTTAGATTTAAATTTTTGGAGCTGAAAAAGGTGCTTTCCTAATTATTTATTTATTTTTTCACATCATCCCTGGTGTTAACAATTCAAACTATTGTTGGCAAATCTCAACCTTATTCTTTCGAGGTTTTCAAACAATTTTAAGATCAATTGTTTACAACACAATGTTCAGTATTATTACACTTAATTTGAATGTTCCTTTTGAAACATTTAGAAATGTTTTTCATATGTCTTATGCGTTTCAAAAATGTTGCATGCACAAATTCAAAGTATCTTTGTCTTTTCAAAAACATCAGATATAACTTTTAAATCTTCGTTTTGCGAAAAACTAAACTTATCCTAAATTTAGATATCTTTTCCTAGCAAGCTTTCCCAAATTGGTAAAGAATGCTGAAATCAATCGGAAACTCGAACGAAAAGTTATTCTCTGTTGAAGTTTCTTCGTCTCCAGTTGCATTCTCGGGGAAGATATTATCACATTTGTCATACCCCTCGCTCTAGCCTTGCCTGTTTAAAAGAGATGCCTCAGAAAAATACGTGTACAAGGAAGAGATGCTTTAGATATTAGTGAAATGTCTTAAAAAAAATAGATAGAGGTGCATCACAACTAGAAGACACGGATTCATGATCTCTAAAATTTAGTATTTTTTTAATCGCAAACGGATAATAAAATAGAACCGTGTACATTTGTTTGAGCATTCAAATACACACTTTCGAAAATACGCTACAACATTCATTTACGGTTTTTAATAAAACAAATACAGTGTACAATTGGGCCCAAATGTGCACGTTTATTTAATAAAGGGCTTTATATGAATGCTGGAGCACATTTATACACGGTTATTTATTGAAAACCTGATATAGTTCAGAAGCGTGCTTTCTTAGTTGGGACATAGATTTAATGGAATTTCCATAAAATTAGTATAATGTACCGTGTATTATTACGAAGTGAATATTATACATCCAAAATTCAAAAATTATTTAAAACATATAACAAATAATATTTCAATATTTCAACACAAAAAATAATTACATCCCAATAACAACTGACAAATAATGTTTCTAGATATAACACACAAAGATATATACTGATCGACATGTTTTATTACGATGGATTTGCGGTTATGATGCACCGATGGAATTTTCTAATATATATCAGATCATCAAATGTATTTATCCTGAATTTTTGATACAGAAAGAAGATATCGGATAAGCAAAAATGTAAATAGTTGCCAATATTTATCATTTGTGATAGTGGAAAAGTCTCTAGTAATAATACTCTAGCTGATGTTCTATATGTATTGAATTTATTTTCACCTCAAACTAGATATAAATTGAAGAATAATTATTTCAGTACCCGCGCTACAGTACCCGCACTATATCTGCACTTAGAGAAATAATGTATTATGGTCCCCACTAATTATTATTTAAAAATAATATTATATAGTCTCCACTAATTATTATTCTAAAATACCGGCAGCACCATTTCTTTATGGTCCTCACTAATTATATAGTTCATCTTTTACAATCCCTGCACTGATCCCCGCGTAAACCTTTCTCTAACAAAAATAGTTGACCTCATAGAAATAAATACTTCAGTGCATAGGTATAAATACTTTCAATACTTAGATATTAATACTTTCAGTGTCATATGTAAAAAAATTTAGATATTTATATCTTCGTAATTATAAATACTTAGAAGATAAGATATTAAAACTTAAAATTGAGATATTAATATTTGGATGCGTAACTTGTTATAGTTATCCCTTTTCGAGTTCCCCAATCATCTCCGCATCAACCGTTCTCTAACAAAAATAGTCGACCTTATAAGTATAAATACTTCAGTATATCAGTAGAAATACTTCCAACACTTGGATATTAATACTTTCAAAACTTAGATATTAATACTTTCAGTGTTATATGTAAAAAATACTTGATAGTACAGATATAAAAACTTGTACAATGAGGTATAAATACTTGCGCAACGACGAGTCTGAAAGTATGTCATCATGGATTTCATTTGAAAGAGAAATTTGCGTAGGTTAATATTTTAGAAAAAAACCAAATTGTGAAGATTTTGCGGTTCCTACAGGAAGTTATTTATGTATTTAATTTTCGGTGGTCCTCCCGCGGGATTTTAGAATAATACTTAGTGGAGACTATATAATATTTTTTTAAATAATAATTAGTGGGGACCATAATACATTATTTCTCTAAGTGCAGGTACTGTAGTGTAGGTACAGTGCGGGTACTTAAATACTTCCATACGTAGATATGAATACTTCCTTGGATAGGAATAAGTACTTTAGAAAACAAAAAATTGAATTGTGGAGTTTTTGTGATCCTCACAAAAAGTTATCTTTCTACATTTAATTTTTAGTGATTTCCCCTATAGCGCGAATAATGTACTACGAGTACTGTTATCAGCTCCCTAAATTGAAATAGTAACCAGAAACGGGAAAAAATCCTCATTGGAGAGGTTTAAAGAATCATCATATATACTAATAATTAATTGTAGCATGTTTCATATTCTCGAGATCTAGGCATTAAACTACTGAATTAAACAAATAGATCAGTACACCTCGAGATCTAGGCATGTATGAGAAAGATGTGGCTAAGTAAACGATTCTTGCTTCCTCATTTTTTTTCAAATATATAGAAGAGGGAAGAATATTTCTGCACACTAAACTACTTTGCTTGTCAAGTCATTTCATATTGTCGTTTAGTACACTTAAGCAGCTGGTTGCACATGCAATCTGAACTGTACATAATTAAATAAATAGATCAGTACACCTCGAGATTAGACACAAATGATGAGCTGTTGGCGGAGCACGTACGTACGATGAAGGCTGAACTAATTACACAAAATAGAGTATAATGTACCGTGTATTATTATGATGTCATTATTATAATCTATAATTTAGAAAATATTTAAAACATATATAACAAACAAGATTTGAACATTTCGACACCCCGAAAAAAATAACAATATTCCAATAACAACTAGCAAATAATATATTTCTAGATATAACACAAAAAGATATATACTGATCGACGTGTTTTATTACTATGGATTTGAGGTTATGATACACCGATGGAACTTTCTAATATATATCAGACCAAGAAATGGATTAATTCTCAATTTTTGATGGAGAAAGAAGATACCGGATAACCAAAAATGTAAAATAGTGGGAAATATTTATAAGCCGTGATAATAAAAAATTCTCTAGTAATAATACAAAAGCTGTTATTCTTTTGGATATGTATTGAATTTTTTTTTTTTTTTTTTTTTTTGATAAAATGCATGCCTGTTCCATTAGATTGAAACCAGGAGTTAATTTACAAGCTAAAAACACCATAACCATCACTAAAATATTGAACTTATTTATTTTCACCCTCAAACTAGGTATAAATTGATAAAGGAAACAGATCGAACGGGAAAAATCCTCACTGGAGAGGATAAAAGAATTAGATGTATATACTAAAAATTGTTGCAGAGCTTAACTAACACTTTTGGATATAGATTCGAAACGTGACTAGACAGGGAATAATTCTACCAAACTCAATGCATTAGTCAAACATAATGCCTAGATCTCGAGGTGTACTCGTGATCTATTTATTTAAGTATAGTTCAGATTGCATGCCTAGATCTCGATCGAGGTGTACTAAACGAGAATTGGAAATGACTTGACAAGCATATATAGTAGTTTAATTTGCATAAATAATTAATTAAACTTCCCCTTCTATTTTTTAAAATGAGAAAGCAAGAATCGTTTACTTTGTCACATCTTGGTCATAAATGCACTGTAACTATTTTTTTTATTTAAATAATTCAATGTATACGATATTGTAGACTTCTACTAAGGGGCGTGTTTTATCGTTTTATTCTGTGATCAATTTATCGTGTCAGAGTTAGGGGTGCAAATGCGTCGGATACGGATTGGATAGTAGTAAAAAGTGATAACCGGCCCTGGTGCTGGGTAGCCAGTGCGACTGTCCCGGGCTTCAAGATTTAAGGGGGCCTCAAAAAGAAAAAAATATATTTTGCATATATTTAAAAAAAATCTGCATATATTAAAAATAAATATAATATTAGGGTCAAAACTTTGAATATATAAAGGATCCAAACTTTTCTATAAATAGGTATATATGATCTATTGACATATCAATAAAACAATTGTATATATCAGTATTGTAAATAACGGTATGCGCTTTTCGAACGGACGTGATACCGTCAAGCGATTAATTGGTATGTGGCCGATTAATCAGAATTATGCGGATAATTTTGTATTTTTATTAAAATTATGTGTATATATTCACAATTTATTAAAATAATTTATTTAACTCATCAAACTTATCAAATAAACTTAATTTAACTTAGTTCTATTATTATAACTTGACACTACGCTTAACAATACACACACATTTATGTAAGTAACACCGATTGAAGCGTAGTGTGTGTATTGTTAAGCCTGGTCTTTTGTTCGCTTCAGGTACCTCAAGACCCGTTTGGCTGCTTTCCAATAATCTAGACTTGGATTTGATAAGTATCTGCCCAACATGCCAGTGATGAATGCAATATCCGGACGCGTACACACTTGTCCATACATGATGCTCCCAATGACTGAGGCATATGGATACTTTTGCATTACTTCCTTTTCTAAATTATTCTTTGGACATTGGCTGAGACTAATTAATTTGTCTATTCTTGCGTCCGCACTGGGCTTGGACTTTTTTCTGAAGTTCCCAAAAATTGGCTAAGTCCTGAGTGCGGGTGAGCCACCCGCACTGGGCTCCCAAAAGTCAGTTTTCTCAATTGCAAATTTCAGAATCAGTCCATCAATGATTTGATTTTTGTCCAATTTGTTCTACACACTTATTGACCACATCCTATTGAATACATATATTGTCTAATTAATATCTTAATTTTTGGGCTTATTTGTAAAAGCGAAGACATAATGATTTGTAATGTAAATATGCAAATTTTAAAAAATGATAAAAAATAATAATGAGGTAGCACTGTGGTCCACGTGGCCGCTGCATGACACTAATTACACACCCAACCCCATTTGGATCCGTATCCGTATCCTCCCAGGTACCTGATTCAATCAAATTAAAACTGACGGACCAGATTAATTCCATCCCTATCAAACGCAATCCGATTCATGTGGAGACTTTAGGGATCTGCTTTGAAATTCGTGCCAGGCTATTATAATTGTCCCTGTAACCCGAGGGAATGTGAATTCACCCCATTTGAATCCCTTGACCTCTCAAATAAATAGATCCGTATCCTTCCTGGTACCTGACTCAACACAATTGAAACGGACGGCTCAGATTTACTCTCAGCCAGTCAAGATTCGGAATGACAGAGGGGGCAGTATTATTTGTGCTTTGAGATGCGTGCCAATCCATTTTCGGACCATCCGATTCAATTCTACTCAATCAGGTAACTTGAGGAGATACGAATTCCAAATAAATTAATGCCCCTATCTCGTGATTCGGTTATGGAGAGAAAAAAAAACAAAAGCTGCGCGCGTTTGGATTATTTGGTTAGCACTATTTTTGATTTAGTGTACTATTTTTTTTCTCTATTTTATATTTGAATTGTTAAAGAATAGTGTTATTTTTTTAGGTTAAGCGTTATTCTTGCTAACTCGTTTAAAAAATAAAATAACACTAATATAGAGTTAGCATTCATTTTTGCTACTTTTAGGATTGCATCCAAACACAACAAAAAAGAATAGCAAAATATGCTCGATTGAAATTTCCAACTATTTGCGGTTGATTCTGATCAGTCGTTGCAATTTGATTTGGATTTTCTGGATTGATTGCTATTAGGTAACAAAATTTCTCTATAATATGTACTTTCAATTTGTGTGATTAAATTGAATTATTGAATGTATTGAATTATGATGCATATTTATCGGGATAGCTGGTTCAGGTTGGACTTAATTTTTTTTACCGATATGAGAATTGCCTGCGACAGGGAGATTTTTTTTACCGATAAACTACATCCATGTATTATCGACAGTTAAATATGTAGACAACCAGGTTTAGGGTTTAGGGTTTAGGGTTTAGGGTTTAGGGTTTAGGGTTTAGGGTTTAGGGTTATATCATGGCTATCGACAGTTAAATATAACCCAAACGTAAAGAAAGAAAGAATCGCGAGTCAACCATGGCTGGAGACGGCGAGTGGCAGGAGGTTAGAAGACGCAGAAGGTTTCCGGATAACTGGAGGACGCCGGCTAATGACAAGATAGACATGGTCAAGGCGTACAAACCCTATCAGGCAGCTAGGTCCTACGCACAGGTACTAAGAGGTAACCTCTCTAACTCTAGCAGAGGCTCGGCAAGTTCAAACTCAGCCAAGACCTCTCCGGCAACGTCAAGACCAACCTCTCCTACTTAACCGCCTTCACCAACCTCCCCAAAGTACTACTACTCACCGCACAGCCCTACCAAACTACGTTTCCCCCCTCTCCCAACATACTCGGAGTGGTGGGGCCGTTGTTTTAATTGCTGCCGGGTAGGTCACACATCAGCCAAGTGTCGTAACCCGAAGCGTTGTGGGAAATGTTGGGATACCGGCCATACGGGCCGTTTCTGTGTGGCATCTAACCTTAACCCGGCGGCTCCGCCTTTCCAACCTACAACACAAGAAGCTACACTTAAGCTCACAGAGCCTTTGTTTGATGAGCTGCTGGTGGGTGCATTGCCACCGACACCAGAGATGCCGGAGGGAAGGCCTGATAAGATCCTATGCTTCATAGAAAGAGATGAGGACTTATACTCAGAGGTTAAACGGCTTGAAAGAGCTGTTGTGCTCAATGGGGAGCATGGTCGTTTTGCATTAGAAGTGCACCAAGTGGTTGACATTGCTGTTAACACGGGATTGGTTCGTGAAACAGAGATCCGAGTAGCACAGTTGTCGCAAGACAAATTTCTACTTCACTTGCCCCAGGGCCTTGCAGTTGACACGTTTGTTAAGGCAACACCATCTGCCTTGTGGGATGAAGGTTTTTCTTTTGAGCATTGGTCCCAGACTCACAATGCCAATATCATAGTGCCTCGTTTCAAAGTCCTCATTGATTTGGTAGGGGTTCCAATGCACATCTGGGATGAAAAGATAGTTAGCAAAGCTGTGTCAAAGTTTGGGTTATATCTTGGTACGGTTGCACCGGAACATGATACAAATTACATGGCATGGAGAGTGGCAGTTGCCACTGATGATTTAGCAAGAATCCCCAGCAATATGGGCCTCATTGCTGGTGGCATAGAACACCCAGTACGCATCAGACCTGTAACATGGAAAAAAGGAGCAATATATGAGGCGGCAGACTTTCCGAAAGTGCCACCAAGGCTTTCCCGGCCACCGTCTCCCCCACCAAGTGCACCATCTTCTCCAGAGGATTTCCTAAACCTAATGCCGGTGAGGCATGGTGAATCAGACCTAATTGAGTGCTCTAGAAGAGTTTTATTTGAACTGTGCAATGGGGTTGACCCCGACTTCATCCCGCCGGAGGTCATGGCGGTGTTGGTCGGCGAAGAAAACTCTGGAGAAATAACGATGGACTCACTCAGAGAATTGATGTATGCCACAGATAATCATCGTCTAACCAACCCACCTGAAACGAGTCAAAATCAACCTATCATGCAACTTGCTACAAACACGGATGCACAAGATACAAACACTACTGTGGCTCCAACGGTAACAAGGATTGACTCTGATCCTCCTGGGGACAACCACTCATCACGCGCAGAAAATAACAAAGGATTAGACGCTTTCAGGACTACTGAGACTTCATCAGTACAAGGTACTGTTCTAGACTCACCAGACAGAGAAAAAAACACTTTTGAAACATACCAGGGGATCTTCTGCGGCAGTCAAGGCAATACGCATGGAGAATGCTCACGGCCAAAGAATTTCACAGTCCCAGAACTGCCACAAACAATCCGGCAGAGAAGAAAATCATCTCAACCTTTTGCAAGACAAGTAAGCAGAGGGGTTCCTTTACAACCTTTCAACACGTCAAGACATATCCGATTCCGAGGCATGATGGGCCGCGGCAGAGGAAGAATAGGGCTTCATGCAACTGCACCAACTAGAAATATCACTATGGCGGGTCGATCTGGACGGGGTAAGCGGGGTAATCAATGGATCCGAACAACAGAGGTGCCACATAGAATCACATTGACCCCAGTTTCACAGGCGGTCAATAATACTGAAGTACAAAATCCTGCAGCTTCCTTTTTGTTTACCTCTGGGGAAACCGATGCAACACCTAAAGGGCAAATGGGCCAAACAAGTGAGGAGGCCCGCCAAGCACATAAAAGAAAGCCTGAGGAGAATAATAATGTGCTAGAGGCTAAAAGGCCTATTCTATCGGCAGAAACCCAAACAACAGCACAGGCTCAGTTAAATTTAAATCCAGAAGGCCACTTTAATGTATCCATTAACCAGGATCTTGGAGAACAAATTAGCAAGGCTTGTGGCGTCAATCCAGCCGATATATTTCAATTGTTGGCAGAGGATAATGTTGAGAGGCAACAAAATTTTAATGGGTCAGGTTCAATGGAGGAACCAACGGAAGAAGAAAGAAGGCAAAGTGAGGAGAGGTTCCAAATTGAAACAGATGAAGAATCCGAATCAGAACAGGGGTGTTAGTCAAGTGGAAGTAGTTACTGTTGGTTGTTTGATTGCTTTTCTGTTTTTTATGAATTATAAAAAAATTAAAATTCTATCGTGGAACTGTAGGGGATTAGGGGACATAGAAAAATGTAATGTGGTAAGGGAATTAATTCGTTCGGCTAGGTGTGATGTATGCTTATTGCAAGAAACAAAACTTAACGAAGTGGTTTACAACTATGTTTCAAGGTTTTTACCTTCCTATTTTAATTTGAATGTGGCATACAACCAAGCTTTTAACACACGAGGGGGTTTAATTATTGCTTGGAAAAAATCTTTTGAGATGGAAGATTGCTGGTCTACATTACACACAGTGACAGTTACACTAAAACAAGGGAGCACGGGTTCAAAGATTCAGATTACTAATGTATATGGGCCAAGTGTGGATGAGGAAAAGGCAGAATTCATACAGGAACTAAGAACAGTGGCAGCTCTTGTCAAGGAACCATGGATATTAGCGGGTGATTTTAATTTGGTACGGTGGTTAATAGATCGATCAGGAGACTTCAGATGCATTCAACTCATGGACCTCTTCAATGATTTTATTAGAGATGTATGCTTGATGGATGTGCAACTAAAAAACAGATTGTATACATGGACGAATAAGCGACCTCAACCAACTTTCTCAAAAATTGATAGAATATTTGCATCGGCTCAGTGGCAAATTAATTACCCAGTGGTGCAACTTGAGGCAATGGAGATGGTGGTATCAGATCATGCTCCGCTGGTGTTATCATGCAAGAATAGAGCAACCCGCCCAAAGAAAAATAGGTTTGAAATTTTCTGGTTAAAATACGAAACCCCCAGAACATTGGTTCAACAACTATGGACTCAAGAGGATGTTCATCCACAAACTAGCTTGCAAAGATTCACACAAAAAACAACAACCCTTCACAGAGAGCTGTCACAATGGCACCGAAATGCATTCTCATTTATGGATACACAACTAATCAATTGCAAAAAAGCAACTCTATTTTTTGACAGGATTGAAGAAAAGCGGCTGCTAGCGAACCATGAGCAAAGGTTAAGATGCAAGATTAAAGAACGAGCATTCGAGTTGGCAAATAACATCGAAGAGAAGTGGAGGCAACGAGCAAGATGCAAATGGTTAAGTCAAGGGGACCGAAACAGTAGATACTTTCATGCTTTTGCCTCATCACGCTTAAGAAGGAATGCAGTGTTAATTCTCAATCATGAGGGAAGGCAAATTACGGATCAAAGACTGATCAGAGATCTATTCCAACAACAGATGCAGCAAACGTTGGGTAATTCGGTTCAGGTTATGCATTTCAACCCCCAGGTCCTATACTCAACAAATCCAACACTTACACATTTAGTTGCACCAGTTAGTGAGATTGAAATTGATCTAGCGGTAAAAGCATTGGCCAAGAACAAGGCATCGGGTCCGGATGGAATCCCGAATGAGTTTCTCAAAACATACTGGCCAACCTTGAAAAATGAGATATGCAACATTGTTTGGGGCTTTTTTAATAACCAAATAGACCTCTCGGCCATTAATCTTGCTAATGTAGTTATGATACCGAAAACTGAATCCCCACAAACAGTTGGAGAGTTCCGACCGATTAGCATCATTAACATAATACCAAAGCTTATTTCCATGATTATGGCTAATAGATTGGGGCTGTCATTAAAGGATCTCATTTCTCCATACCAAACTGCTTTTATAAAGGGTCGCCAAATTACCGACAATTTTGTGGCCACTAGAGAAATTCTGCAGCACATTTCGGTGTCAAAAAAACCCGCAGTTTTTATCAAATTGGATTTTGCAAAAGCTTTTGATTCAATAGAGTGGGAGTTTCTATTTAAAGTGATGGAGGCAAGGGGATTCCCGGCAATTTGGATTGCATGGGTTAGAGCTTTATTGCAAACGGCACAATCACGAGTCTTGATCAATGGGGAATCAACAGATTTTTTTGTGCATAAGCGGGGGCTTAGGCAAGGTGACCCACTATCCCCGATGCTTTTCAACATAGCGGTTGATGTTTTTCAACAAATGGTGGGTTCTCTAAACAAAATTTTACAAGGGAAAATTACAAGGAAAATAAATGAGGCGATATTGGCTCTTCAATATGCGGATGACACCGCAATTATTGCATCTGCGGATATCACCTCATTAATTTCCCTCAAATTGATATTAAAACTTTTTACATCCGTTTCGGGTCTTCAAATTAATTACACAAAGAGCACCTTTGTACCGATTAATGTGGAAGGGGGTATGCTTGAATGGGTGCAACAAATCCTTGGCTGCACTAAAACTCACTTTCCAGTACCATATTTACGGCATGCCATTAACAGTGAAGAAACCAACCAAGGAAATGTACATGCCATTGATTGAGAAAATAGAGCACAAACTATGTGGCTGGCAAAGCAAGATGTTATCAAGAGGTGGCCGGTTAGAACTTGTCAAGTCAGTTTTGTCGGCTATTCCGATATATCACATGACCTGCTTCCAATTACCGCAGTGGGTAATAGATAGAATTGACAGGATACGTCGAGGGTTCCTATGGGGCAAGAATAATATGAATGAAAGGGGAATATCAGTAACAAACTGGGAAACCGTGTGTTTACCGACCAAATGTGGTGGTATGGGTGTATCAAACTTAAAACTGGTTAACATATCCCTGATGTTGCGGTGGTGGTGGAAGGCCTACCATGAACCAGCAAGCCTATGGTCAATTGCCATTTGCAGAATTCGGAAGAAGGGGGCTATAACAGTCAAGCCAAAAATTTGGAATGTCACAGGATCTTTCTTTTGGTCGCAGCTTTGCAGAATTAAAAGGTTGTTCATATGGAGCACGAAATGGGTAGTAAGAGACGGTACGTCAATTTCATATTGGTACGATTCATGGCAAGAAGGGCCGAGAGCATATGCTAGGGTACCAACATCACAGAAACCGCGTATATCACTCAAAGAGGCATGGGCAGATATACAACAAATTAATCCTAATGAGCATTTCGATGGAAACCTACTCATCTTCACACAGGGAGAGGACATAATTGAGTGGAGATGGGACAAAACAGGGATATACTCAGTCAAATCAGTGTATGGAGTATTGTCAGAAGGAGGCAAAACAAGTGCAGCATTCAAAGAAACATGGCAGTGCAAGGCTCCTCCGACAGCAAGGATCTTTGCTTACTCAGTTCTGTGTACAAAATTACTGACTAGAGATGCGCTAAGGAGAAGAGGTATGCAAATACAACTCGACTGTGTTCTGTGTCGTAATTGCCCAGTAGAGTCAGTGTTGCATCTATTATACCTGTGCCCATATTCGGTAACGGTTTGGTTTGAAGTTACAAAAATAATTGATACTCCTATCATAATGCCGGCGATGACGGTGCACCTGGTTTGGGAAAAATCGTGGCAGATGGTTAAGAGGAAAGGAGTACTTTCGTATAAACAGTGGCTGGTTTGTTTTATATGTGTGGCTTGGATGATTTGGAAACAGAGAAATAATATTGTTTTTAACGAACAAAGAATTCCCCCGAATTTGCTGGCAAGAAGATGTGCTCAGGAGATCAAGTTATGGCGACAATACTGCTGAAGTTATATATAATTTAGTTTTGATTTGTAGAACTACAATATTATTTTTTTTTTTTTTTTTTTCTTAGTTGTAATAGAATAAAGGTTTAGAGATGAGCACAGACGTTGATACTCTGATTTAGGTAATAGCTGCACCAACAGTTGGGAGAACGAACTGTTGATAGGCCTGTAATTTTACTCATATATATAAAATCACTTGTCAGCTGCTGACAAGATTTCAAAAAAAAAAATATGTAGACATAATTTAATATGCATTTGTGTGAATTAATTTAGTCTGTTTGAATATTTGTTTAAATTTGATGTGACATTTTTGAATTAAATGAAATCAAATGCATCAAACAACCAAACTGTTTTAATCCAAAGTAACACAAAATTAACAGAACCATTCTGAACAACCAAACTGTTTTAATCCGAAGTATGAATAAATTGCGAGCTCCTCATCTAACTTGATGAAAATTATATTGCTTATAGTAGACCAACATAATCCAAAAAAAAAAACATTGCATGAAGTACATTACTGTCATCATCATCTCTGCTTGCCATTCAAAAGGTGAAACCAGAATTATTTAATTTCTCTTTAATGATCTTATCTAACTTGATAGCCATCTCAGTTGTCATGTAATTTTGCCAATCCCCCACAACAGCTTTTCTGAAGAAGTAATCATTTTGTACATTATTACCTATTCCTTCATTTTTGTTGACATCCAGATCTTTGAGCTTATTGAAGCTACAAAACTTGACGATATCTTTTACCAAGTCATTTTTTATCTCCTCCTCAGAGAATGGGCATGAAAGAAAATTTGCTAGCCTCATTACACCTTCTACTGGATCCTTCATCATCTCCTCATATTTAAGGAACAAAATTTTCTCAGAAGAGTGCAAGCTCTTCATGTAATATTCAACCACATGATCCCAAACAGGACCATATATCATTCGACCATCACAAAATAATTCAAAGGCTTGAGTAAAAGGAATTGATTCTTTGAACCCTTGAAAATTTTTGAACATGTGCCAATAGGAAACTATGACATCTTTTGGCTCTCTACAGATATAAACTATTGGACATTTTGATGTCTTGATGCTCTCTGGGAGTACTGAGTATGGAAAATGAGTTCCGAGAACTCTAGGCGAAGGAAGGGTTTTGAGATACTGTTCATCTCGTACCGAATATTGAAATTCAGTGAATGGAACACAATCATGAGGATTCAGTTTAAGCAAAGGGTGAGAAGAGAAATCATACTAGTTTCGGTGCATTATTGTGAAAGTGAGGGCTTTGAGCCAGGTGGTGCCGGACTTGATAAAGCTTGCCACGATTACATCACTCGGGCGAGGCTGGAAAGCCTCCTCCATCGCCATAATGCCGGGAAGATAATTCTCTGATATCCAAAAACCTTTGTAGTTTCGCATCACGCACGCTTGCCATCGTTCTTCCTTTGGGAGCGTATGAATTATATCTTTATATTTACTATCCACTTCGTCAATATTTGGTACCTCATTAAAGGGTCGACGAGACCTTAGTGCTATTGATTCTTCTCCTTTCTCATCCAAAGTGATGAAGTAGTGTTAAGTGATGGATCGGCCATGATGAGGAGAAGAGAAGCTGTTGGTTTTAGTCTGATTCAAATGAATTTGCTTTATAATAGCATGAACCCACTCATGCAATTAATAGAAGAAGTATATACACCAAGAGGAAGTGCGGAACAGTGGAAGCTTTAAATATATCAACCGAGATAAGTGGGGATATTTATGTCGTGAGTGAGTCTATAGTACTATGCATATCACGGGTTGTTACCGTGCTACGGCTCTATATTTGAGTTTTCAAATTCTAACGGTCGATCCGAACCATTCATCTTGTTCTCCATATTAATATGTGTTTGGAGACCAAATTTTACATTTTTAAAAAAAAATTTACTATTTTTTTAGATATTTAGAAAATTACTTGATCTGAAAATTCTGAACCATCCAAAAACAGTGATTTTCAATAAATCTAAAAAAATTTCAAAAAATGTAAAATTTGGTCTCCAAACACATATTAATATGGAGAACAAGATGAACGGTTCGGATCGACCGTTAGAATTAAAAAACTCAAATATAGAGCCATAACACGGTAACAAATCGTAATATGCATAGTACCATAGACTAACTCTTTATGTCCTTGTTCTCTAGTAGGTAAGAGATTTATGAAAACACATGAGCAATTAATGTTCTCTTTCACATCCAAACATGCCACTTAAATCTGGCCACGCGGCACGGTGCATGTTTGTGCACTCCATTGCCCACTTACTCTGTAACTCTATGTATTTATCACTTGTCTCTCATTTTTACCATTATGTAAAATTAGGAAAAAATGAGAAAGAAATTTAAAGAAATATTTTGTAAATAGATATTTTTATATTCATTGTCATTTGATTTTATGTCCAACTTCAATTTGGATCTACGTCTCGTTGATTCTGAACAGTTGGTGTAATTCAATTTAGATTTGTGATTGATCAATATCAAGTAACTGGACATCTTTATAATATGTGTTTCCGATTTGTATAGCTAAATTAGATATTTGATTTGGGTATTGGATTATGAGTCATATTTAATGAGATAGAGGATATAAGGTTGGATTTGAATTGTAAAGTGAAGAGATTGTGTTATGAAAATTAGAGAATCGCCTGTGGCAGGCTTTCAAATGTTTGAATACTGTGTGTATTGTTATATGGATGACCTAGATCCAATTTCTATCACTAGTTAAATATGTAGGTGTAGTTTGATTTGAATTTGAGTAGATTAATTCAGTCTGTTTGAATGCTTGTTTAAATAAGCTAATTTAAAGAAGTCATCGTTAAAATCAATTACTAAGTTGATGTGGCACTCATCACTGCTACAAGAAAACAATTCATCATCGGTTCAAATTTCAATTCTCTATTGGTGTTTGAAATGATGGTCATCGCTGAAATAGCGAAGGTATACACCTACGCTATTGGTTTAGAACTGATAGTGTTGAGCACCTAACGTCATCTGTTCGATGTAATGGACATATAGAAATAATAATTGTTCAATCGCTAAATAAGCTGTTTAATAGAGTAATGCCATCATGTCAAAGTAATAAACCGATGACGTACTTCCAAACTAAAAAATATTAAAATTATAGATGTATCTTTATCTTTTATATAGTGTTGAGTTCATTCGAAATACTATTAGCCGTTCATGAAAACATCACTAATTGTTTTTATTTTTTTATGAAGAAAGGCTAAACAGCATTTTAACTTAAACAAACTTTATATGCACTCGATTTAATTAATATAAACAACATATATTAATCTTAATTTTTTAAGTTTGCACTAGTTTTAATGATTTCAAATTTATGTATAATTATATAGGCAAGTTAGAACTAGGGTGTTCTTAAGTTCACCAAGCTCCTTGGTGAATTCAAGTCTAAAACTCATCGAATTGGTTTTAAATAACGAATCCGAATCGTTGAAATCCGCCTACCTTATGAGTGATGCGTCTACGTGTAAAAATAGTAAACATTCAAATTAATTTAGTATAAAGTCAAGTGGTCAAAATTAAAGTGTTAATAAATTAATTTTAATGCATTCATTTTTTGAACCTTTTTTGACCACTTGACTTTACGCAAAATTAAATTAAAATTAAAAAAATCTACATGTAGACGCATCACTCGTAAGATAAGCGGATTTCAACTGTTCAGATTTGTCGTTTGAAGTCGATTTGATGAGTTTTAGACTTGAGTTTACAAAGAGACTTGATGAACTTAAGACTACCCTAGTTCTACTCGATCTATATAGGCTGGATGCAGCTAAAATTGCCTTAACTGAAATAAGTCATATGAAATATGTAATTTTGTTTTGGCAAATTAATGTAACAATAATGATATTAAAGACAGTCTTGTTTTCTTTTTAGTCCTTTCTGTTTTGCACACTTGAATGTCCAGAAAACATTTCATATTTGATATACAAATATTTTGAAACAATTTCGGCCAACTGAGATTTGAAATAGTAACCTTGTTTTTTCTAAAAAAATGTCTCAATCACTTGAACAGGATGGCAATGGGCCGAGCCCACTGGTATTTTACTAAGTTCATGCCTGATTTATCTAAAAAAAATTTATGCCCGACCTGCCTGGCCTATTCTGATGGGCCTGAAAAACTATGCCAGCTCACCCATGGGTCTTTTCTCCATATTCATGCCTGCTTGTGCCTGCCTGCCCCATGGGCTGCCTTACCTAGCCCGGCCCAACCATGCCCAACCAAACCAACAACAATTTATACAATCAACACAAACATCATTTAGCACAGCAAAATAGCAAAACAACAAAGAAATATAATTTAACACAACAAATAAATCCGAATAAAACCCTCGATTTATATTTTCTTCTAGTTCTAAACATCCTAAGCAAACATTAGAATTTTAGAACTACCAAAAATAATATATCCAAAATTCTTTTGACATTTTTGAACAAAAAGGACTAACATCATGAAAGAAAAATTGCACAATATTGCAAGAGATAGATTAACTAAGCACTTATGAATTAAATCACATAATTAAAATATTGCAATTAGCATAATAAATAGCCAAAGCTTTGATACAAATTGAAGGATTTCATGATGCGTTAAGGTGTTAAAACAAAAAAAATTTAACTCTTTTACAAGTATCTACGGATCTACTTTATTATGCTAATTCTATTAAAACAATTCATATGCATGAATGATCATCTACTCATTCATCCATCATAAATCTATCTACAAAAAAAGATTCGGATATACCTCTACCAAATGTCAATTTGGTAAGTAGAGAGAAGTCGTATTCTCTTCTAGATCTCTTGGATGCCTTCGTTTGTCGAAACTGCCTCTTAAAATGTCTTGCACCAACTTAATTGAGACTTCAAAGTAGAAGCCCTCCACGGTATCCACTAAGAAATTAATTAAAAATTAAAGTTTTATCTTGCTAGAGAGTACTATTTCAATCGCTCCTTAATCGCTATTCTCCAACGGAAGATCTTGAGTTTAGTGTTTGTGGTTTCTCAACACATGAGAGAGATCAAAACGAGAGAGAGACAAAGTTTCGGCTCTCTTTGGAAGATGAGAGATCAATGGAATGAAACCCTAGGAAGTAGGGATCTCTTTAAATAGCTTTGATACTGTTTAGAAGACTCTCCACTGACCTAGGCATGATTCCCACGTTCTATCACATTCTCCACGATACCGCATGCGACCTAGGCATACTGCATGCGACATAGACCTACAGCCTATTTTATATCAAATTGTAGATCTTTTCACAAGCTTTCCGAAAAGTCATAGCACACTGAAAATAGAGCTACGGTTGATGAGATATGCATGTTTTAAATTCTGTTCACAGAAATCGTGGTGGAAATACAGAACTTTTTGCTGCACACAAAAACTCTCTTTTGTGTCTTACAAAGCTTTTTCCATTTTGATCTTTTCCCGATATTTGAATTTTATTAATCATTTAATTAAATTCGAACATCTCATAACTATCCTCATAATTATTTATCTCATGTTTAAGTAGAGAAAGTCATTTATTAGTCATGTCACACATGTCAAATAAATCTAGGAGCTAGCATTTCTAATTAATTCTTTATTGGTGTGACCCTGTGAGATCTATGTTATGTTGGCAATGGCATAATAACATTTTATTAACATAAACTATAAGTGGTACTAGCTATATATTATAGTTACCCAAATGACATAGATGTAAAGTATTATTTTACAATACACGATCCCTTAAAGTAATGCTATAAATAACATTGCTTGTGTTTATTCCTTGCCACATAATATTATGAATATTATACAAAGTAGGGTTATGTCATATTTGTAATATATATTCGTTTCTTAGTCTCTCAAGTAAATTATATATATATAACTGCACTTCAGTTATATTGCATGCATTATAATTCTACTTTACAAGGGGCCCATAAAATATCATCACTCATTATAAATGAGGGGCAATGATACTATTGACATATGACTTTCTCCCGTACAAGTTATATATAAAGAACTAATATTTTTATCACCACTTATGATAAGTAGCTTTTAATACTAATTACATTATATACTACTTATGTGAAAAAAGAAATACATCTCCTATCTTAGAATTCAGAGACACAATGAAAACACTAATGATACTAACATAATCCATATAATGTTTCCATCTATTGGGTCTATTCAATATATGAAACATTTTATATACTCATGCTATTAAACGATAAATCTTTATCAATATTTATAGAACTACAATATACTTTAATCAACATGACAAACTTATCATGGTATATTAGTGTTCCATGCTAATAACCAAGTATGTAAATATTTTAGAGATTTATGTTTGTCATCATATATAATTCTATGGTTGAAAACCAATAGCATCTTCTTGAACACTTCTATAGATAAACATAAATTTAATGCAACAAAATGCATATAACATCCAATTCATAAACATAGTATGCAAAAATAATCAACATAAGATAACTTTTAGAACACATAACTAACATTTTCATCGGTTGTTTTTTATCCAACCGTTGGTTTTGATTAACTATGCGACATCGGTTGGGATATTACACCGATGGTGTAGATGGGGTAATCTTTATCATCCGTGATGTAGATGAGCCGTCCGCATTAGTTTGATCAATACCAGCTGTGTTACTTGTTGAATGGATGGCGATGTTCTCAACTGTGTTCCTTGTGATGTATTGTGTCACTAAGTTTAGAGCTATACTCGGCAATTATAATGGGATAATTATTTAATAACATACATATATAATACAAACTCAATAATATCTAATTAAATAATAAGGATTACGTACGAGCTTCTGAAATTTTTGTGTTATAATTTTTTAACATAAAAAAATTCATAATTAAAGTACCAAGATTAAAATATCACTAGCTAATTTAAAAACAATAAATTCTCATTGTTATCATAAGTTCATAATCAAGATTAAATTAAGTACCAAGGTTAAAGTAGCAAAAAATACATTTTATATATATATAGAGTTAGGCTGGGGTGCTATGGATAGCATAGAGGCCTCTATGCTACGGCTCAATATTCGAGTTTTCAAAATCCAAACGGTATATCCGAACCGTTCATCTTATTCTGCATATTAATATCTGCTTGGAGACCAAATTTTACATTTTTCTGAATTTTTTTACTATTTATTAAGTATTTTACAAAATTGTTGATCCAACGGTGGTTGCACAAAACAGTAAAACCGTTGGATTAGCGATTTTCAAAGTGGCTTAATAAATAGTAAAAAAATTCAGAAAATTATAAAATTTGGTCTCCAAGCAGATATTAATATGGAGAATAAGATGAACGGTTCGGATCGACCGTTTGGATTTTGAAAACTCGAATATTGAGCCGTAGCATAGAGGCCACTATGCTATCTATAGCACCCCAGCCTAACTCTATATATATATATATAGAGAGAGAGAGAGAGATGAGCTATGGTGCATTGGACCATAAATCACCGATTCAAAGTCCAAATGACCGATCCAAACCGTTCATCTTGTTCTCCATATTAATATGTGTTTGGAGACCAAATTTTATATTTTTTGGAATTTTTTTACTATTTATTAAGCCACTTTGAAAATCGCTGATCCAACGGTGCCTGTTTTGAACAGTAAAATCAGAAGCCACCGTTGGATCAGCGATTTTCAAAGTGGCTTAATAAATAGTAAAAAAATTCAAAAAAAAAATAAAATTTGGTCTCCAAGTACATATTAATATGGAGAACAAGATAAACGGTTTGGATCGATCATTTGGACTTTGAATCGGTGATTTATGGTCCAATGCACACCATGGCCTATGCATTGCAATGCACCATAGCCCATCTCTCTCTCTCTCTCTCTCTCTATATATATATATATTGACTAATATGCTTTCGGTAGCACTTCGGCCGAAGTGCTACCGGTCCAAATTTGAAATTTCAAAATCCAAAAAGTCGATCTGAACCGTTCATCTTGTTCTCCATATTAATATGTGCTTGGAAACCAAATTTTATATTTTTCTGATTTTTTTTACTATATATTAAGTCACTTTGAAAATCGCTGATCTAACGGTGGCTTAACAAAACAGTGCTACCGTTGGATCAGCGATTTTCAAAGTGGCTTAATAAATACTAAAAAAATTTAGAAAAATGTAAAATTTGGTCTCCAAGTACATATTAATATGGAGAACAAGATGAACGGTTCAGATCGACTTTTTGGATTTTGAAATTTCAAATTTGGACCGGTAGCACTTCGGCCCATATGCTACCGAAAGCATATTAGTCAATCTCTCTCTCTCTCTCTCTCTCTCTCTCTCTCTCTCTATATATATATATATATATATATATATATATATATATATATAGAGGAGGGTTCAAATGCACCCAAATTTTTGTGCACCCAAATGCACCATATCTTTCAAATTCTTTTTCTCCGTTTTCAAAGTCCGAATAGTCAATCCGAACCGTTAGATGCGATCTATATATTAAGATGTGCTTGGAGACCAAATTTTACATTTTTTGGAATTTTTTTACTATTTATTAAGCCACTTTGAAAATCGCTGATTTTACATTTTCTGGACCATTGGATCAGCGATTTTCAAAGTGGCTTAATAAATAGTAAAAAAAATTCAAAAAATGTAAAATCTGGTCTCCAAGCACATCTTAATATGTAGATCGCATCTAACGGTTCGGATTGACTATTCGGACTTTGAAAACGGAGAAAAAGAATAGAGTGCATTTGGGTGCACAAAAATTTGGGTGCATTTGAACCCTCTTCATATATATATATATATATATAGTTTTTGGTTTGTTTACAGAAGGCCCTTAGGCCATGGGCCTATACATATATGGGCCGATATTCAATAGGTCAACTTAAGTTGGGCTATATATTATTTAGCAAATCAAGTTCCAACTTATTTAAGATTGGCTGTATTTTTTTCCAGTCTTAATTTTTAGCAAATCAAATCGAGAGGAAAATTAATCTCATCTCACAACAACTTGCCAACTCATAAAGAAACACACTGCTATAAAGGGGAACGAAAAATGAAGCATGAAAAGAGGACCCAAAAGAAATCCTATCAATGGATTTCAATAGAGATGTTGGACCAGTCAAGTAAGCACAAAATATAAAACAAAACAACGTTCAAAGGGCCAGAACTTCAATTTGACATATTAAACGAGTA
This sequence comes from Carex rostrata, assembly GCF_964058835.1. Taxonomy (NCBI): domain Eukaryota; kingdom Viridiplantae; phylum Streptophyta; class Magnoliopsida; order Poales; family Cyperaceae; genus Carex; species Carex rostrata. The sequence continues at coordinate 1,728,125 of NC_135946.1, read as the reverse complement.
AAACAAAATTAGATTTAAATTAACAAGGGATTGCAACTTCCGTGATGGCAATCATATATATGCTAGAACAATATAAAAAGAACTAAGGGTCAAGACGTTGATGTCCCATTCAACATTCCTCTACAAAACAAAACAAAAAATTAAATTAATTGGTGATTAGATAACTTTCCAAGCTAGAATGTGAACGGATTAAAGGTAGGTCTAATAAGCAATAATAGAAGGAACAATAACAATAATAAAAATTGTGCTTTGTCGTCCATGTATTAGCTAGATACTTGGTCATTAGATAATTGATGACCAATATGAATAATTGCCTCCTAATCAAATCGTACTAAGCAAAATATTACAAAAAGAAAGGTGGAAACTCTAGTTCCCATTGGCCTTCCACCCACCCATCACCAATGCTTAATTGGTGGAGCCCACTGTCATTGTCATGTGGCTTCCATATATATATAGGCACATTACTTAATGTAGGTGAAATAGAAGGGCCTATATACGGAGCAGTCTATATATCTTTCATGTGCATTGAAGACGGAACCTAAGCAACCAAAAGAAATCCTATTAATGGATATCAATAGAAATGTTGGAGCAGTCAAGTAAGCACAAAAACTGATACAAAAGAACGTTCAAAGGGCCAAAACTTCAATTTGACATATTAAACGAGTAAAACAAAATTAGATTTAAATTAACAAGAGATTGAAACTTCGGTGATGGTAATCATACATATGGTAGAACAATATAAAAAGAACTTAGGGTCTAGACGTTGATGTCCCATCCAACATCTCTCAAGAAAACAAAACAAAACAAAACAAAACATAAAGAGTGAGTCTATGGTACTACGCATATCACGGGGTGGTCCGTAATACTGATCAATATTTTCATTTTTAAAATTCTAATGGTCGATCCGAACTGTTCAACATAATCCCCATATGAATATGTATTTGCAGACCGAATTTTATAATTTGTAGAATCATTTTACTATTTTTTAAGATAGGTAGAAAATCACTTTCTCTGAAAATTCTGGACTATCTAAAAACTGTGATTTTCTACCTATCTTAAAAAAATGTAAAAAAAATTCAAAACAAATTTAAAATTCGGTCTACAAGTAATGTTGAACGGTACGGATCGGCTGTTAAAATTTGAAAAAGAAAAATATTGATCCGTATTACAGACCAAATCGTGCTATGCATAGTACCATAGACTCAATCAAACATAGAATTAATCAGTAATTAAACAACTGTCCAAGCTAGAATTAATGTGAATGGATTAGAGGAAGGTCTAATTAAGCAATATTAAAAAAAGAATTTAGGTCACGAAGGAACAATAACAATTAATATTAAAAACAAATTATTTCGGGTCGTCCATGTGCTACTTGTAGTGATTAACTAGATAATTGATGGCTAGTAGGATTGCCTCTTAATCAAATCATAATAAGCAAAATAATACAAAAAGGAAGACGGAAACTTATAAAAAATTTAAGTGCCCATTTTACCCATCGTAAAAAATTAATTTTTTGTAACGTTTTAGAAACATACTAGTCTTCTGATTTGATGGTTTTCGAGAGCAAATGGATTATTTTTTGGTAGGTTATGTAAACATCCACCCATATCTATCTTAAACATTTCATCATATATAAATATCATTCACTCACAAAATATATCACATATGTTTTTGTGAGTTTGTATGTCTCTTGCGAAAGCATATTCACAACTGTTGCTCCTTCCACCAACTCCATCTCATCTTGAGCCACCTAATTAGTTATATCCTCCCAAATTCTATTTAGAACTATTCTAAAGAGAAATTGAAATTACATTTAAAATTTCCCAATCCTAAATATAATAGACATGCAAGCCTCAAATGTATTACATGAAAAACAAGTTAACATCTTTGCTTATTTAATTAATCTAATTATTTAATATCATAGGGCACCAAAGGCCGCGTTACAAGCATTCACACAAGCATTCTTTATATCACACAAGGCATTGAATAGAGAAACAAATCCACTTTGATTCCTACAAAACAAGGTTAGAGTGGCATTGCATACATATGAACATTTTATACCTTCTAGTTAATTCCTTTATCTCAAGCAAATATGGTACACCAAATTATTTAAATCCCAGAAAAATAATTTATAATATTTCAGTTAATAAGTATCTAATGTCATGGTTTATATATAAAGCAACTCTTTAAGCATTTAAAGAAATAAATCATTATGATGTTATTTACATGCCTTTCTTCATCAATTACTTACTAGAAAATCATTTAATATCAAAATAACTTTTTAAAATTTATAAATAAATCTAAACTCCTTTCTAATATTCATATGAACCATTTAATCATTTAAAGGTCATACAATATCCTTTTAGAAACCGTAAATTTACTATTTATTATATAATCGATCCTCAAGACTTAATTAAAATTTTAATTGCCCAAAATTAAAATTTTTAATTTTCCATATATCATATTTATATCATATTAATGAGATCTAGTTAAGCATAATTTATAAAATTAATTTGGAACAAAGTGGAAAAATACCATGCATCCAAACCGTGGACAACTCCATGGGAGCTGCTGCATGTGCAGTCTGAACGTTTTATATTTTTCCGAACAACATAATATATTTTTTTGAAGATAAATTATTCTTTCTGGAAACTAGACTCAAGTATATTTAATTTGATGTAAAGTAAAAAAAAATTGGTGTAGCCAAACTCCGTGAATCTTGATTTTAATTTCAGAAAAATCTAGAACTGCTTGCTGGAAATTTTCTGCTGAGTTCCGTTTTTGTTATTTTTGTATATCTATATAAATCCGAATAAAACCCTAGATTTATATTTTCTTCTAATTTTAAACATCCTAAACAAACATTAGAATTTTAGAACCACCAAAAATAACATATCCAAAATTCTTTTGACATTTTTGAACAAAAAGGACTAACATCATGAAAGAAAAATTGCACAATATTGCAAGAGATAGATTAACTAAGAACTTATGAATTAAATCACATAATTAAAATATTGCAATTAGCATAATAAATAGCCAAAGCTTTGATACAAATTGAAGGATTTCATGAAGCATTAAGGTGTTAAAACAAAAAAATTTAACCCTTTTACAAGCATCTACGGATCTACTTTATTATGCTAATTCTATTAAAACAATTCATATGCATGAATGATCATCTACTCATTCATCCATCATAAATCTATCTACAAAAAAAAATTGGATATACCTCTACCAAATGTCAATTTGGTAAGTAGAGAGCAGACGTGGGTCCCACCATAGTATTTGCAAGGCAAGGGAACGCAGGACTCACTAGACTATATGCAAGGATAGATAACGTGGGACCTACTTGATTATTTGCAAGGTTAGTTAACGTGGGCCCCATATATTTATTTGCATGGGAGATGATTTCGTTATAACATGGGAAGAATATGTAGTTATTACATGAATGACTATTTGCACATATATGATTGATTTACACTTTTTGCATGCACATAAATTACCAATATTTGCATGGAAATTCTGATTTCTAAAATGAGCTAACTGGAGGCAATAAAGCATAATCCAATTTTACAATCTCCCCTCCCTGTACCAATATGGTACCAATCCAGTGTTGTTTACCAATTCCCAGATTACCATTCAACAAGATTTACATAAAACACATAGAAAAGTACATACATAGAAAACAACGAACAAGCACTACAGCAAAACAGACTTTCTGCGACCGGAAAACCGGTCGCAGAAAGTCCAGGCGCCGGTCGCAGATACTATTTCCGGTCGCTGAAAGTAAAATCCGGTCGCTGAAAGACCGGTCGCAGAAAGCATTGTCGCAAATACTCTCCTGATGACGTCACCGGTCGCAGAAAGACGTCACCCGGTCGCAGATACTTTTTCTGCGACCAATTTTTTTGGGTCGCTGTTGATTTTTGCTGACGTCAGAAAAATAGTTCTGCGACCGTCAAAACCGGTCGCAGATAGTCAAACCCGGTCGCAGAAAGTATTCTGTCAGGTTTTTGAAATTTCTTTTATTATTTAAATTTGCACCAGGTACGACAGGTACCAACATACAATATAAAACATACAAATAAATTTAAACATAAATATTGATATTGATATATACAAGACATATAGAAAATTCAAAATACTTTGCATTAATCATAAAAGTTTCATGTGAATAACCTCATCAAAGGGGCGTAACTTTTGATCCTGCGCAATACAAGACATATATAAAACATACAATACAAGACATATATAAAACATACAATACAAGACATATATATGCAATATGGTCCTGCGCATGCTTCACGAAAAGGGGCGTAACTTTTGATCCGTCCGTCGGATCGGGCTGAAATTTTGACAGGAACTCCACAGCCCAAAACCGGATGCAAAACGAATCTATGATTCGTTTCGCCATTTGCGGGCTCAGATTCGCGATCCGAGTCTTCCTTCATGGACTTTTGGACCTTTCTTTATAATTTGTGAGTTTTTAGGGTCTTTTATGTTTTTTTTTATGTATTTTCTGATTTTAGGGTTTGTATTTAAACATACGTCATGTCTTTTGGCATGTTGTTCTATGTGCTGGTAAAGTTTCATAAATTTTAGGGCTTCCTAGCTATACCAAACAGTAGCCTAACTGGGAACATATATGAACACAATCGATAAATAATAATTCAAATAAGCAAAACGTACGAATGGAGAACAATTATTATGATAAATAATAATTTAAAGAAATATTACCTTAGAGGTGATGCTAGACATGGATATTAAAGAAACCCAAATCAGGGTTTTCCCTTTGCTCCACTGAAATTAAAGAAACCCAAATCAAACTAAAATTGGTCCCAAAATTGAGAAATTTGAGAAGAATAACCTTGCACATAGAAGCAATCCATGTCGACATAAGCAATTACATCAAGAACTAGCATACATCAGAACTGGATTGATTCAAATCAGAAAATCAGAAATTACTCAAATCAGAAATTACTCAAATTCGGTACTAAAATTAGGTTTAAGAATTACATGTAGGCGCTGGGAGGAGAGAGACGACGGCAGACAGTGGAGAGGATCCGCTTGAGAGGCACCGGAGGAGGGAGAGGCGCCGGAGGAGGGAGAGGCACCGGAGGAGGGAGAGGCGCCGGAGGAGACAGAGGCATTCGGATTAGGATTTTGGGCTTTTGGCGGAGAAGAATGGTTTTGGCGGAGAGACGACGCGTTGGCGCCTTTTCTTCTCAGCGAAAATTTCAGCGATTTCAAAAAAAAAAAAAAAAAAATTGACTATCAGCGACCGGCGATGACGCCGGTCGCTGATACGGTCGCTGAAAGTGCTGGTCGCCATAGATTTTTCTTTTTTCTGTTTTTTTGAGAAAAAATTGAGCATCAGCGACCGGCGTCAGCCCCGGTCGCTGATACCGGTCGCTGATAAACCATTCTGCTGTAGTGAAGATAAGAAGAGTAATTAACTTCGATATATAATCAAAAGACTATAATCATCATACATTTTTCCAACACTATAAAGGCATCAAAACAACACTTTTCAAACAATTACCAAGATAAGAAAATAAGAAGAGTAACTTCTATATATAACCAAAATATACCTACCTTTTAAGCATTAACAAAATAAAACAAACCCCACTGAGTTTGCAAAATATACCCAAAATATTACCAAAATAATTTACTCTTAATATTGCCAACCACACTAGACCTCCATGCTTCATGTTGAAGGTTGATTGGCCAACCAATCGGACATTGCGGCATAATGTCCGGCAATTTCTTGTACGTGGATCTTTAATTAAATATAATATATACTAAGTTTTTAAGTAGTTGCATGAGAAGGGAGTTGAGTTGTTGCATGAACCTTTAATTAAATATAATATATACTAAGTTTTTAAGTAGTTGCATGGCCATGGAGTTGAGTTGTTGCATGGACCTCGAATTAATTATAATATCTGACCTTCAAAACTTATTTGCATGGTTGAATATCACACAGTTGCATGGTTGCACTTCACACAATTGCATGCGATACCTGTTACATGGGGATTCGCATGCAACAAGTTTAAAAAGTCAACAAACGCCATTTCTTTTGTATGAGCCATCTCAACCATGCAAAAAACTAGTGCTGGGCATGCAAAAAACGATTATTCTAGCAGTGGATGTTGGACCAGTCAAGTAAGCACAAAATATAAAACAAAACAACGTTCGAAGGTCCAGCACTTCAATTTGACAGATTAAACGAGTAAAACAAAATTAGATTTAAATTAATAAGGGATTGCAACATCCGTGATGGTAGTCATACATATGGTAGAACAATATAAAAGGAACGAAGGGTCCAGACGTTGATGTCCCATTCAACATCCCTCAAGAAAACAAAACAAAACATCAAATTAATTAGTAATTAATTAGACAACTGTCCAAGCTAGAATGTGAATGGATTCGAGGAACGTCTAAAATATTAAGCAATAATAAAAAAAGAATTTAGGTCATGATGAAACAATAATAATTAATAATAAAAACAAATTAGTTCGGGTCGTCCTTCTGTGCTACTTGTAGTGATTAGCTAGATAATTGATGGCTAGTAGGATTGCCTTCTAATCAAATCATAATAAGCAAAATAATAGAAAAAGGAAGACAGAAACTCATAAAAAAATTTAAGAAGTGCTCATTTTACCCATCGTAAAAATAAAAAATATGTAACATTTTAGAAAAATACCAGTCTTCTAATTTTACCGGTTTCGAGAACAAATGGGTTATTGTAATAGATTATTTAGCAAATCAACAGGTCAACAGTTATCTTTCATCATATTTAATATTTTTTTTTGTAATTTTAATTTTTTTATTGTAATAGATTCAGAAAAGTTCCTAAAAAATATGAAACGATTATTGCCAAATTTAGATTGAAGAACTAATGTTGGAAAAACAACGTGCGATGCAGTATCTTGAGCGTTTCTTCGTGTCATTTTGTGCCGTGTTTCATGTTGTGTTGTGTCTTTTTTTACTGAGAACTTGTCACAACATGTGACACACGAGTTACGACACATAATTAACACATACCGCTACGTGCCGCAGCTAACTCGGAGGATTGTTAATTAATTGCAAATGTTGTTTTGATCGTGCGTCAACATAGAATGGAGAGTAAGGCTTGGGTGCTATGGATAGTATAAGGCCATCCGTGCTACGACTTCAAACATCTATCGTATAAACTTCAAACTTCGATTGAAGTAGCTCAATAATAAATTGGTTATATAATGAACTTGTAGAATACCGAATTTTTAATATTTTTGAGATTTATTTACTATTTTTATGATTAATAAATATAATATAATATTAGTTTAAATATTATATTAATATCAAATAAATATAATACCATATTAGATTAGTATTAAATAAAATATTAGATTAAATATAATATAATATTAGTTTAAATATTAAATGTAATACAGTATTAATTTAAATGTTAAATGTAATATAATATTAGTTTAAATATTAAATGTAATATAATATTAATTTAAATATTAGATTAATAATTAAATAATTATAAAATCAAATTAGATTAATATTAAATAAAATATTAATTTAAATATTATATTAGTATTAAATAAATATAATATTAGTTTAAATATTAAATGTTAAATGTAATATAATATTAGTTTAAATATTAAATATAATATAATATTAGTTTAAATATTAAATATAATATAAATTTAAATATTTGATTAATAATTAAATAACTATAATATCAAATTAGATTAATATTAAATAAAATATTAATTTAAATATTATATTAGTATTAAATAAATATAATATAATATTTTTTTGAATATTAAATAAATATAATATAATATTTTTTTGAATATTAAATGTAATATAATATTACTTTAAAAATTAGATTGGTATTAAACTAAATATTAAATTAAATATTAAATTAAAATAAAATAATATTAGTTTAAATATTAGATTAGTATTAAATTTAATATTAAATTAAATATTAAAAATTAAAAATTAAATAATATTAGTTTAAATATTAGATTAGTATTAAATTTAATATTAAATTAAATATTAATTTAAAAATAAAATAATATTAGTTTAAATATGAATATAATATAATATTAATGTAAATATTAGATTGAAGTATTATTGAAAAATATGATGCTTTATATATAATTAACAAGTCATTATAAATATAAAAGTTAGTTGAAAAAATAAAAACAAATAAATCATTATTATATTTCTTCCCTCCATTTGCTATTCCTAACATACAATCCAAACAACATTTCTACTAATTCGGAATAGCCAAAGTTAGTGCTATTCTTGAATGTTACGTTACGAAATTTTTACAATTAAATTGAAATGAATTAAGAGAAAGAATCAAGTTAATTGTGTTAATAAAATGGAAGTTTAAACCTTAACCAAGGTTTCCCTAAATAAGTAAGTTAATTGTGAATTGAAACCGCGTCGAAATTTCGAGATTTCGGAACTTTATAGGCTCAGTGCGGATTAGATTGACCGCAGTGCGGGTGGAAGTCATCCGCAGTGGCTCAGACTTTTTCTGGAATTTTGACAAAAAAATGACTAAGTAGTGAGTGCGGGTGAGGGATCCGCAGTGCGGATGGGTTTAGCCGCACTCATGAATTTCTGTATTGCAGTGAATTTTTCTGAAATCGGCTAAGTAGTGAGTGCGGATGAGGTTGAACCGAAGTGCGGATCAGGTTCATCCGCAGTAGGCTCGGACTTTTCCTGGATTCGGCTGACAACCGACTAAGTCTCGAGTGCGGATTAAGTCACCCGCAGTGCGGATTAGCTAATCCGCATTCAGGGTAATTTTAACCCTAAAACCCAAATTAAACCTTCTCTCTCTCTCTCTCTTCCACCATTCCCCATTTCTAAGTGAAATTCGTCCAAGAGAGAAGGAAAAGATCCCGTGAGTTTCTGTTTCGTTCAGACTCCCGATTGTTGCGAGAAATCGAGTTTGGAACCGAGAAAGCAGCCGAGGATCTCTCAGAACCCTTCTATTTGGTATTTCTTTCTCTCCTTTTTACTTTCGAAACCTCGAATTTTCTCGATTTCTCGGATTCTCGTTTTAAACCCGAGATTTGTGCTCGAATTGCTCGAGGACTAGTTCCTCTACACTTCTTACTAGTTTGTTTGTCATTCTTTTTCCCGATTTCTTCCGATTTATGAAATCTGATTTCTAGGGTTTCGTGCCAAAATTGAAAGTTGGCATAATCGTGATTTGATTTGCTTAACCCGACCAATTAGACTTGTAATCGGTAGGGTTGCCTCCTGATCGTGAATTTTTAGAACAAATAACGGCTGATTTGAGATTTTGACCAAATTAGGGTTAACCAAACGGTGAATCGAATTGATCCGAGAACCAAAGTAGTGAAACGGTGATTGATGGTTACCAAAGTGAAATAGTATAAGGCTAGAGGGCCTAGATGAGATTTTGTGTGGTTTTAGAGGATTTTGGTAAGAAATAATGAACCGAACGAATTGATACCAAAAACATAGGAATTGATTAGAGGAGGTATAAGCCCTAGAAGTAACTCGAATAAACCTCTCGATCCTGAACCAATGTTAAACCAAGTATACGCATAATATAGGTGTAGGCTCGGTCGAGCAAGAACTTGCGAGACAATACGAGACGTCCGATCCTTAAAATTAAGCGGTACGCTCGGCATACTAAGGTGCGGGATTCTTGGACTTGTCTGATACTTTATTTTCAGGAATTAAACTGTTTATTCGTTTGTCATGTTGAATGATTAATTGTTGCATATTTTGGAATTCATATTGCATATTGATTCTTGCATAAATGAGAAGGATTGAATTGTTTTAGTTAAGGTTGATTTGCATGTTGGTACGGTTATTAATTGTTTAGTTCTGTGAATTATTCTTGATGTGAATGAATATGCCAGGCCGACCTGTTTAGGTGGCTGGATAAGGTAACGGTGACCTATCCGTTGACCTGTGTTTATGAATTTGCCAGGCCGACCTGTTTAGGTGGCTGGATAAGGTGACGCTGCTGACTTATGCGTTGACCTGTGAGAATTTGCCAGACCGACCTGTTTAGGTGGCTGGATAAGGTGACGCTGCTGACTTATGCGTTGACCTGTTAGAATTTGCCAGACCGACCTGTTTAGGTGGCTGGATAAGGTGACGCTGCTGACTTATGCGTTGACCTGTTATGAGTTTGCGAGACTGACCTGTATGTGTGGCTTTGATATATATTTGCTTGAGATTTAGCAAAGTTGACCTGTATAGGTAACTTTGATTACGTGTGTTGCATTTGTGTCAAGTTGACCTGTGTTGGTGACTTGTAACCGGACCTTAGGAAATGGTTAAGCCAAACAGCAATTGCAGATGGGTGTCTGATAAAGGGTCCAGCTTGGTTGGCCATCTGTAGGTGTCTGTAACCCTACAGATGTGGGTTTGATAACGGTTCAGCTCGAGAGAACATCTGTAATTGCTACAAGCCCAATTGAACTGAGTTAGGAATCGAGTTAAGCCAAAATATATGTTGTGTTTTGAGATCCATATTGAAAATTTCGTAAACTGTGTTTCAAGTTGATTAACTGTTGTCGAGTAGTGGCATTCTGTTAGTTATGTTTTCTTATATAACTGTTGCATTGTTATTGTTTGGGTTTCATTGTTGGACATAGAGTTTGATTGCAAGTCCAATAGTCTAAACTGTGGCAAATTCGCACTGAGAATTTATTCTCACCCCCACCTTCCCCGTTATTTTACAGGTATTGGTGCGACGGATCCCGGGGAGGCACGAGAGTAGTAGGCCTTAGTAGCTGACCAGTACATGACCCTAGATAGCTTTTGTTGTATAGATTTAGGGTAGGCCTCGTGGTTGGTATCCGGATGAGATACTTTTATTGTATTATATGCTGACCAGACTGTGCACTCTGATTTTATGTTAGAAACTTGTTTTGAACTGCGTGTTGTTTGGTTTAAATTGTGATTAGCCTTGTAAGCATACACGGCGTTGTATGCTTACGGCGGGGGACTGTTACTACCCGTGGCCGCGGGGTGTGACATTGAATCCCTTGGGTTAGCACTATTCTCAATCACTAACCCAAAAATCGCTATTCTTGAGCTATTCCTTGCACGATCCAAACGTACCCTAGACCAACGACTTACCCCATCCACTTGTCAAAGAGAGAAAAAATAAAAGGGTAGAACCTAGGTGAAACAAACATTGATTAATGTACAGTCAGAGTCTAATATGCACTCGTCAAGTACTCCCATTGCAACTTCCTCCCCAGAGTAAAACAAAATTATATTTAAATTAATTAATAAGGGGTTGCAACTTCCGAAAAGTAATCATATATATATATGTAGAGAGATATACTTGATAGAAGAATATACAAGGACTCTAGATTCCAGACGTTGATGTCCCAACCAACATATCTAACAATAAAATAAAGAGTTAGTGATTAGATGACTGACTAATGCTAGGAATGTGAAAATATTAGAGGAATGTTTAATTAAGCAATAATAGAAAAAAAAAAAACTTAGGTCACCCACTACTATGCGCGGTTATGTGACCCGCCTTAGGCACTTTGCGCGCTTTTTTGTTCAGTGTCATTTTTCACTTTGAGATTTTGGTGAAAATACAAATCTGATTTATGGTTGAATTAGAAATTTCATACTTTTCTTTCTTTATGGTTGTGAAATTTCACTGCCTCCTAACCATATATATTTATTATTATGTTTTCATTTATTCATACAGACTTCCCTACCGACCAATCCATATAATTTTGAAGCTCTGCACGAGGTTAGTCAGCGATGGTGCAAATACTTCTTGGATTGAGTGTTACCTCCTCCAACAAATGGGCAGGGAAATTAAAACAAAAAGGTAGAAAGTGGCAACCATTACCTAATTATACCTATGGTTACCTGACACTACTACAGAAATGGTCATTCTACACTGTACATTGTACACGGATTTGACAATTTTATATAAAAACCATGTAGATATTGCAATTTTTGTTGTTCGATCAATAATTTTTTTCGTCTATTTGACTAATTTGCAAAAACATACAATTATTAAATTTTACGATGTTTTTTTATTTTTGAAAGATATGTAGGTTCCAGTTAAATGAAATTGCATTATGGAATATTTGGACTGAAGAAATCATGAAGACACTTATCAAGAATAGAAATTATAAAATCAGAAACTTGATAAAATATGTTTGAGACTGTTTAAACAGGGATAAAACGTTGGTAACGTTTTAAAACGTTGTAACGTTTTATGCCAGTCAGAAATAACAATTTGATCAAACCCAGAAATACCTTAAAACATTGTAATGTTTTATAAACGTTGTAACGTTTTAGGACTGACAGAATTGTTGAAGCACAGCTGTACATAATCAACTTGAAGGATATGACGATGATGTCAAAGCTATCGGCATCCCTAAATCTCGGCACGAGGGTAGACTTCACGGGGTAGGCACAATCGGCGCAAAATTATTCATGCCCGATAGTACAACGATGTCACTAGCACATTTCCATGTTTTGCAACACCTGACTAACGTTCATCCTTTCTGGGAAGAGCATATGACTATCTTGCGGCAACAGAATCCTAAGAAATCCGACAAGTGGTTGATTGGCGAACACAATAGCAAGTTTGAAGAATGGTTTACCCGTAGAGTCTTGCAAGCTACGGAGGGAGAAAACATTAAAGAAATTATCAAATTGTTGGCTCTTGGTCCAGTCCATGTTGTGAGGACCTTTGAAGGATATGACATCAACGGGTATACATTGTACACAAGAAATCAAGATTCAAAGAGTACCGTGCAAAACAATGGAGTGACGTTAGTTGCCGTTTTGAGTGATTTTTCAGATCCTAAAGGTGCCGGACCATTGCATGCATTGATGTCATATTACGGGTTTATTGAAGAAATTTGGGAGCTCGATTACAGAAGATTTAAGATCTCGTTATTTAAGTGCAAATGGGTCGATAACCGTAGGGGGGTTAAAGTCGACGACGATGGTTTTATTTTGGTGGATTTCAACAAGGTTGGATATAAGGATGATCCATTTATACTTGCTAGACAAGCCGCGCAAGTGTTCTACGTAACTGATCCGGCCGATTATTCAAGACATGTTGTCCTCTTTGAAAAAAGACGTATCATCGGGATTGATAATGTGGAAGACGAAGAAGTGTACGATCATTTGATGAGATACCACCGTTTTCCACTGGCATGGCATCTTTACCAGCCGTTGAGGATAATGAAACAGGTCACATGCGCATCGATCATAATGAAGGAGAATGGGTTGAAGAAGTTTCCATTGGCAAGTCATAATATTGGTATGTCAAAAAATATAAAAATGTAAGTTAATAATCTTTAATATTGCTGACTTAAGGAATTTATTTATTTTTTCTTCAGGATGCATTGAAACACTGGATGATGGGAAGCATGCAAGTTATTCTGAAAACACTTCTTGTAGCTTATTGTTTTCATGTTATATGTAATTTATTAGCTTATTTTAAAAAATTTAATGTTATTTTTTTAGTAGCTTATTTTATTTCATGTTATAAGTAATTTTCAAGGTATTAAGTTAATATAATAGACTAATTTTTAAAATAGCTAATGTACTAAAGTAATTTTCAAACTAATTAATATACTAAAGTAATTTTCAAACTAATTAATATACTAAAGTAATTTTTGAAATAATTTTCAAGCTTATTTATAAAATATCATACACATAAACATTCTGTTTTTAATTTTTTTAAATAACATACACATAAAAAAATATAATATACCCACACAAATATAGAACATTATCAAGATCAGTTCCTAGCTTAAGAACTGATCCTGATACCTTATTTTAATTATTTTAAATAAATAGAACAGCAGGATCGGTTGCTACCTTAAGAACCAATCCTAATAAGTATCTGGATCGGTTCGGAGCTATAAACTGATCCTGTTGTTTTATTTATTTAAAATAATTAAAATAAGGTATCAGGATCGGTTCCTAACTTAGAACCGATCCAGATACTTATCAGGATCGGTTGCTACCTTAAGAACCAATCCTAATAAGTATCTGGATCGGTTCGGAGCTATAAACTGATCCTGTTGTTTTATTTATTTAAAATAATTAAAATAAGGTATCAGGATCGGTTCCTAACTTAGAACCGATCCAGATACTTATCAGGATCGGTTCTTAAGCTAGCAACCGATCCTGATAAGCATCTGGATCGATTCTTAAGCTAGGAACCGATCCAGATAGTGTTAGGTTACAAAACCTCCTTCCTTAGCTGAAATTCAAATAACTCTTTCGCCTCTTTCTCTCCTCCTAAAACCCTTCATTCCGCCATGACCTCTTTCTCTTCTTCTCCTCCATTGGCTCCGTTGGCTCTTCTTGTCTGCCGGCTCCATTGGCTCTTCTCCTCCGTCGGCTCCGTACTCTTCTCCTCCGTCGGCTCATTAGCTCTGCCTCCCTCTCCCTCTCAACTTGGGTAAGCATCTCTAACTATGAATTTTGTGAGATATTACAAATTTGGGTATTGTGAAATAATTGTTTAGATACCAAACCAAAATAATTGTTAGATTAATTTGGGTAAATAATTGATTTAGATACCAAACCGAAATAATTGTTAGATTAATTTGGGTAAATAATTGGTTTAGATTAATTTGGGTAAATAATTAGTTTACATTAATTTGGGATAATTGTTAGATTAATTTGGGTAAATAATTGGTTTAGATACCAAACCAAAATAATTGGTTTGAAGTCGGTAAATAATTGTGAAATTTGTATCAAATTATAGATTCTTTTGGGTAAAGTTGGTTTGGATTTATTTGTTGATTTAATTTGAGTTGGTTTGGATTTATTTGGACTTGAAACAATAAAGTTACAAGTTAAAAGGGTTTCTTTGTGAGGATTAGGGACTTGTTTGTAATTTTTGGAGATTTATGGTGAAACTGTTGAACAACATTATTTTTTAGATACTTGTTGCAAATTTAGATACTTGTTTGAAATTGTTAGAAATTGAATTTAGAAACTCGGATTATTAGAAATTGTTAGAAATTGAAAATTTAAATACTTGTTATATTGTTCCTATTTAGAAATTCAGATATGGAAGGTGATAGTGAGACAGCCTCGGTTAAGAAACGAGGAAAAGGGCCTAACCAAATTAAGGAGAAGTTTAACGAGCAAGGCAAAAAGCTTGCCATTGACAAGTTTCACAGGCCGGTTGTTACTAAGGAGACAACATCTTTTCCAATGGAATTTGGAATATTAGTGAGAAATAATGTTCCTTTAAGGTTCCAACGATGGAAAGATGTTTCAGATGCGAACAAGCTAAAAATATGGGAAACACTGAAGGTAAATAATATTGTACTAATTTCAAAAACTTTCATGTGATATTAACTAACTCTAATTTTTTATTTCTATTTATCACGCAGCTGAACTGGGGTATAAAGGATGAACAAAAAGTGAAGGACTATTATTATCAGAAAATGGCTACTACTCATCGGAAGTGGCGAACCGAGATGACTAAAGTGTGGCGCACGGGTGAGACGCCCGATTTTGCCAAGCAACATATTGAAGAAAAAGACTGGGAAGTATTTGTCAAGTACCGAGAGAGGGAAGAATTTGATGTATGTTTATTTCTATGGACCACCTACTTTATCTCTAATTAGGAATTCAAATTTTTTTATAATTAAGACCAATTGTTTCTTTCTTGACATTGTAGATTGCCAGCAAGATTGGGAAGGTGAATCAGGCCCACAACGAGTATCCACATTTCTTAGGATCCAGAGGTTATAATGGTGAGAACTTCCAGAGTAGGCTTAGAGATGCTATGCAGGCGATTGCAGATGAGAAAGCATCTAGTGATTCGTCTTCCCAAGAGTCAACAAGTGCATTGACACCAGAAGAGGTCGTTGATTTGTCGGTTAAGCATAGGCACGTCACATGGAGACTATAGGAAGACAAAAGCTCAATAAGGAGGACAAAGAACGCTTTTATCCTGAAAAATATGTGCCGGTAATCAATAAAATTGTGAGGATTTAGATATTGTCATTCATTGAAACCTCAACTTTAAATTATTATGTGTTAACATGTTGTCATTTCAGGAAGAACAAGAAGCGGGTCTGAAACAAGGCTTGTTGGCCGTCGAACAATACAATGATGTTCTGGGAAAATCTCTGCCAAATCCGGAACATCCTGGGAGGGTGAGAGGAGTGGGAGGTCTGGTTCCAATCAGAAAAACATACGTGAAGAGCTCAATAAGGAGGAGACGCGCTCCCTCGAGGTCCGAAGCTGAATTTGAAGCGAGAGTGGATACAAATTGGAGGAGAAAGTAAGAGGAATAAAGGAGAGATTATGGGAAGAAATGGAGGAAAAATTTGCAATGCTTCAGTAGACAATGGGCCAACAAGTCCAGACGTATACCCCAACAGTCGTTCAGAGCAACTGCCAGTCAGTCAAACCATATGCAGATCTTTCCAGGTTTACTGAGGTAATGCAAATTCAAATTCATACATATTCAGATTTTAATTTATTTTCCATTACATGTCTTAGTTTCATACATATTATTTTATTTGAGTGAATACATATATCTGAACAAGAGGCAGAACTAAGCTGCAAACTCCAGGCGGTTGTCGATGGGAAAACTGTTCAAGTGGCCTTAGGGACAATTCATGTTCCAGTTGTATCCGGTGGAACAATTCATAGCAGGCCGATGCCGCCCGACCATGCAAGAGTAATGGTGGATGGTATTTTCGATGCAGACTTTATAGACCTCCCATTACCTGTACCAAATGGCGAGCAGGAAACCCTAAAGGATGCCCTCGGCAGTTTCACTGCATAGCCGATGTTCGGGATATCGATAGGTTCAGATGAGGTATATTATTATTACAAGTTCTTATACTTCTTAATTAGTATCTATATGATAGAGTTATAGTTGATTCTGGATTTTATTTCAATTTATTATGAAATTTTGCAGGAACCACGCAAAGAGTTAGGATTTCCTAGAGGTCAGAACGCAATGAGTCACTGCAAGACGTTTGATGGTATCAATTTTGACAAGCTGGGACGGACATTCAAGTAGCTTCGTGATCGGTTTTCGGAGCTAGATGGCAGTCCATTCAAAATCGTTCCGCCACTTGATCTTTTATGCTTAGATGACTCCATATGCGCCTATGCAGATGATTATGCGGCCTTGCTTACACCACGGGAGTGGCTTACTGTACTAGTTGTTTAGATCTGGATGCTGTGAGTTAATATTCGTAATAATTGCATAATATAGTACTTTTAATTCAAATTTCACAAAATTGAGATCACCTGTATGTCTTTATTTTATAGGTATTGGCACAAATTCATAAAGAAGGAATTTCCCGATGAGCAGGTTGGTTTCATGGACCCCAATCGAACGAATGCCACCCTGATGAATGATGACAGAGGACGTGTTCTTCAATACATAGGAAAGCACTCCAAGAAAATCGGGACAAGAGATTGATATTCATACCTTACCATCAGATGCTAGAGTTATATATATATTCTAATTTTATTATATTTCTTTCAATTCATATAAATTATAGAATATGACATGCTACAAAACCTAACATTCAGAAATCATTGGATATTGGCCGTGCTAATGCCAAGAGAACGTGCATTGTACGTGTACGATTTCGATAAGAAGAGCAAAAAAATGCTAATGATCACTGCTGTTGTCGAGGAGTAAGTGCCTTCCTAAAATTTACGTTTGTTTAGAATGCTAATGATTTTATTATTATATTATCATTTTAAACATGTCTCGTAAGTACTGTTTGTTCAAAAATCCCTAAACACTATTGTGTGGCCATCACCATACAAACAAGGTTAGAAAGCACCATACTAGATAGAAATACAAAGATAAGTTTGCAGTGTTAAATCAAATGAAGCGCACAAGATAATTATAATAAAAGAAACTACTAGATTAAATTCATAAGAATTGAAATTTACAAGCCATCATCTTAGAAAGACATTATTTAGCCTCTCATGAAAAAAATAACAATGAAACCAAATACAAGAGACACAGTACAACAACAAAGTATACATAGATGGAAGGAATACACCTAGAGTCTCTCCCTCAACCTCCGATGCGCCGTCTCTACCCCTTGGCAGAATTTTGCCTTCTTCCTAACCCTAATCTAATATTTAATGGAACCTACTCTAATGGGAGGAATGATTGATGCACGAAAAACCTAGATATAGTCTATTTATAGGCTATCATGGTCTGTATGGATGAAAAGATGAGTCTTGATTCATCAGACTGTTAGTAGGGCTTGGAGATCAAGTAGCATCAGAAACTGTTGTAAGTGTTGCCGACAACGGTCATGTATGCGGTTGGGAGTCAAATCGCATGCGCTTCTTCAGGGATCTACATGACTTCCTAACTTACGTTTTTTCTATGCTTATTTCCATTTGGTTGCTTGCTTCATGTGCATGTGGTTCATGACCAAACGACACAAAAAGTCCGCTTGACTAGAATGCTTCATTTTGTCTGTTTTAGTCCTGAAAACACTAAAAATCTATGATTATGCAAAATGAAGTGGAATTGACAAAAGTAATATGATTCAACCTAAAATCACACATAAGGACATGATATTTGGCCATTTCTTAGGTCAAATGATATGGTAAATCACTATATATTCATACCCTATCAGGGCGCAACTGGTAGAATAATATTTCAACTTATTTACTAACTTGTCACAACACGTTTAGTCTATCGGCTTCAAACCAAGATCGGTTTAAATCGTTAGAAAATGGGCATTAGTAGATCCCATTTTTGTAGTAGTGATACCATATATAGTCAACAAAGTGTTGGACAAGGCTAGAAATAATGCATGTAACCAATATTCTCATTTAGGTCCATGTCAATTCGAGGTATTGTGGCAATACTAATTTTAATATTTTTTAGTTTTTTTTTCCTTTGCAAGCCTAACCCAGAATTGGGTGATTAACACATGTCAAACATAAAAACTTTTCATAACAACCTTCAACAACTTTACATACATATATAAATCATCATGCAACAAACATAGCCAGCTATACATTGGATAAGCCCAATTTTATGCACGTAACCCATATTTGCATTTAAGTTCCTATCAATTCAAGGTAGTGTGACAATTCTTAGTATCATAATTTTTTTCAATCCTAACCTAGATTTGGGTGATTAACATATGTCAAACTCAAGATAAATCAAAACTTAATAGATTAACACATAAGTTAAAAAAACTACCCAGTTAGAAATCAGGGTGGTGAGACTATCAATAACTCGTCTCAAAAAGATACCCTGAATCCTCAGTCTCAAGAGAAATCTTTTGTGTTATGTCTTTCTGTGCTTTTTCCTGACCGCCTACCGCACATCCGGATCCTCCATCTGCACAGAGAAGACAAAAACTGAACATAGAATAACACAAATCGATGGATGGATTGGAGTGGGAAAGATTCATTTCTGGTCTTCCATCTGCACAGCGCATCCAGATCCTCCATCAGCCTAGCGAAGAAAAAGATTCATTTTGGGTCTTCCACACTTCATCTTGGCCTCCTACTTCGAATCCTTCCTACTCACAAAAAACCTAATCAAGTTCACAAAGAAAAATGGATTGGAGTGGGAAAGAAAATCCGTGTAATTTACTTTTTTGCACGTTTATTCTTCCAGAACCGTGTACGGTTTATACATTATTTTTTTTAACATGGTTATTTTGTTGGAAAATCTTTGTATGATAAATAAACATTAAAGAAACTTTGGGCAGATTTGAAACAATTTATACATATAGATGTGAGGCATAATTAAACAAATTTGTACATAAATACATATTTACATGTAACATAATTAATCAAGCTATCAGATGGTGGTAGTCGAGATTTATATCCCATCATAGTTCCAGGTTAAACCTCGACAAAAAATCAAGATTGCATGTGAGGGGAAAATCTCGACCTACCGCCGCCAGAAGGAAGAAAAGAGATATGAAGAGAAAATGAAGTGATAAGAAATCGTGGGCGCTAGGCTTAAATGAATTAAGTGTGGAGGAAGTTGAGGAGCGGTCTCTTCAAGAAATTAATTATTAACAAGTGGTTATCGAGAGGCGTGAATGAATCATACACGACTTGTACTACAAAACTGTGTTTGGAAAATATGCAAAAAATACACTAGTTTTTTTAGGAAAAACAGTGTACCAAGGAGTAGAGGCGTACATGGTTTCCTATTAATAAACTGCGTACAAAGATAGGTCATGGTTGAGCTCATTATCGCGCGAGCGCATTCTCCTTATTGAATCGGTTTATTCGGAATTTTCTTGCATCAGTATTTGAAATTTCCTGGATGGTTAATGTTTTTGTAGTAGTGCATGTTATATATATATATATATCCGCGAGAGGATACTGTCGGAATATCGTCGCTAATAGAAAAAATACCTTTATGTCAGTATACCCGTGCGGATAGTAACTTTTTATCCTCACGGATACTATCCCATTCTTGTAGTGTATAGATCCGGTTAATTTTCTTGCATTCAAAACGTTTGTTCCTAGCCTCCGAAACAAACGATGCGGTTTTCTGATTTTCAAAGTTGAAACAGTCGATCCAAACTGTTAGATATCTATATTAAAATATGCTTGGAGACCAAATTTTACATTTTTTTTAAATTTTTTTTACTAGTTATTAAGATGATTTGAAAATCCCTGATTTTATTAAATTTCTGCACCATTGAAAAACAATAATTTTCAAATCATCTTAATAAATAGTAAAAAAAATTCAAAAAATATAAAATTTGGTCTCCAAGCACATTTTAATATAGATTGAACATCTAATAGTTTGGATCGACTGTTTGGACTTTGAAAATTAGAAAACCAAATTGTTTGTTCCGGAGGCTAGAAACAAACGTTTTGAGCTTAGCCACTCTCTCTCTCTCTATATATATAATTAATATGTATAAGTAAAGAGCATAATTAAGATTGAAAAATGAATAAACCGAAGCCTACACTTATATGGTGGCACAAGGTCAAAGCTCAATAATATAAATAAAGAACTCTCAAAATTTTAATGCAATATATTAACAATCATGCATGTGAAACATGTCTGTGAAGCGTGAGGCTATAAATGTGGTACCTAAGACCAGTATCCCACCACAGCAAACACATTCACAGAAAGAAAGAGTACCTCTTCCTCTTCCCACACTACCTGAATTCACTTTAGTAAC
This sequence comes from Carex rostrata, assembly GCF_964058835.1. Lineage (NCBI taxonomy): Eukaryota > Viridiplantae > Streptophyta > Magnoliopsida > Poales > Cyperaceae > Carex > Carex rostrata. The sequence continues at coordinate 1,706,940 of NC_135946.1, read as the reverse complement.
ATAACATTCAGTCAATGACGTCACTTTCGTCCATGTTGGGACCCAGTGCTAAAAGGACTGAATATCAATTCCTCGAAAGTCGAAAAGTTCGGCGTAACTCCACCATCAATACAAATGAGCAGGTTATCTCCACTAGATACAACGGATCATCAGCACCCATCGAACTTGATGTCAATTCTCTTCTAAAACATATCGTGGACATCCTCCAGGTGAAACTTATTTACAATTCAATGTATGAATCTAAATTAAATTTGAGTGAGTCTATGGTACTATGCATATCACGGGTTGTTACTGTGCTACGGCTCTATATTCGAGTTTTCAAATCTTAACGGTCGATCCGAACCATTCATCTTGTTCTCCATAATAATTAATATGTGTTTGGAGACCAAATTTTACATTTTTTGAAAACTTTTTACTATTTTTTTAGATATTTAGAAAATCACTTGATCTGGAAATTCTGGACCATCCAAAAATAGTGATTTTCAATAAATCTAAAAAAATAGTAAAAAAATTTCAAAAAATGTAAAATTTGGTCTCCAAACACATATTAATATGGAGAACAAGATGAACGGTTCGGATTGACCGTTAGGATTTGAAAACTCGAATATAGAGTCGTAGCACGGTAACAAATCGTAATATGCGTAGTACCATAGACTCACTCATTAAATTTTATATAATACCACGAAATTTAATTTAGGAAAATCAATAAATATTATGCATTACTATTGCTGCCCTATGTTTTAATATAGAATTGCTATTGCCTATTAACGATTAATTTAAAATATAGCTACAGTGAGTCTAATGTAGATTTAAGTACAAATATTAATTGTGGATTCATATATATATAGTTATATTTTGACAATAATTTAGTTATTGAAGGATAATTTAATATATTTATAAATTGGTTGGAAAAAAATATTCATATTTTTACATTTACAGTACAGGGAATTATTTTTAAACATCAACTAAGTAGAATGACTAATTATACTTTTCTCAATTTACAACTAATAAATTGGAATATTATCCATGGTTCCGATCAAGAATCGTCTGATTCCGTTCTGTGTTTTGCTCGATCAATCAATCGGTCGAATTCTTTTTGAGTATCAAGAATTGTTTTTGCTTCTCACATTTCAATCAATCGGTCGAATTCTTTTTGAGTAGCAAAAAGAACGCTGGGCCGGAGAAGAAACAACTGGGAAGAAGAAATAAAGGGTGATGACAGAATTTTCTGTAATGTAATGTATGCGTAAAACTGTGTAGCAAGTGATACAAAGTGTAATAATAACTTGTTTTAAGTTTAGTTAGGAAGCACGTCACAACAAATCTTGACACAAGTAGCTGGAGTTCACATGTGGCTCGCTCGTGCTGGACGGGTGGATTTATTTTGATTTTTTTTTTTTTTCTGTATGAGGCCAGGATACAACATATAGTAAGCTTTTCAAATAAAAGATCCCATTCGGTAAGCACTCCATTAAGTAGGAATATAGTAGGCTTTTGATTTTTGATTTTAAATGTTCATATTTTACATATATATATTTATAAACTTGGTAGAGACTACCATATTTCATATTATTAGTGTAATATTTTATTATAAGGAGTGACCATAACATAATTTTTTTTCTATTTTTTAATACAAAATATTTCTTTGTAAAATTCGAGTTTCCGAGTTGACTTGGCTGATTCAGACTAATTTTTTCAATTCCGATTCCACAGTTGACTAATCAATTCTGATTCTGATTCTGATTTTCGGAACCTTGCTATTATCTCTAAATATCAACTAACTAGCTAGGTTGAATGAAATACTTCTTTCAAGGTGAAGAAATAGTCGTTCAACTTGTCTTTTATAATATATATGGTTTTGCTAAGAACACCCATCACATATCAATTACTTGAACATTTAGCAACTGGGCTCCTCAGCGAATGAGGTTTACAAAATAAGAACTGTTTTCCTTTTTTGCCTTATGCTAATAATAATAGTTTTTTTTTTCCTTTTAGATTAAGTTAGAAGGCGAATCAGGACAGGAAGCATTCACAGGTTGCTATGAAAATAAAACAACTACAATGATTTCTGTTTCGAGCCAACTCATCCACAACATTTCTTACGAGGTGCTTATTAACATTGTTTAAAAAAATTTGATTACTATCATTATTTTTTTCATGGTTATTGAACATGCCTATCATCGATATTATTATTACTCTTTTCCTTAGTTTGTACTTCTTACCGAGGAAAAAATGATTGGATGCAGATATGGTGTGATTGCAAAGAAAAAGGTAATGCCAAAGAAAGGGCAGATTCACTGCTGAATTTACTTTCCATCTATTCACCAGATGAAAAGGTAGTTCTAGTGCTCGCAGCCTTTGCAGTACGTTACGGAGATGTCCTGGTAACCATGAATGAGGAAACAAAAAGTAACGATATGGTCAAGTCATTGGTGAGTCTGAAAAAACTCATCGGCACCCTCGAGGACGAAAGAGCCTCGAAACTTCAGATTGATATGAAGAACACTGTAAACATTGTTCTTCGTGTTGTGCACATGATCATGGAACTCAAGGGATTTCACACATGGGTCAACATTATCTCTGAAATCGATATTGATGGTATTATACTTTGGATGGTTGCTGCTGTAATCCACTGTGGTTTTAGAGTCAGCGAATTCTACAGTGGGTAAGTTGTGTACAGAGTGAATTTTCTGGTACATTAATTCATAAAATCAACTTGTATGAGTTGAAGTGAGGTGTTATTAAGCACGCCAATTATTAAAACCTACTGGAATTACAATTCCAAACTGTTGAACCCAATCTCTACTTCATGAGTTATGTATTTACATGTCAAACTTCTATTTTTTTAATTTATTTAGTATAAAGTCAAACGGTACAAAAAGAAAAGTTTATATGTTTAGTTTAATATGTTCATCTTTTTCTCGATATTTAACCGTTTCACTTTATACTAACTAAATTTGAAAATTTATAAACTTTATCTGTAACCCATCACTTGTGAATTAGAGCAGTTTCAATGATTCGGAATCGTTGTTTGAAGTTAATAAGGTATGTTTTGAAGTTAAGCTCACCAAAGAGCTTGGTGAGTTTGAAAACACTCTTGTAGTACTTCAACTTGTACTATGCAGTAGTGTTTTGATATTATTTCATCCATTTGTTATCTAAATATGTTTCATAAATAGTTCAATCCATGGCTTTCTAAATGCAAAGATAAAAAAATAATTATTTCTTAATTATGCATTTCTACCTTTATTTCTTGGCTAAATTTTGAGATGCTAAGCTAACTTTGCGATACCCTCTCTTACGGCTTCCTTAAATTCAGGTACTCTTTAATCCTCAACGACAAGTCAGAACAGGTGGTTACTCAAAAGATACAAAATTACCACCAGGAATTGACTAGGAAATTTGATTCATACTGCAAGCGTGAAGGTTTGTGCTCCATAATGAAAACAAATTTACGTTGAATACCAATTCACACTGGGGTTATTTGTTAGTTTATTTGTGATGTGCTTAGCGAGCTTCCTGTTTTCATTTTCCACACATAAGAATTAACCATGCACATATAGATATAAATTGTATTTTGTCAGTATTAGGGTTTCTCTTAAAAGAAAGAGTAAGCATGTACATTGACAGTTTGTCCCTTAAAACAATTTTTGTTTTACAATCTGATGCAAATCGAGTCCGAAAAAATATAAAATAAGAATTCCCTACCCATTATAATTTTAATTTGTAATTTTATCACCATTAGAAAAATGCTATGCTGAAAGTGTGTAGTCATAAGTTCAAGAACATTAATTTATACCTCATCATATGACATATCTTGTCACACCCCAAACCAGGAATTCTGGATTTAGGTGTGATCAACCTCGCCTCGTGCTTAATTAGTCATTAAGCACGCAAGGCTAATCATAAATAATAAATCAACAGCAGCGGAAGCAAAATAATATAAATGTCAAGCATCAGTCACATAGCAAATAAATAAACATACACATACATGACATATAATTCGATCCACCTCGGATCCAAATAACACCATCTATAGAAGGGGATACATGATCTATCGAGCCCGTATATATAACACAGGAAATACGGGACTCGTAAACCTAATCAAAAGCCTAACCCTAACTAGGTCAAGTGGTGTGGCCCTCGGGGACAGCTCCTGACATCTCCAACTGCGGACCGCCAGAACCTGTACCTAAAACCCACGAAACAACTTGTGGGTGAGCGACGAATCGCCCAGTATGTGACCCAGAATTATCCCCTCAGGGATCCTCTACGGTCAAAGCACTTTTATTATTTATAAAACAAACGCAATTGAAAATATGCACATGTGTGAACCTATAACAATATCTAATAGATTTTATAATAATTTTCAGGGATGCCATGATGCGATTATTCTATTATGCCAACATGCAAAATAAACCCAAAGTAAAATCAAAGTATAATATCGGATAGAAATCAAGTCGGAATCCAGTACACCTCGCACTGTGTGCCCAAATATAATAATAATAATAATAATATGGATAAAGTAATCACCCCGTGCCGTGCCAATAGGATCAAAAGATCCAAACAATATAATCCAAGGACTGTGATCAGAGTGCAATGATACACGATGCCTACTGACATCGAGCATTGCTCCACAAGATAGTAGCACACTAGCCGATGGTTATATCAAATCCAATGTGTCATCTCGCCTAACGATTCATCACCCAAACATATCCAATAGGAGAAATCATACAATGCATGTCGTAAAAAGTTAATCTCTTCCCTCATGAGCAGGAGAGAACTCTACCGTCCGGCCAGACCAATAGGATCAGGGGCTCGTCGACCCCGTGCATTAAGGCTCGTCGACCTTATGCACTTGCACATCATTCCTCAAGGCTTGCACTAGCCTTGGGAACTTCCGTTCTAGGCAAAGTAGCTCCTAATGTAGGGAAGGAAATAAATTCCCGAATCGTATCGTGCCACAGAACTCGAGATCGGAACTGCTCACGTCAAATAGTAAAATGATCGAAAAGGATATATAATCCAAGTTTATACATATAATATATTCCTAAAGCCATCCGAGAGTCAAGTGACGCTCGGCTCAGCGGCTGTCGGGCCGTCCCATGCCAAGTGACACCAAGACGGAACGAAGTCACTCGGCTCTGCTCAGCTCTCACCAATGCATGCATATGCACGTAATATAATAATATAGTCTTCTACGAGAAGAAGACAACTAATAACCTAATATTCTAATAAGGTATATATTTAATATTATTTAATTACTCTACTCTTAAAATACAGTAAATTCGGATTTTTCAGGGTTTATGCAATTCTACCTACAGTGCAGAAAGGAATAAACATGCTCTACAGTTTCAGTGCAACTACTTAAAAATAAAGTGCAGATGTCAGGTCAGATGGATCGACTGGTAAGAGTACGCCCACGAAAGAAAATAATTCAGATATCCCACACCTGTAGGGCTGGAGTCTCTGTCGCTAATAATCGGCGTGCTCCGCGTATGCTCCGAACTGCGGGTCAGTCGGATCGGCCCACGGGTCGGACTCGCACGGAGTTGACTGATCTGTGATCACGTAATTTAAACTAATTAAAATCTATGCTAATTTTATTCTAACCCTCGTCCCAATTAATGTACAAGTCGATTTCTCGATTACTTCGATTTTATAAAATTTATCGGTTCAGTCAGTCGGACTGATCCGATTAGGCATATATTAATTAATTAATTTCATGTCATCGAGCGTAGCATTAATCTTAATTTACAGGTTTGTCAACTATTGATCATTCACTTTGGTCTAGTTTAATCTAATTTAATCCTAGTCAAATTTATATTCTAACGAACTCCCGTAATTTTTTAAATGTGCTATACTTAGTTAATATATTCTACTATCTACTCTCTTTGATTTATTTTAATTCACTATAATTAATCCTGTCGTTCGAATTCGATATTCGAAACCTAAATTATAATTTAAATTCCTAATTGTAATATTACGATAAAATATGTTAATTTAATAGTTATTATATCAATTCGTATTAGTTACGTATTTTATTATATACGGTTGCATTTGGTTATTCAAAACTTTAGTTTAATTAAAGTTTTAGAAACGTACCCTTTTAAACTAATTTCACATGCCTCAGTTAAAAATACAATTAATTAAATAAAATAAGCCATAATAAAATTCACGATTTCGATTCAAGTTTGAAATTATTTATTCTAACAATTAGGTCTAATTTATATTTTAGTTGTATAATTCGTTTTATAAAATTAAAAACGAAACCCTTAATTGGTTTACGTGTTTCAAATTAATTTATTGCTAAGTCGCGTAATTCGTTATTTTTATAACTAATTGAATCTCTACGTTTACTTAGCCGTTTCGAATCTAAGTCCATAACAACTATTTTTCGTTGCTAATTAATTGTCCTTTATTAATTAGCAACGAATTTTTGTACAAGTTCGAACAAAAATGTTTAAAAGAACTATTTTAACTTTAAAAACTTTTTATGAAACTTTTATTTTAATTTAATGTGTTGGGTGTTTTAATTTGGTTTGTTTCATTCATTATTTAAAAGTTACATTTTATCAATATAATTACCATGACGGTTTATCCTAATTTTAATTAAATTTCTTAATGACCTAGATAGTTATATATTTACAAATAAGTAAGTAAGGTAAATTACATTACAAATTTAAGAATAGATATAGCAATCATATTTATTAACGAATATTTATGTCCTTAATATTATGGTAGTTGTATATACACATTTAATTTATAAAAACGCCTACTTTACTCAGTTACTAATTATTAAGCTAATTCCTTAGTTCTAAATTTTTAGATAAAAATTTAGTGTTATTGTAGATGTACGTATATTATTCGGCAAGTATTGTCTCAACTAATTTGTTAAGCTATATTAGTCATTCGAATATATTAGCATATAATCTTATTTAACATAATAATTTTAGGCAGTCTTAGAACTTTAATCAAAATATAATTAAGGTGTCATATGCGTCAAGTGATTTTAAGGTTTCATATTTTAGTTGATAAAAAGATTCAAGTGCTCACGAGCCGAGTGTGTTGATACTACTTAACACAATTCATATAGTGATATACTTATGTAATGATTCACATGATCTTAAAATTCTAATTTTTATCTCGCTGCGAAGTTAGAAGTGCCAATCTAGCTTATTAATCTATGATGCATCACTTGTTTACTTAAATGGCTAGTTGCTTAATTATAGGTTAGCTTGTATATTGTACATTTTGCATTATGTTATATGATAAGAACTATATTTAATAACTTGTTATAAAACATTTGATATTTTTATACAATTCATTAGGAAATCTTAATACATACCATATGCCTTTGAGTACATAGTGTGGAGATACATAATACATAGCTTATAACCGGTTTAAATAATGCCTATAGACGCACACGTGCAAATAACCAATTAATTATCCTTAGACGAGTTTCGTTATTTATATCTTAATCTAAGGTATATGATTGCCTTACTTATTATGTTTGTACTTATATATTGAACATACGTTAACCTATGGAAATTCCATTTTAACAATTCAAAGCCAATTTCAACGCTTTAATGGCCCGATTCAAAAATGCATTTCTTAAGGCCGAATTATAACTCAAAATTTTCAGATTTGCATAGAGGTCCGTATACTTAAGTTATTTATACATTTCAAGGGCTTTTACAATACACCCCTTAATATTATCAATAATTGTCAAGCCCCTCCCTCTTTTATTTTCCTTATGCATTACCAATATCACAACAAAGTCATCTAAAGAGGAATTGGGCAATTCGATCGAGTTGAGAACATCAACAACCCGTACTTCAATAATTAATCAATTCCACTCCTACGGTCTCTAAATAAATCGACCGATACAAGTCACACAAACTATCATCAATTCTATCGGGTCGGGAAAATCAACAACCCGCACCCGAAAATTAGCAAATTCACATCCTACGGTTATGCTTAACAAATCACTTCCTACAATTATGCTACGATATCAATTAAATTTGACCGAGTCGGAAAAATCAACAATCCGAACTCGACAATTAGTCAATTCAAGTGCTACGGTCTTTAATCGACTCATTAAGGCCCAAATCAAGAACTTAGAAGTTAATTTCAGAATTTACCCGAAAGAGAGAAGGTCGAAAGAAAGCGGCAATTTCCGAGGGTTTCGCCTCGCCTTGTGGCCACCAAAATTGAATCAACCACCACAGATTTAGCATCTCCAAACACCATATCAGCACCAAGAGACACCCGATTAGCACCCGCAAGCCACAGTGACAACCCCCAATTTCTAGGGTTTTCGGGTTCCCTCAAAATCAGAGGCAAAAAGTGAAAAAGAGAGAGAAATCAGCCGGGAGAGAGGTCCACGGGTTAGAGAGAGAAGGGAGGAAGGTTTTCGTGGTGGTGGCTCGGGTCAGCGAGAGAGGAGGTGGTGGCACGGAGGGCGGGGGAGGCAGAAAACGAGAGAGAGAGGCGGGTGGTGGTGGAGCTCACGGCAGGGAGAGAGGAGAGAGTGGGGTGGCCGGTTTGTGGGCTTCGCCGGCGACGGGAGAGGGGAGGGGGCGGAGAGGGGGGTGGGTTGGCGTAGAAGAGAGGAAGGGAGCAGGGGTCTCACGGGTAGGGAGGGAGAGAAGAGAAAGAGAGAAGGGAGAGAGTTGGGTATTAAATGGGACTGCTTTAAGATCCGTGCTGCAGCAAAATCGAATGGCCTAAATAATTCAAAATATTATTCTTACTTCTTTTAATTGATTTTAAAGTGTATTTCTTTTATAATTTCAAATAGAAGTTCGTAATAATTTTACAATTAAATTTGTATGTATATTTTGAACGTTTAATCCTCAATTTAAGATTCGAATAATTCGATATCAAATAATATGTTCATACACACATATTTCTAATTAAATCTCTATAATTCCTTAACGAACGAGATTTGTAAATTTTACAATTTATTTGTACGAATGACTTCGTATAATTATACTCTTACTTAGAATTAAATTATTTATTTATTTACACGAATCTAATTAAATAAATTCCTTCTTTTCTAAAAATTCAAGGAATTGTAGCGAATTTTCTAAGTTTCTAATTTACCGAATAATTATAATTTTATTTCTAGTGTTATATTTTATTTTATTTTTAAATCTCTAAATTTTAATATACATAATTTCATACATTACTTATATTTCGAAATTTTAGTTTCGTTTTAGTCGGTCAGAAAATTTCTGAAAGATCGTTAAGTTAATTAAAATTTTTTATTTAAGCGAAATGATCGATTTAGCAAATTAATCACGTTTTAAAATTTCGGAATATAACAACCTCCCCCCCAAATAAAAAGTTCGTCCCGAACGTCTGGGACAACTCTGTCGATGCGAATAACTGTGGGTATCGCTGTCGTGTCTCATCCTCGAGTTCCCAAGTCTTCTCTCGTGGAGTATGATATTCCCACTGCATTAGTATTCGGTGAATAACCCGTCTTCGTAGCTGTGTATCATGTGCGTCCAGAATGCGTATTGAACGGGCCTCGTAGGTCAGACTTTGGGCGACTTGTAACGGCCCGAAATCTAATACGTATGTGTTACCTGGGTCGAGGTATCGACTATGATCTATATCACGTTCTCTCTCTCTAAAAGTTAATTTGAACATGGAGTTTTAATTAGGTTGTCTATTCTAAGATAAGTAATGATTTGTTAGGTTTCTAAATTATGGTGTAAGCACAGGCGTGTAATGGTTGAGATCTCGGATGAACACATTAGAGGAGACTAAGTGAGAACCAAATTAACCTTCTTAAGAAATCAATCGTTACTTGACAATTTAGGTATAAGAAACATTTCTAATTAAGTTCTTAGTTTGTGATCAAGATAAGGTCGACACCACATATAAATTCAAGCATTCAACATGGAATCTAATTTGGAATACATTATAATCAAATTCTTAGGTAAAGGAATTTCAACAAAATTGAATTGATTTAGGTTGGACAGTCTTAGGTAAAACTGTAGGTAATTGGTCTGAACGACCATTAGTTTAAGTAACTAGAGTTAAATTTAATGAAGGGTACTTTTACCGGATGTATTGAGTTCAGGAATTGGACTAGTATTGTTTGGAAATAAATTAGTTTGATGATTAATAGTTTCGCATGAGGAGAGTTCATCAAAATATAAATAACGAGGATTGCGAATAGGAAATCGAATATTAATCAACTAATCATAAGAATTTGCCTAATTGAAGCACGGTAGTAACTTCATTATAGTGCATGGCTTTATAAGTACGATGTCACTATGTATATTTGTATTACAATTTTAAGAATTTAATCAATCAAGGGTTCACATACATGAAACAAATTTTTGAATTGGGAATTGAATATTATGATTAAAGCTGGATTAAAGGAGAGACTGTTTGACACTCGGTCAGAGGTTCAATTATAAATATAGAGGATCACATTTTAAGGAATGACAATGATTTGAGAGAAACCGAGTCAATATATATAAAACTATCTTAGAGATAGTTAAGACGTAATTCGTTTTACTAAGTTAGACTATCTAATCAAAATCAAGAATGTGTTTCAATTAATATATCGATTAGAATGGACATAATTTAATTACAACATTTTGACCAGACCAACAAGTCTTTATAATATTGATAATTAGCTCAAGGGTCAAGTATGAGAAATAAATTCTCAGATTGGATAGTTCATGTTTGCTTAAGCTCAAATAGAATGATACCCTTTTCTTGTTATATGAAGGGTGGTTTAATTTAGATTGAGTTGGCTTAGCTCAATTCTTATATGGGACACACATAGAATTAACTCTAATTAATTCCATTTAGAGTAATCAATTTAACTTTGGTCAAGATGTATCTTAGCGGAGTCAAGTAGTCATAATTGAATTAGATAGAATTTGAAATAGCCAATGAATAAGCCAATTTATAAAATTGATAAAGAGCGTAGTGATTGGACGACAAGTTGGGATCTAGGACGGTCACATTATTGTGCATGTGGTAGTGACAATGATTCATTTGGTATTTTATCGATGGGAGGTCCTTTGAAAATTTTGAGAAAGGTTTCAGGTTTGGCAGCAGAATTGAAATCCATGTGGTTAACGAGTTAAGATCTTAGAATAAGAATATTATTATATCAAATGGTTCGGATGATAGGAATAACTATTCTACTAGGAATTATATCAAGGGGAGGTCCATGTGATAAATGGAGAAGGAATTTATGGTTGATGGTGTAAATATAACTTAAGTGTTTCGTCAGTTTCCTAAAGGAGTGATTTGATATCTAGAAAAAAAAATGATTTAAGATTCGAATCGATTTGGGAGGCAGTTACTGCATTGGTGCTTAAGTATCGAATACGATATGGATAATCGAATCGGAGTTAACTTGTTTACACTGAATCAACCTAATTCAACAGTTTATGGTAGGAAAAAGGACTTCAATTCTTGTTAAGTTGGTCTTGATAAACCAATTAGACAGGGTCAAGAAAATTTTAATTAGGTAGAAGTCAAACGGTTGGATGATAAGAAATTTTGTAATTTATTTTTTTCATAAAAGGATTTAATCATATTTATAATCAATATAGGTCGTAGCTTGTTAACGAGGCAGAAGTAAACACACGGATTAGAAAGAGGGTCCTAAAATAATTTCACTTAAGGCCCTCTCAAAAATCCTAACTGAAATTTTCTAGGAAATATTTAGAACTAGTAATAAAATAAATTAAAATTAGGGAATTAATTGGTTTTCTAAATTTTCTAGAGTTGCATAACTAGCTTCTGTCAGTCGTACGTAAATTTGTAGGGTGTCATTACCCTTAACTCAATATGATGCAATGTATGCACTCCATCCGGAATCCATCATCTGGCCTGCTTGGAGTGCGGATGTAAATCGGAATCCTTGTCCCTAGCTTCTTTCCTCTGAGTAAGAAGGATACGTCATTCGAACGACTGAATCGTACGATCTGACTTTTATATTTTACTATGGCGTGGTGCGTGGTCAACCATGCTAGACTTAGTGGGACGTCGAAGTCTCGCGTATCAATACCGTAAGGTTCAAAATGAAGACGCGGTTGATTTATTCTTCTGTCACGAATACTGACTGATGCTTAGACTAATCTGCTAGTGATCGAAACGAGGCGCTGACCGCCGAGAGTTCAGGGTGAGGCTCCAGCAGCTGAGACACGGTTCTATGTTGCCACGGGATTTATTTGTTAAATTTCGTATGATAATTTTGAACATTCACGGTTTGTATTTTATAGATTTTTAAATCTTATTAATAACTCCATAAATCTAAATTCACAATTTTTTATATGACATTTCCCCTTAATGGGATTAATAATAGTTCAAAAATTCACCTAGACCAGATTTTGAATAATCTCATAATTTAATCACTTTATATAATTTAGTTTACTGCATCGACTATCATTTAATTAATTAAAAATTATTATTTACCCAGAATACCACTTATTTATTCGCTAATTATCAATTCGATTTAGGGGACGATAACGGTCGTCCATCGTGTGACTGAGAAGTAGAGTAGCTATACTAATCATAGTACAATAGGGAGGGGACGTATAATAAGAGGAGAATTTGATTTCTAAGTATCTATATGCAAAGTTTTATTTTAAAAGTATAGTCAAAGTGCTTTGACTCGTATATATATATGTATATGCATATAGCTATATTTAATCATGGGGATGTGACTATGCTTGGTTTCGGTTTTCTTCGAGTGATACCCAGCTCAGCCTGTAAGGATTTCGGTAAGCTGAGCTCTGATACCACCCTAAGGATGTCACACCCCAAACCAGGAATTCTGGATTTAGGTGTGATCAACCTCGCCTCGTGCTTAATTAGTCATTAAGCACGCAAGGCTAATCATAAATAATAAATCAACAGCAGCGGAAGCAAAATAATATAAATGTCAAGCATCAGTCACATAGCAAATAAATAAACATACACATACATGACATATAATTCGATCCACCTCGGATCCAAATAACACCATCTATAGAAGGGGATACATGATCTATCGAGCCCGTATATATAACACAGGAAATACGGGACTCGTAAACCTAATCAAAAGCCTAACCCTAACTAGGTCAAGTGGTGTGGCCCTCGGGGACAGCTCCTGACATCTCCAACTGCGGACCGCCAGAACCTGTACCTAAAACCCACGAAACAACTTGTGGGTGAGCGACGAATCGCCCAGTATGTGACCCAGAATTATCCCCTCAGGGATCCTCTACGGTCAAAGCACTTTTATTATTTATAAAACAAACGCAATTGAAAATATGCACATGTGTGAACCTATAACAATATCTAATAGATTTTATAATAATTTTCAGGGATGCCATGATGCGATTATTCTATTATGCCAACATGCAAAATAAACCCAAAGTAAAATCAAAGTATAATATCGGATAGAAATCAAGTCGGAATCCAGTACACCTCGCACTGTGTGCCCAAATATAATAATAATAATAATAATATGGATAAAGTAATCACCCCGTGCCGTGCCAATAGGATCAAAAGATCCAAACAATATAATCCAAGGACTGTGATCAGAGTGCAATGATACACGATGCCTACTGACATCGAGCATTGCTCCACAAGATAGTAGCACACTAGCCGATGGTTATATCAAATCCAATGTGTCATCTCGCCTAACGATTCATCACCCAAACATATCCAATAGGAGAAATCATACAATGCATGTCGTAAAAAGTTAATCTCTTCCCTCATGAGCAGGAGAGAACTCTACCGTCCGGCCAGACCAATAGGATCAGGGGCTCGTCGACCCCGTGCATTAAGGCTCGTCGACCTTATGCACTTGCACATCATTCCTCAAGGCTTGCACTAGCCTTGGGAACTTCCGTTCTAGGCAAAGTAGCTCCTAATGTAGGGAAGGAAATAAATTCCCGAATCGTATCGTGCCACAGAACTCGAGATCGGAACTGCTCACGTCAAATAGTAAAATGATCGAAAAGGATATATAATCCAAGTTTATACATATAATATATTCCTAAAGCCATCCGAGAGTCAAGTGACGCTCGGCTCAGCGGCTGTCGGGCCGTCCCATGCCAAGTGACACCAAGACGGAACGAAGTCACTCGGCTCTGCTCAGCTCTCACCAATGCATGCATATGCACGTAATATAATAATATAGTCTTCTACGAGAAGAAGACAACTAATAACCTAATATTCTAATAAGGTATATATTTAATATTATTTAATTACTCTACTCTTAAAATACAGTAAATTCGGATTTTTCAGGGTTTATGCAATTCTACCTACAGTGCAGAAAGGAATAAACATGCTCTACAGTTTCAGTGCAACTACTTAAAAATAAAGTGCAGATGTCAGGTCAGATGGATCGACTGGTAAGAGTACGCCCACGAAAGAAAATAATTCAGATATCCCACACCTGTAGGGCTGGAGTCTCTGTCGCTAATAATCGGCGTGCTCCGCGTATGCTCCGAACTGCGGGTCAGTCGGATCGGCCCACGGGTCGGACTCGCACGGAGTTGACTGATCTGTGATCACGTAATTTAAACTAATTAAAATCTATGCTAATTTTATTCTAACCCTCGTCCCAATTAATGTACAAGTCGATTTCTCGATTACTTCGATTTTATAAAATTTATCGGTTCAGTCAGTCGGACTGATCCGATTAGGCATATATTAATTAATTAATTTCATGTCATCGAGCGTAGCATTAATCTTAATTTACAGGTTTGTCAACTATTGATCATTCACTTTGGTCTAGTTTAATCTAATTTAATCCTAGTCAAATTTATATTCTAACGAACTCCCGTAATTTTTTAAATGTGCTATACTTAGTTAATATATTCTACTATCTACTCTCTTTGATTTATTTTAATTCACTATAATTAATCCTGTCGTTCGAATTCGATATTCGAAACCTAAATTATAATTTAAATTCCTAATTGTAATATTACGATAAAATATGTTAATTTAATAGTTATTATATCAATTCGTATTAGTTACGTATTTTATTATATACGGTTGCATTTGGTTATTCAAAACTTTAGTTTAATTAAAGTTTTAGAAACGTACCCTTTTAAACTAATTTCACATGCCTCAGTTAAAAATACAATTAATTAAATAAAATAAGCCATAATAAAATTCACGATTTCGATTCAAGTTTGAAATTATTTATTCTAACAATTAGGTCTAATTTATATTTTAGTTGTATAATTCGTTTTATAAAATTAAAAACGAAACCCTTAATTGGTTTACGTGTTTCAAATTAATTTATTGCTAAGTCGCGTAATTCGTTATTTTTATAACTAATTGAATCTCTACGTTTACTTAGCCGTTTCGAATCTAAGTCCATAACAACTATTTTTCGTTGCTAATTAATTGTCCTTTATTAATTAGCAACGAATTTTTGTACAAGTTCGAACAAAAATGTTTAAAAGAACTATTTTAACTTTAAAAACTTTTTATGAAACTTTTATTTTAATTTAATGTGTTGGGTGTTTTAATTTGGTTTGTTTCATTCATTATTTAAAAGTTACATTTTATCAATATAATTACCATGACGGTTTATCCTAATTTTAATTAAATTTCTTAATGACCTAGATAGTTATATATTTACAAATAAGTAAGTAAGGTAAATTACATTACAAATTTAAGAATAGATATAGCAATCATATTTATTAACGAATATTTATGTCCTTAATATTATGGTAGTTGTATATACACATTTAATTTATAAAAACGCCTACTTTACTCAGTTACTAATTATTAAGCTAATTCCTTAGTTCTAAATTTTTAGATAAAAATTTAGTGTTATTGTAGATGTACGTATATTATTCGGCAAGTATTGTCTCAACTAATTTGTTAAGCTATATTAGTCATTCGAATATATTAGCATATAATCTTATTTAACATAATAATTTTAGGCAGTCTTAGAACTTTAATCAAAATATAATTAAGGTGTCATATGCGTCAAGTGATTTTAAGGTTTCATATTTTAGTTGATAAAAAGATTCAAGTGCTCACGAGCCGAGTGTGTTGATACTACTTAACACAATTCATATAGTGATATACTTATGTAATGATTCACATGATCTTAAAATTCTAATTTTTATCTCGCTGCGAAGTTAGAAGTGCCAATCTAGCTTATTAATCTATGATGCATCACTTGTTTACTTAAATGGCTAGTTGCTTAATTATAGGTTAGCTTGTATATTGTACATTTTGCATTATGTTATATGATAAGAACTATATTTAATAACTTGTTATAAAACATTTGATATTTTTATACAATTCATTAGGAAATCTTAATACATACCATATGCCTTTGAGTACATAGTGTGGAGATACATAATACATAGCTTATAACCGGTTTAAATAATGCCTATAGACGCACACGTGCAAATAACCAATTAATTATCCTTAGACGAGTTTCGTTATTTATATCTTAATCTAAGGTATATGATTGCCTTACTTATTATGTTTGTACTTATATATTGAACATACGTTAACCTATGGAAATTCCATTTTAACAATTCAAAGCCAATTTCAACGCTTTAATGGCCCGATTCAAAAATGCATTTCTTAAGGCCGAATTATAACTCAAAATTTTCAGATTTGCATAGAGGTCCGTATACTTAAGTTATTTATACATTTCAAGGGCTTTTACAATACACCCCTTAATATTATCAATAATTGTCAAGCCCCTCCCTCTTTTATTTTCCTTATGCATTACCAATATCACAACAAAGTCATCTAAAGAGGAATTGGGCAATTCGATCGAGTTGAGAACATCAACAACCCGTACTTCAATAATTAATCAATTCCACTCCTACGGTCTCTAAATAAATCGACCGATACAAGTCACACAAACTATCATCAATTCTATCGGGTCGGGAAAATCAACAACCCGCACCCGAAAATTAGCAAATTCACATCCTACGGTTATGCTTAACAAATCACTTCCTACAATTATGCTACGATATCAATTAAATTTGACCGAGTCGGAAAAATCAACAATCCGAACTCGACAATTAGTCAATTCAAGTGCTACGGTCTTTAATCGACTCATTAAGGCCCAAATCAAGAACTTAGAAGTTAATTTCAGAATTTACCCGAAAGAGAGAAGGTCGAAAGAAAGCGGCAATTTCCGAGGGTTTCGCCTCGCCTTGTGGCCACCAAAATTGAATCAACCACCACAGATTTAGCATCTCCAAACACCATATCAGCACCAAGAGACACCCGATTAGCACCCGCAAGCCACAGTGACAACCCCCAATTTCTAGGGTTTTCGGGTTCCCTCAAAATCAGAGGCAAAAAGTGAAAAAGAGAGAGAAATCAGCCGGGAGAGAGGTCCACGGGTTAGAGAGAGAAGGGAGGAAGGTTTTCGTGGTGGTGGCTCGGGTCAGCGAGAGAGGAGGTGGTGGCACGGAGGGCGGGGGAGGCAGAAAACGAGAGAGAGAGGCGGGTGGTGGTGGAGCTCACGGCAGGGAGAGAGGAGAGAGTGGGGTGGCCGGTTTGTGGGCTTCGCCGGCGACGGGAGAGGGGAGGGGGCGGAGAGGGGGGTGGGTTGGCGTAGAAGAGAGGAAGGGAGCAGGGGTCTCACGGGTAGGGAGGGAGAGAAGAGAAAGAGAGAAGGGAGAGAGTTGGGTATTAAATGGGACTGCTTTAAGATCCGTGCTGCAGCAAAATCGAATGGCCTAAATAATTCAAAATATTATTCTTACTTCTTTTAATTGATTTTAAAGTGTATTTCTTTTATAATTTCAAATAGAAGTTCGTAATAATTTTACAATTAAATTTGTATGTATATTTTGAACGTTTAATCCTCAATTTAAGATTCGAATAATTCGATATCAAATAATATGTTCATACACACATATTTCTAATTAAATCTCTATAATTCCTTAACGAACGAGATTTGTAAATTTTACAATTTATTTGTACGAATGACTTCGTATAATTATACTCTTACTTAGAATTAAATTATTTATTTATTTACACGAATCTAATTAAATAAATTCCTTCTTTTCTAAAAATTCAAGGAATTGTAGCGAATTTTCTAAGTTTCTAATTTACCGAATAATTATAATTTTATTCCTAGTGTTATATTTTATTTTATTTTTAAATCTCTAAATTTTAATATACATAATTTCATACATTACTTATATTTCGAAATTTTAGTTTCGTTTTAGTCGGTCAGAAAATTTCTGAAAGATCGTTAAGTTAATTAAAATTTTTTATTTAAGCGAAATGATCGATTTAGCAAATTAATCACGTTTTAAAATTTCGGAATATAACATATCTAATTCTTATTTTGGTTACTTCTATATTCACAGAACAAATAGAAGTAAAATCGAACTATCAAAATCTCTCCGAGTTGATAGAATTTCCACCAGCAAACAACATAGATATCCTAGGCTATTTCATCAGCTCCAGCATTGAAGAAAATATACTCTACCAACGTGAAACAAACGAACGAACCACATTACTTTCCTTCCAGGAAAAGAATGTGCTGATCCTCTATTCTAGTTTTGCAACTGAGACCTTCGAATATGAGCTGTTATTACTGAAACGATTTTACAACAATACCAATACAAAATTGGGCTGCAAAATCGTGTGGATACCGATTGGGATTACTGAGCAAGAGACCACCATCAATGAAGATAGATACACAGAGATAATCTCCACAATTCCATTTTTCTATACACTTGCGTACAAGGCAGTAAAGAAAGTGAATAGCGGCTTGTTGCACTTGCTTAAAAAGGATTGGGGATTTACCGGGAAACCGATGTTAGTGGCTCTGGATGAGAGGGGACGAGTGGCACGCCAAAACGCACTGCTCATGCTCGACTTGTATGGTGATGAAGCATTCCCTTTTACCACGGTGCACGAGAATGAGCTTCTTGCAAAAAAATCCAGGGGGATGCAATTAGTGCTTCCAGATACTGATGCAAAACTATCTCAATGGGTACGTATGTAATAAAATTTTCATTCAGATAATTATATTGTCAAGATGTTGGAACTACTTTATATCAGTTGTTATGATAAAAAATATTATAATATTTACCATCGACTACCTGTTTGTCAAAATTGTACTGACGAACAACATTTTCAAAATAATTACAGAAAAAGAGCAAGGAGCAATATGTATGTCTGTACGGGGGGGACGACCTCAAGTGGTGTAAAGAGTTGGATGAAAAACTTCAGATGTTCACGAAGAAGGGAAATATCAAGGTGGAGAAAGCATACGTTGGATGGAACAGTCACCACAAGGAAGAAGTGGAAGAAAAGCTGACGTCTTTCAAAGGGGCTGAGTTGGGGCACTATATGGATCACTCAACCTCAACAGAGTTCTGGAAGCGTCTAAAGAATTTCGTGTTGCATTTCAGTACACAAGATTCCAGCGATGTCTCAAAAAATTTCCTCTCTTGGGCAGCTCCCTTGCTTATCTTCGACGAAAGCCGTGATACTGATACCTGGGTTGCTATTGGCAATGCCGACAATGTTCTAGCCTTCAGAGGTAGCGTTTTCCTCAGTGGTCTGAATATAATATTGGGGAAATTTAAGAAGTGGGAGAGTAATGTCACCACTGATAACTTCCTTACAGAGCTAAGGAAGTGGTTGGATGATCTCAACAAAGAACAGGTGAACAAAAACCACTGCCACAAATTCGAGATTGCCGGCAGTCCAGCATTAATCAAGGGTGACATGCACTGCCCGACTTGTGAAAAGCTAATGCAGCTGACGATGGTGTACAAATGCTGCACTACGGAAAACTGAATATAAGGGCCATATATTTAAACAACGCTAGTGTGTGATCAATAAACTCGGTAATAGTGATTGAGTATTACCTGATGTACGTGTCTTATTTCCTTTCTGAACTCAAACTCTTTGTTGTACGGCCCAATTTATTTTGTATTCTAGAATTCTGTTTGACCGTGTGTTACATTTCTGAATGTTTTTTTTCTGAATGATATTTTTGTTCTCTGTATTTCTGCCACACAATTTCACTATTAAAAAATCTAAATGGGTCGCATCTACGGCTTACCCCTATGGACCTTCATGACACCACATTTTTTATGCATCTCAATTCCATTCGATGCTTGGCTCCCTCCCAATAAAATGAGGGACATCTCAACTCTTCTCCTGCTTCATTCTGATCCAGAATGGAGTGAGCTATGGACACCTCGGCCATCTCTATCAGTTTTAGGTGATCAATCTATAATTTTTTTTTTCTGCAATACATCATCTGGAATTCTGGATTGCAAGTTTCGGCACTTCTCAAGCCAAAAGGACATCATCTGGAATTGTGTATAGATTTAATTCTTTCTTGTGATGTAAGAAAAAGACACCACATTATCATTAAGAAATTAATTCCTTAATTTATTTTATTTTCATATTATTATTACATGCACAAGAAGTTTTTCAAAAAATTAAAACTTAAGACCTCGTAATTAATCATTACATGAAGGACAATCAAAACTTCATAATAAAATACCTTAAAATTTCAATGAATGAAAATTTTATACCTGGTAATAAATATTATGTTATATTTACATAAATAACCAACATTCAAATAATGAGATATATAAAAGAAAATGCATGATGATTAAAAAAAAAATGGAAATTCATTTGAAAATACCACACAAAATCAACATAACTTATGAATTAAAAGTCCAACTTATTTTCTATAAAATAATGAATTTTCTACATATTTTCTCTCTTATAATATGTCCCCATTCCAAAATATTTTAATATGATTCATAAACATTATTGAATAATTAATCTTTTTATTGGTCTGTTTTTTATGAAAATATGTTATTTTCTATGATAATTTTTTGTTCTTTTATAATATGTTCCCGTTGCAACGTACGGGCACGATACTAGTTATATATTATAGATGTACACCTCCAAAACAATCGGTACACATCAACTAATTAAATCTAAAATGTGGAGCACAATTTGATCATTACTTTTTTAATTGTCACCATTCGCTAAGAAAATGGGCTTTTGTATTGAATTTAATTTATTTATTGAAAATGAACAAATTGGGTTTTGTTCCAATATGGCCTAGGCCTGTCAGACTAGAACTTGATAACTTACTATAGGCCCAGTTAACAGTCTGACTTGATTATCCATTGATAGCCATGGACAGTAAATGCGATATCGTGGGTGCAATTTCCAAACTTCATTGGGGTTTCAATTAAAATTATATAATCCGAGCATTAAAGGTCATCAATCTGTACCTATGTTACTCGGATACTCCATTATAGACTCCGTACCCGTATGCGACACATATCAGATACCGATACATATCCGATACGCCAGCCATGCTGCTTACGTGGCGTCGTATCTTTACTCAGTCGATACGGTCGCAGATACTCCGGCGAAACGGCTGGATACATGTGGATACAGTTGAATCAAATCAGTAACGCCCGTGAACCGCGCCCGCACCTGTGAACCGATCCTGAACCGCACCCGCGAACCGATCCCACACCTGTGAGCCACTTCCGCACCCATGGTCCGCGATACACCAGAAGCATAAATCTGTATTTTTTATGCGTTCCGTAGGGTTCGAACTTGGAAATTCTACTTGAGAGACAAAATATATTGTCACTCTACCAGACTTTGATTTTTGACTTAATGTGGTAACTTTCTTATTTAAGCTATACTTAGGTTAAGCCTTTAATTTTTTTATATCTTAATTCAATAAATTAGACTTTTGTAATATATTCATCTATTTAATTAACCTTTTTATGATTATTTAAATGCAACATATAAAATTATATATATATATATAGAGATGGGCTATGGTGCATTGCAATGCATAGGCCATGGTGTGCATTGGACCATAAATCACCGATTCAAAGTCCAAATGACCGATCCAAACCGTTCATCTTGTTCTCCATATTAATATGTGCTTGGAGACCAAATTTTATATTTTTTGGAATTTTTTTACTATTTATTAAGCCACTTTGAAAATCGCTGATCTAACGGTGACTGTTTGGAACAGTAAAATCAGAAGCCACCGTTGGATCAGCGATTTTCAAAGTGGCTTAATAAATAGTAAAAAAATTCCAAAAAATATAAAATTTGGTCTCCAAGCACATATTAATATGGAGAACAAGATGAACGGTTTGGATCGGTCATTTGAACTTTGAATTGGTAATTTATGGTCCAATGCACACCATGGCTTATGCATTGCAATGCACCATAGCCCATCTCATATATATATATATATATATATATATATATATATATAATAGATGTATCGTATCTAAATTTTTTGAAAATTACCGTATCGCCGTATCAATATCGAACCCGATACGATATCAGTACCCGTATCCATGCAACATAGATCTGTACTATACAAGCAAGATTTCACATTTTTTTTGTAATCCTAAATTTCAGTTTGCTAGCTGACCAAAAAGGATTGTACTAGAAATTAATATTGCTAACAACTATGCACAAGTTTTGATGGGGAAAAAAATGTAAATATTGGAAGAATTTACATATATCATGAGCAAAGGAAATTTTATTGTTCTATTAGGGATTTAAGAAAATTCTATCTACTTTTTTAAGGACAATAACTTTAGCAATGGGCCAATATATATGAAGGCTGAATGAATTCTGGGCTTTGGTCTAATAAGACATCGGATTTATTTTTACAAATGTTAAGCAGCAATTAAGATTACTATACATTAGTAATTAAACGTTTCACATTTTTACAACGAAAAATTGCATTTATTATATCAGGTTTAATAATTTTTCTTTTGTAATTGGGATGAAGATGATGTTAACCAGCAATTAAGCAGTACACCATCTTGTTGGTGCCTCAAATTATAGTACACCATGGAATTACTTCAGGGAGATAATGATGCCACGCAGAACGGATGATTGTTCTTTAGGCGTGTGATACCGATAATCTTCAGAGAATAAATTAGAGAGAACACCAAAATAAAAGGAAGAATTGTCTCTCCTTAATTTTATAGAAAAATATCCAGCAAAAATTGTTCTCCTTTTTCTCACCCACAAGCCGGATTATATAGCTATTACTCTATGTAGAAAATAATTAGGAAAGCTAATAATATTTGGTAACATATTATAGAAATGATTTGAATCACTAAAGCAGTAATTAGACAACAGGGAGCTGCTGTCCATAGGCTTAATTCAGAAATGAAAATTTAAATAGAAGAGATTACCATAAAGCTAAACTAAATAAATATTTTTCTGATTTTGCTTGCTGAAATGAATCTTCTTAATCGGGTGCTATCCAGTAAATATATTTCTGATCTTGCTCCTGCATCAGATGACAATTCCAATATTATGTTTCTAACAGACAAGAAAAATTAAGATTTAATATGTAAAAAAAAAAAATACAATATTATGTTTCCAACTTAGTAGCCATCTCAGCAGTCATGTAATTTTGCCAATCCCCAACAACAGCTTTTCTAAATAACAAATCATTCTTTGAATTGTTCTGGTTCACATCAAGGTCTTTGAGTTTGTTGAAACTACAAAACTCAACAACCTTTTCCACCACATTTTGTTTCACCTCCTCCTCCGAAAACGGGCATTCGACGAAGTCTGCAAGCCTGGTCACAGCTTCAATCGGGTCATTCATCATCTCTTCGTACTTTCTTAGGATTGTTCAAGCTTATTGTGTAATATTCGATAACAGGCACTAGGCCCTCACAGAACAACTCAAAGGCTTGATTAAAAGGGATTGAGTTCCGTTTTGATAACATGTGCCAAAGAGAGACCAAGATATCTTTTGGCTCTCGACAAATATAAACTATCGGACAATCTGATGTCTTCATGATCTCTGTTAGCAACGAGTATGGCACGTGGGTTCCAAGAACTCTAGAAGGAAGGGTTTCAAGATGTTGTTCAGCTAATCCTGCATAGGTATGATCTAGTAGAGGAACACAATCATGGGGATTGGATTTAAGGAGAGGATGACTAGAGAAAGAGAACTTATTTCGGTACACTACAGTAAACATCAAAGCTTTGAGCCAAGTAGTGCCTGACTTAGGAAAACTTGCCACCATTATATCATTAGGATCAAGTTTGAAATCCTCTTGCATGGTGAGAATTCCTGGAAGAACCCTTTCCCACACCCAGAAACCCTGATGTTGTCGAATAGCGGAAGCCACCCATCCTTGCTCGACAGGAAGTGTAAGAACTAATTCTTTATATTTACTATCCCCTTCTTCAAGGGTCGGAATTTCATAAAAGGTTCGGCGAGGCCTTTGTTTTGGGTCTTCTGCCGCCATCTTCACCTTGCTTTTGATTTAGAGGAGGATTGGAATTTGGAAGTGATAATCTTTTAGTTAACTCACCATTTTGAGACTTATTATACTGATTTAGCTCTAGTACTTGATGTGGACACCCTTT
This sequence comes from Carex rostrata, assembly GCF_964058835.1. Taxonomy (NCBI): domain Eukaryota; kingdom Viridiplantae; phylum Streptophyta; class Magnoliopsida; order Poales; family Cyperaceae; genus Carex; species Carex rostrata. The sequence continues at coordinate 1,682,532 of NC_135946.1, read as the reverse complement.
ATTTTTTTTGAGCTGGTTCAAATTTGCTTAGCTGTTTTGAAAAAATGGAAATAGAGAAGTACAAAATAAAATGCAGAGTTGGCAAAAGAATACAAAATTCGGGAGAACAGATAACCAACTCTCAATTTTAAATTTTTTATAATGATAAGAATAAAAAAAATTCAGGAACCAAGAATGTTCTCCCATTTATTGTGAGTATACTGCTATAGTGCTATCAATAGTGCCTACAATACTAAATCTCTAACAATCAATTTATATGTGTAACGTTGCAGACGACAACCAAGCACCAGTTCACAAATAAATAAATAAATTTGGAGGATCGCAAGAGGCTAGGCAAATCTTAGCATTTCAATCAAATACGTAAAACGCAATAAATAGTTATATCTAGATTTGATAGCTGAGGAACTAATCTCACCTTCTTCACTATTAGCACAATGCCTTACTTGCAGCTGACCTGTCGTCGGTATAAATCATTATAATTTATAACGCTAAACAACTGCTTATATTTGCACAAGTTAGTTAAAGTCGGAGTTTCTCTATTGGAAACTGCACAAACATAATAAGAGTTAATTTTGTTGAACCAAGATAAGCCGTAATTGCTAGCTAGTCTTTTGGTATGCACAACTCTTAGGTATTTTTAACTGCCTTGTGTATTATTTACGAGGCATGCACAACTCTTAGGTCCCCTTGTCCCGATGTTGTTTTCTTCGGTAATGAAAATGTTTACGCTGTTTCGAATACATGTTTTGACTTGTTCATTCTATTGATGTTACGAGTGTTACAGGTGTTTTAATTGCTTTGAATATAATAAGAATCACATGCATTTATTATAATTTGTTTCTCCATACAGCTCTTTTCTGCAGACTAAATACGCAAACAATAGCTGTCAATTGTAGTCAAGTATATATTAATATAATATTTTGAATTCTTTAAATAAAGGGAAATTTCATGTATATATTTGAAGACTAAAAATTACAAATTTTCCCTTGTAAAATTAACAATAACTTATTAACTCTTCTAAATTACAATCACTCACATATCCATTACAATTTTAATATACAACATATCCAACTTTGGTTAATCATAGTTAATATTTTACAAACTATAATTAATCTCATAACTCAGATTTCCTAATTATTTTCTGCATTGAGTAGTGGCTATATTGCCCGGCTTGTGGGTGAATAGAGAAGACAATTTTTTCTGGATATTGATTCCATAGAATTAAGGAGAGATGTTTCTCGCCTTTAGTTTTGGTGTTATCTAAAATTTATTCTCTGAAGATTATCGGTATCACATGCCTATAGAACAATCATTCATTCTGCGCAGTGTCAAAGAGCTTGCACTCTCCTGAAAAAAATTGATACAAGTTGTTTGGTATCCTGTTCTCTAAATCTTGGTTTCAATAAGAAATCGGTGGGATACCCACTTTTGTCAACACCCAAAAAAAAGAAAAAAGAAAAAATACTTGCCCAAATATGAACAGCATTGTTGAACGATATAAATTATAATTATTTATATCGACGGCAGGTCAGCTGCAAGTAAGATATTGTGCTAATAGTGAAGTAGGTGAGATTCCTTCAGATCTATTTGTTTTTTGCGTTATATGGATTTGATTGATATTGTTCTGAAATCAAGTTCTCCTAACCCAAATTCGCTAACAACTTGCAAAATCCACTTTGACTGACAGTTTATATGAAATGAACCATCAGTAATAGTTCCAACTTATTTATTTATCACCAGATATCTACACTGACGATAATTTACATATGTTACAAGAACCATCATTGATGTACTGTTCGTGATTGGATGTTATGTACTTGCCTGGTAAGAATTCTAAAAAAGGTTATCTTACCTTAATTATAATGAATGTTCATTTATGTTATTTTCTTTGGAAAAGTTATGACAATACGAGTGCTACTTGCTAAATAATAATAATTTCATGTCTAATCTGTCGGTTCCTTCAGAACTTATAATAATAGAATTGTATGTAATTGTATGATTTGGTTGGTGCTATACCATGAAGAATTTTTGCACTTAATAATACTTCTACCTTCACTTCCAATTCTAATCCCCTGTCAAAGATGAAAATGAATAAGAATCAATCCTCTCAAAGATGCAAATATATTTGTAAGTTTCATTTTGCATATTTGTACACACACTATAGATCAAATTAAGTGACAGAAAATCTGCCCCAGATTGTGTCTCTAAGATTAAGTTGCTTTCTTCTAAAAAACCCTAGATTCATAATATTCATGTATGCATCTTTGTTGTAAATCAATAGATAAAATTGTTATTTATTTGAATAAGAATTTACTGTTCCGAATATTTTCAGAAATATGATTCGGGGAATTATTATGCATGATTTATGGACCAGCAAACCAAACCTGTTTTAAAAATAAATATTTGCACCTTATCTCGGTTGACCCAATTTAAAGCTCCACTTGGTGTACTATAAACTTGGTGTCTGACTGAAAGTTACATTACTTGACCCATAAAGTGTGAGCATTTCTAAAAAAGGTTCTCTAATACATAATAATGCTTATACTTTTTTACTATGATATTATTTGCAAAAGATTTGTCTGTATAAGTGCAACTTGCTAAATATACTAATAGCTCCATGTGTAATCTGTCGGTTACTTAGTAATAATAGATTTTTATATAATTGTATGAGTCGATTAGTGTTATATATACATAATTGTAAAAACGACATCTACCATTATCCCCATGAACAATCTTTCAGTTAATAATAATTCCACCTTCACTTCCAGTTCCAATCCTCTCAAGGATGAAAAAGAAGAAGAGTCAATACTAAGGTCCCGTCCGCTTTTCAAGGACTTTCCAAAAATTGAAGAAGTGGATAGTAAACGCAAAGAACTGATTCTTACACTCCCGAGAGAAGAACGATGGCCGTTTGCAATGCGAAAATATAAAGGTTTTTGGCAAGTAGAAAAGACGCTTCCCGGCATTATGGCGATGGAGAAGGCTTTCAAGGCTCACCCTAGTGATGTAATCATTACAAGCTATATGAAATCCGGTACCACTTGGCTCAAATCCCTCACTTTCACTATAATGCACCGAAACAAATATTCTTTCTCGTCTCACCCTTTGCTTAAACTCAATCCACATGATTGTGTTCCAATCACTGAGTATCACTTTGCTGGGGGAGATGAACAATATCTTGAAACCCTGCCTTTTCCTAGAGTACTAGGAACTCATTTGCCATACTCATTACTCCCAGAGAGCATGAAAACATCAAACTGTCAAATTGTTTATATCTGTAGAGAGCCAAAAGATGTCCTAGTATCCCTTTGGCACTTTGCTGCAAAAATTGAATGGTTCAAGGAATCATTTGCCTTTACTCAAGCCTTTGAATTATTTTGTGAGGGCCGAATGCCATATGGTCCGGTCTGGGATCACGTGCTCGAATATTACATGGAGAGCTTGAAATCTCGTGAAAACATTTTGTTCCTCAAGTACGAGGAGATGATGAAGGATCCGGTTTGTGGTGTGATAAGGCTAGCAAAGTTCATGGGTTGCCCCTTCTCAGAGGAAGAGATAAAAAATGGCCTAGTGGAAGAGATCGTTGAATTTTGTAGCTTTAATAAACTCAAAGATCTGGATGTCAATAAAAATGGAGGATCAACAGATAATGTTCAAAATGATTACTTCTTCAGAAAAGCTGTTGTGGGGGATTGGCAAAACCACATGACGGCTCATATGGCTACCAAGTTAGACGAGATCACTAAAGGGAAATTAGATACTTCTGGTTTCACCTATCAAGAAACATGCAGCGACGACAACTGAGCTGATATTGTTTGTGTAATGGTTTTTTTTCTTTCTAGATTATCTTAATTATTAGCCTACAATTTATATTTAATTTTGTGTCGAAATTTGGGATTTTCAATGTTCAAAATGTTTCAGTTAATTTTGTGTTAGTTCAAACAATATGGTATGTATATGGATTCATTTAATTCCAAAACTAATCAAGATAATGTAATGAGTCCAGATAATCCGCTTTCACTAGCATATCAACTATATATTTCTAGCTTTGAAAATCTTCCGGATCAGCTTCAAACGACGAATCCAAACCATTTACACTGATCTCCATCATGAGAGCTCAAAAAAAAATGATGGTTTTTGAGTTAATCTTAATACATTATTATTCTGCGAAATCTTTATCTTTTGACCGCTTTATTTCATACTAAATAAATTTGAAAATTAAAACAATTTATATATAAACGAACTCTAGTGAAGGAGGTCGGTTTGAAGGGATTGGATTCCTCATTTTCAGCCGATCAATGAGGTAAATTCTTGAGCCCATAATCTTCTAGCTGTAGTATTAATCCTTCTTACTCAAAAGAAAACCTAGCTAATCGGGTTTTCAGTACTTCGAATCCTTCACACAGGGCTTAGAGAAAGTTTTAAAGAGAGAAGAGACCGAGGAGGCGAGAAGTTATATTTATTTGACTAGATGGGTAGATGCTGAGAATTAAAGATGGGGCAAATTTGATGAGGCGCCAATAAAGTGAAAACCCTAATTACTAATCGTACATGGTTCCAAAACAAAACCCATGTAGACTTTGAAAAATAGACGCGAAAAACACACTTCATAGATGTATATGATAATAATTATTATTTTTTTAAATTCATTTTTGCAATCCATTTGAATTAAATTGATGGATTATTAATAAATTGATGGGTTATTAATAAATCAAAAGTGTAAAATGCAATAATTTTATTGAGCGGATAATCAAGTGGGAGAGATTTCTCAGCTTTCAGATCTAATTTTTTTTTTGCGTTATATGGATTTGATTGATATGGTTCTGAAGCCAACTTCACCGAGGTCAAATGCAAGATCAACTTGCCAAATAATATAACCAAACCAAACATTTTCTTTTCTATTTTATTCATTATATATACATCAAATACTGGGTAAACTGGCTTGTCTATTTAATTCATATATGTTATCACATAAGGTTCTTCTGTTACCATTTTAGAGCAAACAAGCGTGTGTCGGTGTCTTGTAATTCATAACATTAAGGAAAATTGAATTTATAACTTTAAATTTCGAATATTCATCAAAACAATACATATATTTATTAAATAACAAATAGTACACCCTCTCCGAGCAAAAAAAACTAAACTTCAGTTTACGCTTCATTTTCTGCAAATGCTCATAAAAGATTCATTAATTCTTTTATACAAGCGAAGTGCCAAAAATGAAAATGTGAAAACCGCCATAAAAGTTTGATTTGAACACACATGCCATTTTTGAGTTGTTCAAATCATTAGTTAACAACTTAACATGATGGCACAAAAACAAAACTTCACTGCATAAGCCATTTTCTTCAAATGCCCATAGAAGATTCATTCCTGTATACAAATGAAATGTCAATAGTAAAAAAGTAAAATCAGCCCTTGAAGTTAGATTTGAATACATACGCAGGGTCCCAAGACCTTAAGCTATTCTATTCAGGGTGGTGTCTTTTCAAATAGTTCCAACATTTCTCCCTCAAGTCCTCAACCGACCTCATATAACTCAAATGCTCTCCTTGGAAATGCAAAACAAAGAAATGTTATCTATCTAAAGTCTTAACTCCATAAATCCATGCAGTCAAAGCTATTAATCTGTTTAATTGTTTCAAGACTCATAGAAGACCTCCCCTGCACAATATCACCCAGTTGTCTATTTAATGAAAGTATTGAACTCTTAATAAAAGCTCATGCAGTCAAAGATTTGGTTCAGTTTTCAAGATATATATATACAATTTCTTGATCTTTCTGGATTTGGTGTGGCTGTTGTTTATGTCCGAATTTGAATCGGACATTTCTTCAATATGCACCGCGTCAGATTTTCTCCAAAATTGATGCAGCAATCACCACTAAAGAAGTATGGACAACCTTGAAAACGGTTTTTTTTATCAAGAGTCACATTGCAAGGTCTTCGTTGAGATTTTGAGAAACTACACATGAAAACATAATAATCAGTGCAATTTTTTTCTATCAACAGTCGCATTCATTGTCAACCAAATTCTCACATATGGAGACAATGTTCAGACTTCAGAGCAGACCGTGGTAGAAAATGCATGTGTAGTTGAAAGAATCAAAATATACTTCGACCTATACATGCATTTGATGAATTGATGGGATCACTATATTTGTGCCCATGAAATGTTGACAAAAAACTGCAAAGCCTGATTAGTTGATGGTACCATCAAACGATAATTTGATGGTACCGCCAAACAATTAATCGGGAATAATTGAAAATAATCGACCCATTAGTTGAGAAAATCTGTGATAATTTGGTTGCCATCAACGACTAATTGGCCGATTAATTGTTCTTAACGGTCATTTCTTACAACACTGATTTATACTAATTATTTTATTATAGTTCATTACATTAAAAGTTATATAGTTTCTGCTATTAATATTTTAGGTAAAGTTTTAGAGAAATCTTAAACATTCCATTGATATCATATGCTGATTTTGATGAACATCAAACATCATAGAAAAAAATTGGAAAGAAGTGTTAAAAGGTTTGATTCTCAATGAATATTACAGAGTACATATTTTAAGTTTTATGACTTTTGACGTGATATTCAATGATAAATTTTGGTCGTTTCAAATTAATTAAAATCATTAGAATTAAGTAGAAGAAATATATTTGTAATTTCACAAAAGAATTATCTTTATATATGCGGAAGAGATATATAAATCTTCCGCAAGTATGTTTTAATTTTGATGTATGAAAAATTTATGAGTTTGCTCCCATAATCGTCGCACCAAAAATAAAAAATCATAACCGTTCATATAATAAAAGTATAATACTTAACTATAAAATAATTGCCGAGGGCATTATGGTCATACCAACTGTTATTGAACTCATAAATCAAAGGGTGTGATCTGCAAGGGATTCTTTAACTTTTTTTATTGGTGCCTCTTGTTTGACTTCATAAAAATTATAGAAATCTGGTTATAGGGAATATCATGCACGATTTGCAAGACTATTTTTTTTCTATATTGTACTATAAATAGTATTGCAAAACAAAAAAATCAATTACACTCATGACTATGGAAATTAACATTTTCATAACACAATTAAGCACTGTTATATATTGACAACAGCGTTTTAAAATAGAAGAAAAACTTTTAATTTCTCCAACATTTTTATTTATTCCAATTTTTATTTTCTATAAGTTCGAATTACACTAATTTACAACAAGCACAATCCTAAACCCTAATTCTATTATATTTGTGCTAGATTTTAAAATATCCCAAAATAAATGTCACATCCGGGATTAAAATCTTTATATTGTAGATATAAGAATCAGGTTGCACTGTATCCACTAAATAAATTTGTCTTATTGTAATGTACCGTAATTTTTACTATTATACAAAAAAAAATATCAATTTTCTAAATCTATACACGATTTCGGATTATTTATGGAACTGCCCAATCCAGTAAATTATTTATCGGAAATAACATCGTATTTTTAGCCGTTCTGCTATAACGCGATAAACACTATTTAAATATTTTGCAAAAAACATCATTGAGTTTGGATTTATCATTTAAATTCAATTCGTTACATTTTGGGGTTAGGGGTGTCAACGGGTACAGTAAGGGTCGGGTACATGGAAGCATTTCCATACTCGTATCCAGGGGCGGAACCAAGGCCTGGGCCAGCCTGGGCCCTGGCCCCCCCTTGGCCCATAACATTAGTCGGTGTATTTAGACTTGAAAGATGGAAGCCCAAATATAGTATGTAGGAATCACGGCTTCAAATGTCTCGTTAAGGTAAGAAAATGAATGCATCTTTATGTGAAACATTACGAATGAATGCATTAAAAGCCTTTCTGGTGGGTCTCAACAAACAAATGAATACATTAAAAAGTATTGATAGCAAAATGGAATTCGAATCTGATTGGAAGTCAGCCTTTTATTCTTTAATATTTTAGTTTTATTAAAATCGATGGTAAGGAGTAAGGAGTCATGCGCACTTCCAAAGAGGGCACGCGATTGAGAGAAACTAGTTAGGCCCCCCTACCGATATTCTGAGAGAAACTAGTTAGGCCCCACCTACCGATAATTTCTGGTTCCGCCACTGCTCGTATCCATCACAAATTATCCTTACCCGTACCCTACCCTTACCCGTTACAAATTGCCTTACCCGTACCCTACTCTTACCCATTGTAGTTGTCGGATAACGAAACGGTAGCAAGTAAATAATGGTTAATACTTGTATAATAAATTTTTTATTATTTATTAAATAAAACACTAAGACACATTTATTTGTCGCATATATAATCACATTACTAATATGAAAATTAATTCCAACTAAATTATTTTTTTTATTGAAACACAAATATCTTTGTTCTTTAATAAAAAAAATATGGCATGAAAATAAAAGCAAGATGGTCAATTATTCAAGTGCTTTAATGGTGAATTATGTTTGACACTGTTACATAAATGGTCAATTGTTCTAGTTAGAAAATTTAATAAATTTTATTTTCCAAGATCAAGAGTAGTTGCCACTTGGACTGTTGGGGATGGATAATAATTTAATACTCATTAAGATATATAATATACATAATTTTTTTATATATAATTACCCGATCGGATAACAGGTACGAAATAAGCTTTACTCGTACTCTTACCCGTTTTGATAACGGAAAAAAAAAAAACCTTTACCCGTACCAATACCCAATAAGTTTACGAAAAAAAAATCTTACTCATACCCGTCTTATCGAATACGGTACGAGTCGGGTAAATGAATAAAAGGGTGCCATTGACACCCCTATTTGGGGGTAAAGGTCACCAAGGCCAGCTTGATGAGCGAACAACTTAATTAGTTCTACTCAACGTGGGTCAACTCCCAAATTCTATTGATATTAACACGTGAGGAGTAAGTTAAAGTTATGTACTCTACTCGAGGTTTTAGTAAGTCAAATATTCATATTTAAAATGATATACGAAGTTCCCAACATCTTGGTGAGATCCAAGGTTTTAAAGTACTTTAATTATGAGCCAAATGGCTAGATTAGCACCTAGCAATAATTAATTAACTAAACTTTCTTAATTGAAGCGTAATTGCCAAGTTATTAGTCAAATCTGAATTTTGTGCAAACGGACCGGATATGGATTGCATAGTGGTAAAACCATATCCATATCCGCTTTTTTTTTTAGATACAGATATAGATACAGATTGGATATTAGACGGATAGGTACAGATACGGATTGATCTCGGATATTCATAGATATATACATATAATATATATATTAAAAGAGATAGGCTACGGTGAGTTGCGAAGTAAAACGCGTTTCTACTTCACGTCGTATTTTTATTTTGAAAGTCCAAATGACCGATCCGAACCATTAGATATTTAATCCATATTGAAATGTGCTTGGAGACCAAATTTAATATTTTTTGGAATTTTTTTACTATTTATTAAGCATTTTTTAAAACTGCTGTTTTGCTGTGAATAGTGAAAAACAGTAAAATTTTCTGGACCATCAGATCAGCGACTTTCAAAATTGCTTAATAAATAGTAAAAAAATTCCAAAAAATGTAAAATTTGGTCTCCAAGCACATTTCAATATGTAGAACAAGATGAACGGTTCGGATCGACATTTTAAACTTTAAAATCACAAAATATGAGCGTGAAGTAAAATAGTCGCTTTACTTCGCAACTCACCGTAGCCCAGCTCATATTAAAATATATAGTATATATATTACTATTCAGATATGGATAATTAAAATTCAAAATTATATATGTATCCGTATCTGCATGGATATTAAGATATTGAATATCCGTATCTAATTTTTGAATACAGATCCTTATACAGATGGATATTATCCGATCCGTTTCCACCCCTAGAATTTCCCTTTATAAACAGATCACTATTCATGTCCTCCAAGACCATACAAGATAAGTAAATTAAGGCAAAGAAATTCACTACGTCATGGCATTGGCCTCACAAAGTTCTCTTGCTCTTGTTTTGTTTCTTGTACTTGTTGGTGCTTGCCCCTTGACCGCCTACCCTGGTGAAGTTTCTCCTCTAGGTCCCTTCGTCAGTAACGAAAATGTTCGAAAAGTTGGAGAGTACGCATGCATATTTCTCTCTTTCATACCTATATATTGTACATGATATATATATATAATATATGAACTTATACGAGCTGACAACCAATTTCAGGTTTGCTGTGGATGAATACAACAAGAAAGGTGAACCGCACTTGTACTTCATAGCGGTTGTGAACGGTACAGTCGTTGGAGAGACATTTCATAGTCAGGTATGGCATCTAGAGTTGAAAGCTGCAAATTGCTCGTCCCCATCCGATACTCGAGCTGCCTTGTATCTTGCTCAGATTTTGGAGGATTCGATTGCAAGCCCACCCTGGTCAAATTCATTCCATATAGTATTCACGCTTGAAACTTTCTACCGGAAATGAACTTTAGATGCCAAAATATTTACTAGTCATTATTGATATGGTTAATTAGTAGTGTTTCTAGGGCTTTTGCTTGTGTCCGTTTTATGCATGTTTTCTGGTTGCTGTCGTTGTTTTGTGTTCTTTCTACCGCCTTGCTACTTGGGTTTAAAATGCAAGATTCAATAGTTGTGTAATGTCATTGTATTTTACTTTCCTAAAATCTCAGATTTAAAAATCATTTTACTTTCTTGAAGATGTAAAATGATCAGTTGGTGCAAGTGTGTACAAAACATCAATTTTTCTATATCAAATAAATGATCTTCTTCAAAAATATTTCTTAAAATCTTCTTAGATTAATTTTCTATATCAAATATATCATCTTCAGGAAGATTTCTTTAAATCTTCTTCCGGAAGAATAAAAGAAAATTGTACTTCATATAAAATTATATGAACCAAACTAAATATCTTAAATTAAATGTACATAAATTAATATATAACTTATTACATTTAGCAATTTAAATTAAAGATATCAAAGTTACCTCGAATCTTCAACTAATAGAACTCTCGTGCTAATAACGTGTTATAAAATAAAGATAAAGAATAATAAGCAAGATAGAGAACACATAAAAAATGACAATCTCTTTATTCTTACATTTCTCATATGTATACAACACAAGATTACAAAGGCTCCATTTATAGGTCACAAATTTTGAATGAAAAGTGGAGAATGAATTCCAATATTTGTGGGATAGTGGAGAATGAATATTGGAAGTTATGGACATCCACATTAATCATATATTCATAACATATTTAGAGTTTTATTACTTTTGACGTGATATTCAAAGATAAATTTTGGTCGTTTCAAATTAATTAAAATCATTAGAATTAAGTAGATGAAATAATTTTGTAATTCCGCAAAAAAAAAAAAAAAAAACAGTGGATTCTCTTTATATATGCGGAAGATAAATATAAATTTGGATGTATGAAAAATTTATGAGTTTGCTCCCATAATATCACCAAAAATAAAAAATCAAAATCAAATCATAACCGTTCATATACTAAAAATGTGATACTTATCTATTGTGAAATATATATATATTTTTTTAAATAAAGTGAACCCAGAAATAGGGATTATGTCAGACAATTAGCTAATTGCCGAGGGCATTATGGTCATACCAACAGGGGTGTCTTGGGAATTAAAGCAGCTTTGCATGTGAAGTGCCGTCCAGTATTAATGTGTCATAATTATCTTTATTGAACTCATTGATCAAATGGTGTGATTATGCAAGAGATTCTTCAACTTTTAAAAAAAAATAATAATTATTGGTGCCTCTTGTTTGACTTCATAAAAATTATAGAAATCTCGGTATAGGGAATATCATGTACGATTTGTAAGACTAATTATTTTTTTTCCAATATTGTACTCAATTAAACTCATGATTACTTCGGAAATATTTTGATAACACACAAGCACTGTTATATCATTGAAGAAAAACGCTCTCGTGTCAAGAAACGTTGTTAGCGGGAATGCTTCATTAGTTACGATTTACATACCACCACCCACTTCATTAGTTCTACTCAACGTGCATGGGTTCAAGTCCCAAATTCTATTGATATTAACACAAGAGGAGTAAGTTAAAGTTATGTAAGGTTTTAATCTTTAATTATGACATACGTAGTTCCCAACATCTTGGTGAGATCCAAGGTTTTAAACTTAATTTAATTATGAGCCAGCTGGCTAGATAGCACCTGACATTAATTAATCAACCGAATCTTTCTTAATTGAACAAGTAATTGACCTTAATTTATAAACAGATCACTGTACATGTGTCCTCCAACACCATACAAGATCAGAAAATTAAGGCAAAGAAATTTACTACGTCATGGCATTGGCCTCACAAAGTTCTCTTGCCCTTGTGTTATTTCTTGTACTTGTTGGTGCTTCTACCTTAAGCGCCTACCCTGGTCAAGTTTATCCTATAAGTCTCTTCGGTAACGAAGATGTTCGAAAAGTTGGAGAGTAGGCATTAGGCATGCATATTTCTCTCTTTCATGCCTAAAAATTGTACATGATATATATGAACTTATACGAGCTGATATCCAATTTCAGGTTTGCTGTGGATGAATACAACAAGAAAGGTGAACCGAACTTGTACTTCGTAGCGGTTGTGAACGGTACAGTCGTTGAAGAGACATATCGTGATCATGTATGGTATCTATAGTGGGCTTCTTCAGTTAAGAGCCCAAAATGCCCCAAATATTTGTATGCAGCATGTGACAATATTTGTGTTTAGTACTATAGTAGCAATTATAAGCCCAAACATTGGAATTCTTGTCTCGTGTTAAAACCAGACAAAACTCAAATACATTTAAATTCACTATTTCGGAAACAGCCCAATTCAAATCCAACAATTGGTACTGAAAAAAAAAGTATAGCTAGCTCATAACAAACAGATTAAAAAATATTATTGCATAGAAAGTTAGAAACCAACAAGTGGTTTATGCTAGTATCTGTCAATAAGGTTAATTCAATTTGTAATATATATTATATATATTTTTCTTTTTTTTAACGTCTTTCTTAATGAATCAACGAATTAAACAAATGTTACCCTAATTATTCATGAATTGTTCGACTCATAATCGAATTATTCACAAAAAATATTATTTTTTGTTTCTTGAAAGTTTCAACATTTTGATATATTACATTATGTGTATGGTAAGTAAATATTACTTCTAATTATCCTCGTATTAAAATTTAACTCAGAAACTTTAGACTTCACCGAATATTTTAGAATTTGGAACTTATTACCATAATTAGGACATGCTAATATATTGGAAATATTATTGTCATTATTTGTGTTGGTATATATCCATTAAAATATTAAGAAATATGGTGCATGCAAGTTATTTTGTTATGTTTTCTTTCTATCTTTTTTATGACTTTGGTGAAAAGCTTGAAGTCATCCTTTCTCATATTAAGGAAAGAAAAGTAAGTAAATTTAAAATTATGTGATAGATTAGGAAAAATCAATTGTAAGTAAATTTAAAAGCTTGGTTGATACTTGAGGCTTCACAAATAATTGTCCGAAATCTATATTTATTATTGTTTTCCTTTCATTGAACTATTGTATTAACTAATATACCAACAGGAAAATTACAAAAGTATATATACATGTTGCTCCATAATTATTGACTTATGTCCCAACCACGAAGCATAAACTAGATCAAGAAAAGTACTTGAATTTCTCCTGCTGATGACATATATATATAGAGAGAGAGAGAGAGAGAGATGGGCTATGGTGCATTGCAATGCATGAACCCCATTATGCATTGCACTATAATCACGGATTTAAAGTCCAAACGACCGATCTGAACCGTTAGATGTTTAATCCATATTGAAATGTGCTTGGAGACCAAATTTTACATTTTTTTACTATTTATTAAGCATTTTTGAAAATTGCTGTTTTGCTGTGAACAGTAAAAAACAGTAAAATTTTCTGAACCATCAGATCAGCAACTTTCAAAATTACTTAATAAATAGTAAAAATATTCCAAAAAATGTAAAATTTGGTCCCCAAGCACATATTAATATGAAGAACAAGATGAACGGTTCGGATCGGTCCTTTGGAATTTAAATCCATAATTTATAGTGCAATGCATAAGAGGGTTCATACATTGCAATGCACCATAGCCCATCTCTCTCTCTATATATATATATATAAACGGCCCATCTTCAATTTTGCAGATGTTGTTGCAGCAGCAGCAGTGAAGTTATCCATTTTTTGGTCCGAGGCAACCGAGTTTTAGTCCGAGTTGAGCCGATTCTCTTCTACCTGGACCGATTCTCACCTACTTGATTCTTGGTGAAGTTGGATTTCAATATTTCCCATTTTTTTCTAATTTTCAAGTGGTTTTCTGATGAAGAAGAGAGGGTCTTCAGTTGCAAATGGGCATGGTGCACGTACACCTCTAGGATGAACCATGGGACCCCTGTAACAGATGTGAGAGGCTAAGAAGTGCGCAGGTGTTGATTGGCTGATTGGGATGGGATCCACTTGTCGGATTAAATGAGAGAGGAAAAAAAATCATGCTCTCAGCCCCCTTTCTTCTTTCCTTTTGTCCGTTTCCTGCCTGCTGGTTCCAACTTCCATCCAATTCAAACTTTTTTTCTCCTTTTGACCTCTCCATTTTCTTTTGTTAATGGTCACGTCCATTTATTCATTGTTTTCTGATTTTTTTTCTTAACTATTTCCTTTTTCTTTGTTGAATTCTTTTATTTTTTTATATTCTCTCTATTTTCGTTTTTTATGAGTGAACAAGTGACCTTAACAGTACTTTGTACAAATTATTTTTTCACAATTTATTTCCTATTTTTTAAGAAAAATTCGAGTTTCCGAGTTAACTCGGCCGATTCCTACCAATTCACCAGATTACGATTCCATAGTCAACGAACCGATTCCGATTCTGAATCTGATTTTCAGAACCATGCTAAGGATATGATATCTATGAGAATGTTAATTTTGTATCTATAGTAGATATTTGATGCATTAGCTGATTAGTGAATATATGATGTGTTATTTGATATCTTTAATTATATCAGACTGCTTATTTTATATATAGGCCAACAAAAATATATGGTAGCTGGTTAAATATTAAAATTTATTTTTTTAAAATAAAAAATATCTAGTATTGATCACTCAAAGAGCCATTCTTAATAATATGAAGAATCGGATAATAAAGGAATTAGTTTCAGCTATTTATTAAACAGTTATTCTTAATAGTATTAGTATCGTCTTTTATTAAAGATTCGATACTAATAGTTCTTTTAGTATCGGCTGGAACTTATTAACCGATACTAATAGTGACTTTTAGTATCGGCCAAAATGACCGTTCTTAATTAGTGTAACTATTAGTAACACTTCAATTAGTGTCACCCAAGGTCCGTTCTTAATGCCCATATTTGACCGATACTAATGTCTGGTTCTCCACTAGTGTTAATTAATGAATTTGAAATCAATTAACTATTTAAATCTAATTTATTATTTTCTTGCTTCTCTAATGAAAATTCCGAATACACCTCTAAATGCATATGATCTCATCGTACATGTCCCATGTGCTCAATCTGTCGTGGTGATCAAACTGAGCTAGATTATCTTTTGATTTTCAAATATTTGACCAGACTTTTGTTGATCACTTAAAAGTATCTTTGAAAATTTTCCAAATATAGTCAAAACAAGAATTGACATTGGCGATGGTAACGTCCCGAATAAAACAAACTTCAAAATAAAGCAAAGTTTGAAAATGGCAACGTCCTAACTCAAGCAAACATTGAAAACTAATTAAGCAGCTTTCAATAATAATGAAAAATATATATATATATATTGAACGTGTGCTATGAAAGAAGATATTTATTAAGCATTGATCTAAGTGTTATGAAAATGCGATTTTTTTCAGAACATGTTTGGATGGAGAGTAAATGAAGAGATTAGAGATGAAAAGCAGAAGAGAATGAAATAGAATAGAAAGGAAAATTAATATTTTTTTAAAATATATTTTTTTTTCTACATCTTGTTCTGTGTGTAGACATATAACTTTTGTGTTCACGACATTGATTCGGAAATAAAACTATCTTTTTTATTGGCATGATAACTTGTGCTCACTACATCGGTTCGGAAATAGAACTGTCTGTTTATTGGCATGATAACTTGTGCTCACGACATCAGTTCGAAAATAGAACTATCTGTTTATTGGCATGATAACTCGTGCTCACGACATCGGTTCGGAAATGGTTCGTAATTAACAACTTGTTCAAACAAATTCGCTTTGTTCGGACTTAATATGTTAATAATTACTAGCTAATCTATACTACTAATTATATTTTAATTCAATCTGAAATATCATTAATATGCTAAGATTATACACTGTCTATCTCAGTCTCAGTTCAACTACAACAACGCCGTAGAAATTGTGAAAACCAAAGAGACTATAGTAGCAAATTAAGTGAATTATGTACGCATATAGGCTGCAGAAATTGATTGATTTCAAAAGTAGTAACAAAGACTAGTAGTTTTTCCAGAGTCACAATGTATCTAGCCAGGACTGATAGTGTCACCTCTTGACTATTTTTTTTTTTTGTAAAGATATATTCCTATTTTTTTAATTTATAAAAATATTATAAAAATATTTTGAAATTAAATATAATTAAAAATTTATGCTTCATCTTAGATAGGGTGTCAATGGAACCCTTTTACCCGTTTACTTAATCCTTTATTGTATTCAAAAACACGGATAAGTCTAAACTTTTTTCTTCTTAACTTATCTGATACGAATAAGGATAACGATATTTTTCAGTTATCTTACCATTTTTATATAAGATAATTAAAAAAAATTATATATTTATATATATATAGAGAGAGTGGCTAAAATCAAAACGTTTGCACCAACCCTCCCGTGCAACCGAGTGAGTTTCCGATTTTTAAAGTCCAAATGATAAATCTGAACCATTAGATGTGTTCTACATATTCAAATCTACTTGGAGACCAAATTTTACATTTTTTGGAATTTTTTTACTATTTATTAAGCCACTTTGAAAATCGCTGATCCAACGGTGGCTGTTTGGAACAGTAAAATCAGAAGCCACCGTTGGATCAGCGATTTTCAAAGTGGCTTCATAAATAGTAAAAAAATTCCAAAAAATGTAAAATTTGGTCTCCAAGTAGATTTGAATATGTAGAACATATCTAACGGTTCAGATTTATCATTTGGACTTTAAAAATCGGAAACTCACTCGGTTGCACGGAAGGGTTGGTGCAAACGTTTTGATATTAGCCATTCTCTCTCTCTCTCTCTCTCTCTCTATATATATATATATATATAGAGGTAGTCTACGGTGAGTTGCGAAGTAAAAAACGTTTCTACTTCACGCTGTATTTTTATTTTGAAACTCCAAATTACCGATCCGAACCGTTAGATATTTAATCCATATTGAAATGTGCTTGGAGACCAAATTTTACATTTTTTGGAATTTTTTTACTATTTATTAAGCATTTTTTAAAATTGCTGTTTTGCTGTGAACAGTAAAATTTTCTGGACCATCAGATCAGCGACTTTCAAAATTGCTTAATAAATAGTAAAAAAAATTCCAAAAAATGTAAAATTTGGTCTCCAAGCACATTTCAATATGAAGAACAAGATGAACGGTTCGGATCAACATTTTGAACTTTAAAATCGCAAAATATGAGCGTGAAGTAAAATAGTCGCTTTACTTTGCAACTCACCGTAGCCTAGCTCTATATATATATATAGTACGGCTAACGCGCTTCCTCTAGTATATTAACAATATGCTTCCGGTCTCTAAAATCTATCGAATCGGCTTCAAATGACAAATCTAAACTGTTCAAACCAATGTCCTTAACGAGAGCTTCGTTTCCATATAAAAAAATTTAAGTTTGGAATTTATTTACTATCAAGTCAAGTGGTCAAAAAAATGACCAAAATAGTGCATTAAAATGCGCATAAAATCCTTCATCTTTTGACCGTTTGATTTGATAGTAAATAAATTCGAAACTTAATTTTTTTATATGGAAACGAAGCTCTCGTTAAGGACATTGGTTTGATCGGTTTAGATTTGTCATTTGAAGTAGATTTGATAGATTTTAGAGACCGGAAGCATATTGTTAATATACTAGAGGAAGCGCGTTAGCCGTACTCTATATATATTCATAAGCCGAAATTGTATCTATTGAAACCTAGGGTTTGATATGTAAATTAAGCCAAGTTCTGATTAAATTAGGTTTAATTACATTAGAAATGTCCAAAAGTTCAAGTTGCTGCCCTAGTTATGTTTATTTTACAGGTAATCAAGTGTTTGGAGCTTAACGAAGCAAAACGGGTGAGTCAGCATGAAGATTGGAGCAACTGTCAACACTCATTGCGGCCCGAAATGAACCTATTGCGGCCCGCAACCAAACAAGTCAGAGCCCCTTCATTCCTGCACTTTCATTGCGGCCCGCAACCAAATCTATTGCGGCCCGAAATGACTTTTACAGTTTCCTGCACTTTCATTGCGGCCCGCAACCAAATCCATTGCGGCCCGAAATGAGTTTACAATTTTCTGCGCGACAAAGAGAGAGAATTTCTGGTTTTGAACAAGGAAAAGCAAGGAAGAGAGAAGAAGGGAGGAGAGAACACCATTGATCAACCGGTTTTATTATTTTCTTTTCTTTGGAACTCTTTTACTCTTTTGATTTCATTTGTGTTTTAGCCATGACTGGCTAAAGGCTTTTCTAAGGTTGATTAGGGTTGTACTTGAAACTTTTGTTATGATTTAATTGGTTTTGTTTCATATGTTCTTGTTCTTTGTTATGATCTATTCTTTATTTTTATTGATTGTGAAGACTTAATCGAAATCGCATGAAATCTTAGGATTTGGTATTTGCAATTGAGAAATTGAATATTAGGTCCAGACCATTAAGAATAGGGTATTTGATAGGCTAAGTACCGAGAGGTGATGCTTGTCTTATACGGGCTTTACCTAATAATTTAAAAAATTGTGCCAAGTACCGAGAGGTGAAAGATAGTTTTCTAGATCAATTGGGACAGTAAGAACTTAATGACTTTAGATTAGAGTAGCCAAGTACCGAGAGGTGATGTTTATTCTAATTTAAAGATGGTATTAATATAGAGATATCACTTTGTACCTACAACATCCAACTGTGCCTTCATAAATATAAGAACAGAATCTACAAACCAATTAGTCGTAACACTAGTGGATAGGAACCCTAAGAAACCCTAATTTCTCATACTTGTTAAAAATCAGATTTTACTTTAAAGACTTTAGTTTAATTCAGTTTAATCGCAATCAAACCAACCTTTCAACAAACAAAAACCTTTTTACTTTCTTTTACTAAATTAAATTGTTAGGTTAGACTTTGATATTCCAACTTGTCCCTGTGGAGACGATCCCTAAGTACTACTCGACAAGGTTGTACATTTGCAACCGAATTGAGCGTAAATTAGGATTTATTGCTTGTATTGCAAACAACACATCATATATATATATATATATATATATATATATATAGAGAGAGAGAGAGAGAGAGAGAGATGGGCTATGGTGCATTGCAATGCATGAAGGGGTTTGTGCATTGGACCATAAATCTAAAATTCAAAATCCAAATAACCGATCCAAACCGTTCATCTTGTTCTCCATATTAATATGTGCTTGGAGACCAAATTTTATATTTTTCTGAATTTTGTTACTATTTATTCAGTATTGTACAAAATTATTGATCCAACGGTGGCTTAACAAAACAGTAAAATCAGCAGCCACCGTTGGATCAACAATTTTGTAAAATACTTAATAAATAGTAAAAAAATTCATAAAAATGTAAAATTTGGTCTCCAAGCACATATTAATATGGAGAACAAGATGAACGGTTTGGATCGGTCATTTGAATTTTGAATTTTAGATTTATGGTCCAATGCACAAACCCCTCCATGCATTGCAATGCACCATAGCCCATCTCTCTCTCTCTATATATATATATATTGCTAATATCAAATCGATTGTTTTTGAGGTCCTGTGCAACTAAGTCGTTTTTCAATTTTTAAAATCCAAAAAGTCAATCCAAACCGTTAGATGTGATCTCTATATTAAAATATGCTTGGAGACCAAATTTTATATTTTTTAGATTTTTTTTTACTATTTACTTAGGCCACTTTGAAAATCGCAGATCCAATGCTGACTTAACCAACAATAAAACCTGATTGGACCATTGGATCAACGTTTTTTAATGTGGCTTAATAAATAGTAAAAAATAAAAAAATGTAAAATTTAGTCTCCAAGCACATTTTAATATAGAGAACATATCTAACAGTTTGGATCGACTTTTTGAACTTTGAAAAATGAAAAATGACTTAGTTGCACGGGACCTCAGGAACAAATCAAGGGCGGAGCCAGGATTTTCGTCAGGGGAGGCAAAAAAATATCGAATCAGGTTTAAATAGCTTATCGGATTTAAACCCATTAACTAATTGGGTACTCGATAAAGAAACAATACTCTGACTTATAATTTCTAATGTTTTAACTTAAAATTTTAATTACCAATCGTAATTCAAGAAATTTATTTTGATTTTAACTCTAAATTTAACCCGAATTACAAATCAAACATTCAGAGGGGGGCAAAAAAATTTCCAGGGAAGGACAAAGTTGATCGGTATCTATATCTATATCTATATCTATATCTATATATATATATATATATATATATATATATATATGAGGGTTCCAATGCCTCATTTTTTTCATACCTCATCATACCTCATATTTTATATTTTTGTTTTCAAAGTCCAAATTGTCGATCTGAACCGTTCAACAAAATATTTATACTAAAATATGCATGGAGATGAAATTTTATATTTTTTGGAATTTTTTTGCTATTTTTTAAGATAGATACAAAATCACTGTTTTTGAACCGTTAAAAAAACTGTGATTTTCTACCCATCTTAAAAAATAGCAAAAAAATTTCAAAAAATATAAAATTTCATCCCTAACCATATTTTAGTATGGATATCATGTTGAACGGTTCGGATCGACAATTTAGACTTTGAATATGAAGAAAATGAAGATATAAAATATGAGGTATGATGAGGTATGAAAAAAATGAGGCATTGGAACCCTCCTCATATATATATATATATAGAGAGAGAGAGAGAGAGAGAGTGACAAATATGCATTCGGTAACATATGGGCCGAAGTACTACCGGCCTAAATTTGAAATTTCAAAATCCAAAAAGTCGATCTGAACCGTTAGATGTGATCTCTATATTAAATGTGCTTGGAGACCAAATTTTACGTTTTTCCGATTTTTTTTTTACTATTTATTAAGCCACTTTGAAAATTGATGATCCAACGGTGGCTTAACAAAACAGTAAAATCAGAAGCCATCGTTGGATCAGCGATTTTCAAAGTGGCTTAATAAATAGTAAAAAAATTTAGAAAAATGTAAAATTTGGTCTCCAAGCACATTTCAATATAGAGATCACATCTAACGGTTCAGCTCGACTTTTTAGATTTTGAAATTTCAAATTTGGACCGGTAGCACTTCGGCCCATATGCTACCGAATGCATATTAGTCACTTTATACATATATATATATATATATATATGAGCTACGGTGAGTTGCGAAGTAAAGCGACTATTTTACTTCACACTCATATTTTGCGATTTTAAAGTTCAAAATGTCGATCCGAACCGTTCATCTTGTTCTCCATATTGAAATGTGCTTGGAGACCAAATTTTACATTTTTTGGAATTTTTTTACTATTTATTAAGCCACTTTGAAAATTGCCGATCCAGTGGTCCAGAAATTTTTACTGTTTCTTACTGTTCATCCGAATTTTCAGATTTTCAAAGTGGATTAATAAATAGTAAAAAAAATTCAAAAAATGTAAAATTTAGGTTCCAAGCATATTTCAATATGGATATCACATCTAATGGTTCGGATCGACGTTTTGAACTTTGAAAATGAAGATATTGCGTGAAGTAAAAACGCGCTTTACTTCGCAACTCACCGTAGCCCATCTCTCTCTATATATATATATAGGTTGGATAAGCTCAAAACGTTTTTTCCTAGCCTCCAAAATAAACGATTCGGTTTTCTGATTTTCAAAGTCACAACAGTAGATCCAAATTTTTAGATGTTCAATCTATATTAAAATGTGCTTGGAGACCAAACTTTACATTGTTTGAAAAAAAATTTACAATTTATTAAGATGGTTTGAAAATCACTGTTTTGCAATGATGTAGAAATTTAATAAAACCAACGATTTTCAAACCATACTAAAAAAATTCCAAAAAATATAAAATTTGGTCTCCAAGCACATTTTAATATAAATTAAAAATCTAACGGCTTGGATCGACTGTTTGGGTTTTGAACATCGGAAGCCATGTTGTTTGTTCCAGAAGCCACTCTTTAATAGTATCGGCCTTTTATTAAAGAGCCGATACTAATAGTTCTTTTAGTATTGGCTGGAACTTATTAATCGATACTAATAGTGTCTTTTAGTATTGGCCCAAATGACTGTTCTTAATTAGTGTAACTATTAGTAACGCCTCGATTAGTTCTTAATGCCCATATTTGACCAATATTAATGTCTGGTTCTCCACTAGTGTTAATTGATGAATTTGAAATCAATTAGCTATTTAAATCTAATTTATTATTTTCTTACTTCTCTAATGAAAATTCTGAATACACCTCTCAATACAGATCTCATCGTACGTACATGTCCCATGTGCTCAATCTGTAGTGAAACTGAGCTAGATCTTTTTATTTTAAAATATTTGATCAGACTTTTCTTGATCACTTAAAACTATCTTTGAAAATTTTCCAAATAAAGTCAAAACAAGAATAAACATTGGAGATGGTAATTAAAGTCCCGAATAAAAACAAACATGAAAATAAAGCAAAGTTTGAAAATGGCAACGTCCTAACTCAAGCCAACATTGAAAACTAATTAGGCAGCTTTCAATAATAATGAAAAAAATAACAGAATATTGAACGTGTGCTATGAAAGAAGATATTTATTAAGCATTGATCCAAGTGTTGAAGATAGCTCTCAAATGAAGTGTTATGAAAATGCGATTTTTTTTTAGAACAAATGTGCTTAGAGACCAAATTTTATATTTTTTGAAATTTTTTTACTACTTTTTTAGATGGGTACAAAATCACTGTTTTTTGATGGTTCAGATGCAGTGATTTTGTACCTATCTAAATAAATAGTAAAAAAATTCCAAAAAATATAAAATTTGGTCTCTAAGCACATTTTAATATGTAGGACAAGATGAACGGTTCGGATCGACTGTTTGAACTTTATAAACAGAGATAGAGACGTGGAGTATGATTGGAGCACAAAACCAATAGTGCATTTTAACTCTACTCTGCAAAAAATTATATTACGTAATTGTACCCGTTCCATTTCCACGGATATATAACTATATAAACCCTATTACGCTCTCCTGTCTCTTCACCTCGCTTTCATCTTATTAGATTCATTGACAAATAAGAAATGGGTTCTATCGACATTGTTGAGGCACCTCAGAAGGTTCAGGTTGACGAGGAAGTGTGCCTCTATGCATTGCAGCTCACCAGCTCCTGCATCCTCCCTATGACGCTCAAGGCCGCCGTGGAGCTAGACCTTCTAGATATCCTTGTTGCGGGTTGCGGCGGTCCCTCGGGCAAACCCGTCATGACTGCAACTGATGTTGTAAACCATTTGAATACTGACAATCCTCAGGTGAGTATATATATATTTATATATATTTGCATTCTGATTAGTAATATTCGTTGATAAAAAATAAAGAACACATTTATATAATATTTCAAGAGACTTCCGCTTAATTAATTTGGTTCATGTTTGTTTAAGACAGATTTTTAGTATTCATTTTTTAATCTAATGCGAGAAAGGATGAAACAACATAACGCGCGGAAGAAACCTTAGATGAAGTTTTACCAGATAGAAAATTACTTAGATATGAAATTCTGAACCTTTCAAAATCAGTCACTTTCTGCTTATCTAAAAAAATGGTATAAATTTTTTTTAAATTAAAATTTTGTCTAAAGTATATTTTCATATGAAGATCATGTTTAACGATTTGGATCGATTATTTAAACTATAAAAATATAAAATTGGATTCATAACCAAAGTCGATCAGTTGTATATACGTATTATCCATAGTGACAAGGTACCCGAATTATACCCGTTTAATTCTTTTTTGGGGTGATGCCGAACCGAACACCGAATTATTCGGTTGACCGAACTTTGACCGAACTTTGACCGAATTAAACCCGAATAATTCCCGAATTTTACGAACTTTTCCCGAATTTTACGAATTATTCACGAATTATTCACGAATTTTTCCTGAATTTTTCCAAGAACAATTATTTTTTTGGTTTTTTATTTTTTTGCTCCTTTGCAGAACTGAGATTTCTGATCCGGATAATTCCGAATCATTTCCGAATTATACCCGAATTATACCCGAATCACAAATTTTTGATCTCGCCGAACCGAACCCGAATAATTCATTTGTCACTATGGTATTACCAAATCCTCACTCCAAATACTATTGATATTTTTTTAAGGGAAAATTTATAGTGTACCTATCAAAATTTTCAAAATAGCCAATATCCCCATCAAAACATTGAAATTTTTTATTTTCCCATTCTAAGTTGAAATCCTTTCTTATTTCCCCATGTGTTGATTAAATTTGAAATTTTAAGCTAAATTTATAGTTTAATTTTATTTTAAAATTGAAATGTCCATTTTACCCTTCTTCTAAAACTGAGATCTTTTTTCCCCTTTACCCCATCTTTTATTGAAAACCAGTTTCCTCTGTTGGTACTCAAGGCACTGCTGGAGCTTGAAAACCTTGGACCAACCAGTTTCGTTTTTGAAGTAGGTGTCTTGTACAATATCAAAAGAAGTGCATCTATCTTCAGTTTTATATTCTTAATCAAATTGCAGCGCATATGCAACAGTTAAGAGCTTGTTTGACGAGAAAATAAGTCTCCCAAAATCAATACTCCATTTTATGTAAATAAAGAAAGTTAGATTCTTTTATACGACTTGAGTGCGATATATATAATGAACTCAATCATGCTCCTACAGATATATCATCAAGGAAGAAGAAATCAACTTAAAAAAATTATTCATTCAAATCTACCAGCTCCTGCCACAACAAAATAAAATGCATTAGTCATTCCATTTTCTTTTATAGTTTCTAGTTTTATAGGCTCGCTCATGCTTCGTCCAGTTTATTGGTCTCGTCTCACAACTCAAAGGGAGAATCCAATCTGAACTAAACCAGGAACCTAAGAGACTAAAGGGTCGTTGTACGTCGTCTGGAGCTCTGCATATATAGTGCTTCACCATTTTTCTGTTTCGAAGTGGGGAATTGCGGTTCGTCCAGTTCCATCTCCTTCTTCTCTGTAAATTTACAATTTGATTCTATCTCCAACCTCAGTTTTTTGGTAAAAGATATCCGTATGCTCTTTGACTCGATTCACTTTTGTCTCTTAATTCCCAACTCTTCCATGTATTTTTCCGTGTTTGTTTCCCATTTGGTATTTTATCATGAAGATATATAATCTCCCCCCTCCTCGTCGAGCAATTTCTCACCGCCTTGCTTTGCATTTTCATTTGATGCCGGCTTAAAAAACCGTTAATTAAGAAATATAGCTAATGATTATGCCAAGTAATAAAAGAAAAAGTTGTCCCAATTTCGTATTTTTATTCAGAGCAATCATGGGTTAAGAAGAAAGGAACAGTTTTAGAAGGGGGTAAAATGGACCTTTCAACTTTAAAATAAAATTAAACTATAAATTTAGCTTAAAATTTCAAATTTAATCAACACATGGGAAATAAGAAAGAATTTTAATTTAGAATGGGGAAATAAGAAATTTCAATATTTTGATAGGAAAATTGGCTATTTTGAAATTTTTGATAGGTACACTAGAAATTTTCCCTTTTCTTTAAATTAAGAACTAAAAAAATGGATTACTTTTCATGTAGCTACTTATGTTATTTATAAATTCAAAGTCATGGGACGACATCGATGTAACTACATTTGATGACTATATTTTAGAAGGTTGTTTGTGAATATATAGTTGTCGCGAGCAAATGTTTATACTTAATTATGTATGCCACTGTTAATATCTAATATATCAAGTATTTATACTTAATGTACAAAGTCTTTCAAAACACTGAACATATGTATTAATAACTCTTTATGGAGATTGTACAGCTGGCACTATAGTTGCTTTATTTGAATTGGAAACTTTCATAAATGCTCTGTATCAAAAGTATGACTAGCTATTGTAGAATTTTAACAAATTCATTAATTTTAAACTTTTTATTGTATTCCAAAAAATATCAAATAGCAAGTATTTAATCATTGTATATCAAGTATTTATATCTAACATATCAAATATTTATACTTATATAGGTTTAAGTCTTATACTCAAACTGAAATTTTTAGATGATACTCAAGTTTTCAATGATATAATTATTATGGTCGACAGAGCATGGTTAAAAATAACATTTCATATCTTGTGAATTATGGATGATTATAATTATATACTTGTGATGTGAATTTCAGTTACTTTTTACTATGGGCCTCCTGGGATCAAAAGCACACTTAAATTATAAAGTGGAAACCCATACCCCAAGCAGGAAATTTTTTCTAGAAACCATAAATAAAAAATAAAAATTTATCAAACCAATTTGATTGTTTTAGTTTTTACAAAAATCATAAGAACCGAGATGTCATTTTAGCCAGAAATGTTTTTTTTTTTTGGACCACGATGTCATTTTGATCCGAGCCATTTTCACATATTTCGATAAAAAAAAATGATGGCAAAACTTGTGAAAACACCTCAGACTGAAATGGCATTTCAGTCCCGAAAAAAAAACATTTCAGATCGAAATGACATCTCAGTTTTTATGATTTTGTAAAAACCAAAACAATCAAGTTGGTTTGGTAAAATATATATTTTTTATTTATGGTTTGTAAACAATATTCCCAAACAGGCTAGCTCCAATTTGTTCATATCTAATTATTATTTTAGAAAGGGTCATGTCTGACCTGAACTTGGTTCATTGCGGACTCCATGTACCTTGACCCATAAGGTAATTGGTAACCTCCCATGGAAAAAGGAAATATTAAGAGGGCCTATGTGCTTAATTTGGGTTGCTCGAATGAAAATTATATTGGCACGAATAAACCTGGTACCCACGAGCCAAGATACACAATAGATCAGTTATTTTCCTATTTGGATCATAATTTAAGTTAACCATATACAATTATGTCCCTGCTTTTTTCTTAAATTATTTGATGATTGTTTCCGTGAAATATTCTGTCTAGAACAATCTATTTTTTTAATTCATGCATACTGTATTAAAGGCTGCAGCAATGCTGGACAGGATGCTAAGAGTTCTCGCATCATACGATGTTGTTAAATGTGCCGTAGATATATCTGACGACGACAAAACGGTGACCAGGCGGTACGGCCCAGCTCCAGTGTGCAAGTTTTTGACAAAGAATGAGGATGGCTTCTCCATTGCTCCTCTTTTATTGCTGAACCATGACAAGGTCCTTATGGAAAGCTGGTATGCATACATGTAGATTGTTAAGATTCTGGATTTTCAATTTTAATTTTGCTGCCATTCTCATTGTCACATGAATAAATAATTAATTGAAGATGAGAAAGAGATATACCGAATCTGTAATTAAGGGTTGATTAATTCATCATAGGAAGCTATAATATATTTTAAGGTGTTGTTCTTAAGCCATCCTTTTCCAATTTTCTTAACTAAGATGCTGAGCTAAACCATTTGTCCATCAGCATCCTTTCAATTTTATGTACTGGTAAACAAGTATGTGATAACGTATCGAAAAGTTCAAATATTTTTATTTTACAAATGGCACATTATTGTAGGCGAGTAATCTTTATTATTTAATTAATTTGGTATTAAATTTGTGCCCGGAATATTACAAATGGCAGGTACTATATTAAGGACACAGTTTTGGAAGGTGGCATTCCATTTAACAAGGCACACGGCAATATGACTGCATTCGAGTACAATGCAAAGGTTCCACGCGTAAACCGGCTTTTCAATGAGGCGATGAAAAGCCATTCTATCATCTTCACCAAACATTTCTTGGAAATATACCAAGGATTTGATGACATAAACACACTTGTAGATGTTGGTGGTGGAACTGGTGCCACTTTGAGCATGATCACCACCAAGTATTCAAAGATTAAAGGAATTAACT
This sequence comes from Carex rostrata, assembly GCF_964058835.1. Taxonomy (NCBI): domain Eukaryota; kingdom Viridiplantae; phylum Streptophyta; class Magnoliopsida; order Poales; family Cyperaceae; genus Carex; species Carex rostrata. The sequence goes on along the minus strand of NC_135946.1, from coordinate 1,654,269 downwards.
TCGATCTCCCCCATGTTATTGCTCAGGCACCGCAATTACCAAGTTCGACATCCCCTCTCTTTCTCTCTTTAAAAAAAATGGCAAAAGAAAAAAATAATATTTCCTTTCTTTCTGGGTTTATTAAAAAAGTATAATTCTCATGAAATCTAAGCTGAAAAGAAAAATATGCACTGATATTTGTGTTTAGCTGTTTTACCAAATAAATAATTGATCTGTTTTTATGGAATTTGATTTAATTAGGAGTGGAGCACATTGGTGGTGACATGTTTGAGAGTGTGCCAACAGGAGATGTTATTATGATGAAAGTTAGTAACCTATCTGCAGTTTTATATACTATATATTGATAATATGTACAATTATATATTGAACTGAAGTTATATATTAATAATTACATGGAACAACAAGAAAATTAAAATTCTCAAATCAACATTTCTGTGGAATCTTTTGCAAATGCATTGAAATCACTGAAACTGCAGTGGATTCTACATGACTGGAGTGACGAGCACTGCCTGAAAATATTGAAGAATTGCCACAAGGCGTTGCCAGACATCGGGAAAGTCATTGTCCTCGATGCCATTGTTCCTATGAATCCTGATTCATCGCATATAGCGCGATGTGTAGCCCATGTGGGCCTCATCATGTTGGCGAATAACCCAGGCGGCAAAGAGAGAACCGAACAAGAATTTAAGTCCTTAGCAAAAGCTGCTGGATTCTCAGGATTTAAGGGAAACTATATATCTGCTAGTACTTGGGCAATAGAATTAACCAAGTGAATAATTAAGGAAGATGGATTCAAATAACCATGGAAAAACCTTATTGATGCATGTATATATGTTTCTATATTACGAGTATTTGCATGGAATCATTTTTTAGTTAATTACAATAAGCAACATTTCATGGTTGGGGAGCATACATGTTGCGATATGACTTGCGGACACAACTTTAATTTGGCACTTTTGAAAAAGGAAATGGCGAAACTTATACACGATCATAATAAGTGTGTATATAACAATACACGGTTACTTCAAGGAAACTGTTGGCGACTTTTTGACACAACATTTCTCATTCGAAGAAAAGAAACAAATAAAGAGACTCCCTAGTTCACCCTCGATCGATGCTTACTTATCAGTCAACAAGAGAGTTTATTAATTCTTCAAAACGTTTTATCTTCTGATGAGCGCAAGCTTCCGTTGTTAATTACCACAAAAGAGTATGTGTCTAGAACACCTCAACATTCCAGAATTTAGGGTTTTTCTTAAACTAAATACTAGAGAAAAAGTCTTATGATGTGATGTGATGTCTTTGTCATCAAATGCCAATATAACATGATATGCCATGATGTGTAATGCAAGCTAGGAAATATAGTTTTCATTTTAAAATCATAATGGGGGTTCATATCCCTCTCTTAGGACGTGCTCCAGATGAAGGGAGGCAGAGGGAAGGAACGGCAAATTTCCTATGCAGAGGTGAAAACTCCTGAAATTTGGTCAGTCCAGATCAACTTACTTGCTCCAGAAGAGGAGAATCAAAGAGGGAGCGCACACTGTTCGGAGGGGAGAGATAAAACAAATTTTGGCGAAATCTGTCAACCCTGATTTGAGATGTAAATTTTACTGTTTCGAGGGTAGGCTCCCCCCGTTATCCCGTTCTCTTCTTTCTCTTTAATGAGATTTTCCCTTCGATACCGGAGCACAGTCTTAGTCTCTTGGTCTCTTAGAATGTGTGGTGTGGTCTATTAGGAAGTAGGGCTTCAATTAAGACTTGAGTTTGATGTGTGGTGTGGTGTGGTCTCTTAGAATGTGTGGTGTGGTCTCTTAGATAAAAAATGATCCATTAACATTTGATTTACTAAAACTTTTGTTAATAGAGAAAAGTGTAGGTTTGATGGACTTTCGACCAACTTTTGGGTCCGATGGATACCAGAGCTATCCTCCCATTCTTCTGGTTTCAATCTGGACCGTTCAATCAAAATCGGACTAATCCAGCATGAGATAAACTGCAGGGTCCTTTAATATCGTGCCAGAGAAAATCGGACGGTCCGATCCAAACTCAAAACTTAATCTAAACCGTTTGATTTTTTGAAAACCTGGAGCCCGTTTGGAAATCCACCCCCAAATCATATTCTCAGGTAACAGATTATATCTTCTTTTTTTTATCACAAGATTATATCTATTTACATATGGAATGCACGAGGCCCTTTAATATTCGTGCAGATTATGATCAAACGGTCTGGATCTAAACACAAAAAATTTTCTAATTCATTAGTCTGAGGTAACAGAATATTTCGGTTTATATTGGGACCGTCCGATCCGAATCGGGATCAATTCGACTGAGGTGAAATTCTCAGGTTCCTTTAAAATTCGTGCATATTACGATCGGACGATCAAGATCTAAACCTAAATACTCTGTTACCTTAGGTGATCTGAATTCTGGTCGGAACCCTTGGCATGTAAAAATCGATCGCCCGTTTGGAAATCCACCACAATCCTCTGAGGTAACATAATTTTCTCTTTATATGTAGACCGTCCAATCAGATTCCGGATCAATCAATCCGGCCCGAGGTGAATTTCTCATTATTACTTTAATATTCGTGCAGATAACAATCGGACGGTCTGGATCTAAACCTGAATACTCTGTTACCTTACCTTAGGTGATATGAATTCAGGTCGGAAACCCTTGGAAAAACCCTTCTTCGATTGAAGCGGCAGAGAAAGAGAGAAAGAGAGAAAGAGAGAGAGAGATATGAAGAATGTGGTGGGGATAGTGGTGTCGAACAAGATGCAAAAGTCGGTGGTGGTGGCGGTGGATCGGCTCTTCCACAACAAGCTCTACAACCGCTACGTCAAGCGCACTTCCAAATTCATGGCGCACGATGAGAACAACGATTGCAACATCGGCGATCAGGTCCTTTTCTTTCTCTTCTCACTTCGGTCCCTCAACTCCCACATTTCTCATATTCGTCCTTGGAATAAAGTTGGGTTCTTGTAATTTGTTTTTATAAGGAAAGTTAATAGTCAAAATTCTTGCAAAAATTAGAAACTTTAGCGGAGAAAACTGAAAATTTTGTGTAAATTTTCAGGATTCTTGTTTTGTTACATCAATTTTAATGTACTGTTTGTATCCTCAAATTCTACAATTTGGGTTTTTCCTGAATTCACAAATCTGGAATTGATTATTGTTTTGTAGTAGTATTTTTCGTATTGGTCCCTGAACTCCCATATTTCTTATATTGGTCCTAGGAATAAAGTTGGGTTGCTTCCCCCTTGAAATTAGTTTGATTGACAAGGGTGGAATTAGAAAATTGAGATTGGGGGGTTGGGTAAATAAATGTCCTGTAATTTGTTTTTTTGAGGGTTAATAGTAAAAATTCTTGCAAAAATTAGAAACTTAGAGGAGAAAACTGAAAATTTTGTGCAAATTTTCAGGATTCTTGTTTGGTTACATGAATTTTCAGGGTACTGTTTGTGTCCTCAAACTCTGCAATTTGGTTGCACTATTTGGTTAGGTTTTTTCCTGAATTCACAAATCTGTCAATTATATCAAAGCTCCATTTTGGTCCCTTAGAAATGTTGCTTTTTCTCTATTTCGAAGGAACTTTGTAGTGCTCTCTCTCCTTTATTTGTAAGTAACTTAATGTAAAAAAATACTATCAAATACAGAAAGCTGAACAATATGATTTTTCTGGTAATGGAATGGCATTGCTGTATACTTTAACAATATATCCCTTTGAAAATATTTTGAATTGGACAACTTTCTTTGCTAACTCTGTAACATTTGGAGTCAGTCAAGTCTGATATTGGTCTTAGCTTAAAGAAGAGATTATAGGATTGCACAAACAAAAATCTAATTTCAGGGGCAATTTGGGCGAAACAAAGCTGTTTTACTGTGATAAAATCAGAATTGCATGTGGAGAACAAATAAAGGATAATTGTTTTCTCTTTTTACTCAAGTTTTGTTTTCAAGTGTAATTATTGACCTGCAACCCAAGTCTGTGAGTTTGATTGACCCATCCAAGTCTCTGGCTACTATTATTTGTACTCAGAATCCTAAATTGAACCAGAATGCATTCACCTTAGGTAAGCAATTGTTATAAGATATAATTAAGATAATGGGTATTGACAACAAAATTATAATTTAATATTCTTTGTTTAAAGAAAACAAATCTGTTGATTTTATTTTCTCCAGGTTAGATTGGATAATTCAAGGCCATTGAGCAAGAGAAAACACTTTGTCGTGGCTGAAATCCTTCGTAGAGCTAAAATCTATACCCCTCCTTCACCTACTGCAACTCCAGTTACGGGAGCAGGTGCAGCTGGAGTTACTTCTCCTCCATCTTCTTGAAACTAGTTAAGATGAACTTTTAGTTACGTTTTTGGTAGAAAGGAGAAAGTAGCTCAGATTATGTTTCTTTTATAAGTTGAATTGCTGAGAGAAATTATGTTTTCTTACATTTTGAATAAGTGTTTTGCACTGGACAAATCGACAATGGTGATTTCTATTGGAAGGATGTTATCTTTGTAAAATTCACTTTTCTGGTAAATTGAAAGATCTTTTACTACCTGGTTTATTAAATTCAACTTGACAAGGGTCTATAGTTGCATGCAGTATTTCTGAGTTGTTTCTAAGGAAATATCATAATTTGCATAAAATAATTGACCTAAACAAAGTAACAACAATGATGCAAAACATTAATATTAGCAATCTTTTGCAATAGAAAGAGGTGAGATGGGTTGAAGTTCAACCATGCCTGGGACTTCTTTATTGAATACTCTACGTGACCTAAAACAAAAAAACAAAAAATATTTAACTGAGATAGTATGCTTTTACTGGTCATATTTCATTAAATTATTTCCTTTTATCACATACAATACATACCTTTGTCGAACTGGGAAGGAACTTGCAAATGGATGTATCATATGCTGAATTCCAGGGGAACCCATCTGCATAAATAGATATGTTAATCCTTTGGTACCAGTATATGTGGAAAGAATGAAAAAAGAGAACTTTACATTTTGTTGCCTTGAATTTTCATCTGATGGAGATGATGTTGCACTTCCATCAGAATCCTTTCTCTTTCTGTAAAGATCGTTCATGCACCGGCAAATGAAAAACAAAAGCACTCCACCGAGCACAATCATCGTCAGTATCTCAGTTATGATGGCACATACTATCACTGTAAAAAAAATCAAGTAAACAAATCCAAACCAAGAACAAAATAGGAAGTCTGAAATTTAAAGAACAGTGGCCACATAGGGAGATGTTATGTTATGTAAGCTCTTACAAAAAGTTTGGGTTGAAGTAGTTGGCCTTCTTTTGTTGAGATGGATTGAAACCTGTGTTGAGAGAGGTGATGTTCTCATCTTGACACAATCAGGGTAGCACCCGTAATTTCCCAAGTCATTCACAGTTACTGTTAAAACTGCTTCGTGATTTGCGCTCTGCATGTGAAGAAAAATATAGCAAGCAAATTGATCATTTTATGGACATTTACTATTAATCTTTTTTTTAATACAAAATGGAGTTTATCAATTAACTACCAGTAAACAGTTCAAACTTCATCAGTATTTGAGTAGTTCAACCTTATAATATAGTCGCTGCAATGCATTGTTACAGTCAAGGTGAGTCCCTTGAAATCTGATTCCTTTTCCTTTGAGAACAAAATTATTAGAGATAGTCACATAAGTCTGTAGCAACTGCCACACTTTTCGGTATTGCGATTTAAACTCAGCTGACCCGATAAGGCTAACTGGTAATCTTGCCATTAGTTCTCCCTCATCTACTTCCAAGGAAAGTGTCAGCATAAAATCAGATTTGTTCCCTGAAGTAGTAGAAAATTACATATCAGTCCATCTATTTTTTTTCTATTTAATGGATGTATCTGTATCAAAGGAACTGTACATCACATAGATAATTGAGGCTATGGTACTTTGCATAGCGCAAATTGGTCCGTACTATGGATCAATATTTTAGTTTTCAAAGTCCAAATAGTCAATCCTATTCAATGTGATCTTCATATGAAAATATACTTGCAGACTAAATTTTTACATTTTTTAGGATTTTTTTTTTACTATTTGTTTAGATAGGTTAAAAATTACTTGATCTTAGAATTCTAGACCATTTAAAATTAGTGATTTTCTATCTATCTAAAAAAATAGTAAAAAATTATAAAAAAGATAAAATTTGATTTATAGTTACATTTTTATATGGAGATCATGTTGAACGGTCCAGATCGATTGTTTAGACTTTGAAAATAAAAATATTGATCCATAGTATGGACCATTATGCGCTATGCATAGTACCATAGCCTCACTCAAGATGGTTGCTGAAGTTGCCACATTTTACTACCGAAGAAAAAAACATGTTCTTAATTTACCTAACTGCTATGATAACTAATTACCAGGAAAGTTTAAAATATCTGGGTCAAGGATTGAAAACTCAAATGTGTCTCTGTGTTTGTCGAAAATTTGAAATCCGTCACTCGATTCCTTCCCTCCAAGGAATATGGACTTGGGTGCGTGCACAAGCGGGGGATCATTGACAGGCTCAACTAAAACCGAGAAGTAAGCTTCTTGCACTCCGTTATTATTCATTGCATAGAGGAAGACTGTGTCGTTTCCGTAGAAATTTTCTTTTCTGGTAAAAATTGAAATAATGGAGAACAGTGAGAAACACATCAACAAACTAGAACTAACCATATAAGTAATATAACTAAACAAAAGAAAATGTAGTAAGCTCAGAACACTTATACAATGACAAACTGGGGATCACATCTAATTAGAAAACAAGGAATATTACCCGAGATACTGGACAGATTGCAGAGCAGAATTGATTGTCTCTACTTGGCCAGCTATGATCAACTCCTTTCCACTCTGACCACCTCGACTAACAGCAACTATACTTCCTGTGGGTTGAAGAAATTGCATCGAGATTGGTGCTAAAAATATTGTGCCAGATTGAGCTCTTATTGTGACCGAGATGTTTCCATATGTATCTGAATACGTCATTTCAATTCTTCCGAATTCACTGCAAGATAATAGAAGTTTCTAACTTCATATCACTATTTATTACATAATTTAGAAATATAATAAGACGTCTTACCATAATTTGGGGCTGAACATTTCTTCAGTTACATTTAATTGAGCTGGTAATGAAGAGAATTGAGGAGGGTTGCATAGAACAGAGACATATACATTCCCAGTGACAGTGTTGTTATTACTGTCAGAAATTGTGTAGTTGAAAAAATCATTCCCAAAATACCCCTTGTATGGAGTGTACCGAAGTAAGTCTCCATACCGCAAAACAGAGCCATGATCAGGCTGCAAAACAATTAAAATAGTGAGAACTAAGGTTTGTTGTCAATTGTTATGGTTAATTTTTTTTTTTTTTATATTTTGGGGGAGGGGTTGAAATACTTACAATTGAAAACTCAGTTATGTCAGCTCTTCCTCCTGCCATGTAATCGTTGGATAACACGTCATAAGCAGACGTTTCATCCTCCCATACAGAAATGGTATCATCAAAGGCCACAGAGAAATATTTATCTGAATGAAATTTTCATCAATTTTTTTGCAAATCCTTGCGAAAATAGAAGTTATATTGGTTTGATATCCATATATAGTCTTCAAACTAAAGAAAATTTCCCTCAAAATTTGTATTGAAAGTTTGAAACCTCCAAATAAGTATAACTAGATAGAAGGAAAAGGAAACCGAAATACATTATTCATAATTTGTAATTTATAGTATTGCGAAAAGTATTTCTCGAAAATACCCTTAGGAATAAACACAGTAAATTATACCAATGAAAATTCCACAAATATAGAATGGATTTTTCAAAATACTTCAAAATTTATGTTGACATGTGAAATTCAATTGTCCAGAGAAGTACAAAAATGCCCCTCAAGACAAATGCAGAAAATTAACTCTAAAATTTGTAATCATTTTTCTCAGCAATAGTTGCTTAAATTTTAAATTGGTCAAGTTGTATTACCTTCATGAACTTGAACTTCAAAGGGACAAGGAGATAGAGCATGATCCTCTAACAAAACACATACTTTATAAACTCCAATTTCTCTCACTACATAGTATCCATGATACAATCCATTGCTCATTTCAGTAAAGGGATATGCTGTGATGGTTGAATCGTTCTTTGCTCCGATTTGCAACTGCAGATTTGACCCAGATGAAGTTATTGGGTTCTTGGATGAGTCAAGGAGCTGTACAACTACTTCAGATTTTGTTGATATCTTCACGTTTTCTTCGAATTTTATCACACTGGACTTCCCTATATTAACAATACCTAAAAAACAATTTTTTTGGGAACCAAGCTCTCAATATTGACAGAGAAGTACTGTAAATAAACATAGAGAAAATGTAAAAAGATAATGAACTTCACCTGGAGAAACTCTCATTAGATAAGGTTTACCATGGTTGATCGGTACATTTCCACAAAAGATCCATATCTCATAATCTCCAAATTTTTGGGGGTTATATGCAACATTGAAATCACTTGCCCGAGTTGCAGGGTTTCCCAATATCTAGAAGAGAATTAACCAAGGTTACTTTTCTTTTGTGTAGAGATATACTGCCTGCTGTACTGAACTGCTAAAGTTTAAATAGTCGAACTGGACAGCTCAACATGATCTCCATATTAAAATGTTCTTGGAGACCATTTTACACTTTTAAAAAAATTTATTATTTTTTTAGATAGTTAGAAAATCACCTGATCTTAAGATTCTGAATCATTCGGAAATTGTGATTTTCAACCTATCCAAAAAATATGGTAAAGAAGTACGTTTTCATGTGAAGATCATGTTGAGCTATTCAGATCGACTATTCCAACTTTAAAAACAAAGATACGAATCCATAGTATAGACCAATCAGCGCTTCGCAAAGTAGCATAGCCTCACTCTTATTATTTTGTAACAATGCAGATAGTATGGTTACTGTAGTGATATCTATGTGTCCCAAGTAGAAGCATGCATGTAACGGTATAAATCAGTACAAAAGCCACCTCTTCCATGTACTTCTAAAACAAATTAAAGAACTAATTCACAGATAAAGAAAAACTAATCAAGAAAACAACTCACTGTTTGATCATGGCTTCCTGAAAATGTGTGTTGAAATCTTTCTGGGGATTTTGCGAAGTACCCCTCTGCATCAGCAGGTGGAGCTCCCTCTGCTAAAAAAAAGGTGTCACTTTTTCAAATAACCCCTGTAGAGTCTCAAAATTAATTGAACCCCCTTGAATCTGAAAGAAGCAAATTACCGCTTAGATTTCGCAAAGGGAACACAATTGGACGGATAGCAGCACCACTTGTACTGGAGATGAACTTGACATGAAGCCTTTCTGCCTTGACTGGAGAAGGGTTGTTGTACTGGTCTGTTAAAAACACCATGAAAGAAGACATCCGACCAGCAGTTGATGAGGCTAAACCAGACCCGTTAGCAAAGCTTTTTGTCCCGTCACAATAACCTATAGTCCATATTACAAAATCACAATAGCTATCACAGGCTAAACTGATATGTGCATCATATTAAAATCCTTAGTACTAGTAGAAACATAAACATACCTATGAAAACTTTGTATTCATACACCAAATGTGATGAACTAAAACTCATTCCTGCATCAAAAACCGTTAGGTAAAATTCTCCTTGTTCTGATACCGTGAAGGAAAGCAACTGGGTTCCCAAAGCCACCTCTTGAAAATTCAGATCTGGTATTGGTACAGAGAGGTTTGAACTCTTCTTAACTACCCGGGCATCAAATGGGTGTAAACCTGGCACAGGATTTCCAAATATATCCTTCTGGTAAATCAAAATTTCCAACTTGGAGAAAATTCGGATGATGTTTGTATCATGGCTCCATTTTCCTATGCTCTTCGCTGGATCAAAAGGTCCTAAAAAAAGGAAAAGAAAAACTAAAGTTCAATAATGTAATAATATCCTTAATTGAGGTTCACAGAATGAAATAAGTATAATAGTAGGCTACTACTGTAATACAAACCAGTCAACATTATGTAGCAATTTTGAACAATAAATGCTTTGCATTATTTTCTTATAAGTTGCCTATTGATTATTTTTCTTAACGTCCTTACCAGTTCAGTAAATTAGCAAATTCGCATAATGTTTCCAAAAGAATATCATATAAAAAACTTGAGAATACTGGTTGGTATGTGATTGTTGTCAAAAGTGTTTTTCGAAAAAAAAAAAAAAATAGCCTTCATATCTCACATATGAGAGTAACACATGTGAGTTGTTTGCAATGACTGGCAAATTGTTGCTAATTTTAATGATTACTCTATCAAATCTATCTGTATTAAATCATGTAAACTTGAATCTGGCTAATTTTTACGAATTTTCTTTGCTTTATTTTATTTCATTTTCTGCAAAACTGTTAATTTTGGGTTGAGAGCAGAAGCCTATAGTTGCTTGGTTCTAAAAACAAACATTATAAATATTTCATGTTATTTGTAAAATAGATAAATCTAAAAGAAATTTCTCATTAACAAGAAAAACAGTTCTCGGGTCAATAATTTAACTAACCAAAAGTATCTAGTTGTACTAAATCTAAAAGAAATTAAATAATCTTAAATCCAATTTCAGTTAACCAACCTGGTTTCACTGCCAAGGGCAACGGCGAATTTCTCAATTCCCTGTTATCACCAAGCACATGTACCAGAAAATTACCAGAAACAGTAAGTATAAAATCAAGGCTAATATACCCCTCGTCATTCCAACCCTGAAATTTGAAATCAGCGAGGCGCACACTTGACCCATTCTCATAAGATACTGACAAGTTGAAGTACTGATCAGAGGGCCCCACAGCTTCTTTTTCCAGGTTATTTCCAAAGGCGTCACTTGGAAGTATTAAAATAGAAGCTTTAGTCCCGGCCAATACCTCGTTGTAACCCATCCATGAAGCGGTACAACCGGATGGATAAATGTGCCCTTCAAAATCAAAGAGAAATTTCTGATTATCTTTAAAAAGTGAGGCTATGATAATATGCATATTACGGATTCACTCGAGCTATGGATTCCTATTTCTTTTTCTAAAATTCAATCCGAGCCGTTAAACATGATCTCCATATGATAATGTATTTGGAGACGAAATCACTGCTTTCAGATGGTCCAGAATTTTTAGATCAAGTGATTTTCTACCAATCTAAAAAATAGTAAAAATATTCTAAAAAAAATGTAAAATTTGTCCCTTGGTACATTTTCATATGTAGATCATGTTTAATGGTTCGGATAGATTCTTTGAACTCTGAAAATAAAGATATGGATCCATAGCACAGGGCGATCCATAATATGCATATTATCAAAAGAGCCGGGACTAAAATGAAAATTCTACCTGGAGTAACAGAGAAGTGGAGTGAAGAATCAACAATCCCAAAATGAATTTCCTCAATCACTAACCCAAAATCTCCTGCCTTGATTGGAATAAATGTGATGTTCCAATTAATAGGATCCCCTTGTGTGTTTGAACAAATGCCAGAAACAAAGGAACTATTTCCCTTCTTCCCATTTACTGATACTGAGAAAGCCATGGAATGCTGAGATAAGTCAACCATTTTGCCAGTAAAGGTGCTTCGGAGTAGTCTGACCATGATCGTTGCCAATTCACCCGCTAGAAATGCTGATTTGTCATCTAACCAACTAAAGGCCAGGCTAGGTAGAGTTGCTTTTGCTGAATAAATTGAAAAAAAAAATAGCTTTTTATTGTTGTGCAACATATGGATTCAAAACAGCTTATTAATTGGTTATAACCGAGTTGACCCGTTTAATACTAATACATTTAAACTGCCGACTATATTGTATTGAATCAAATGCATGCAGTATTTCAACATTATAACTAAGAATATATATATATATATAACTAATGGTATTATGGTGCTCTCATGCAATAAAAAAAAATTTCATGAGAGAACTGGTCATATACTGGCAACAACAGCACCGACCAACCAGTTTTTAAGCATACTGTCCATGCCTTCAGTTGGGTACTTGGGTTAATGATCAAGTTCATTATTGGTGCATTCAAATGTGTAACCAACTGATATACTGGCAAGAACAAATCAGTACGAGTTTGCTCAGCATTTTCTTTTCATAAAACAAAGAAACAATCTGACCTGGTAGGTGTCCATTGGTTGCCTGAGACACAGTTACTATCAAAAACCAGAGAAGAGTGCAGTTTATGAAGCAGTAGTAGCGCATCCTCACCCGATGCGGCATTTTGTCAAGCAGTTTAGATGCAACCCACAACACAAAAACATGCGACTGAGAGAGAGAGAAAGCAGTGAAAAGGCGCCTAAAAAAAATTAGTTCGATCTTCAATGCATGAAAATTTGTGCATACAATTTATCAATTTAATTTGTATAATCTGTGGAGTAAACTTTTTTAAAGCCCGTTAACAATAGTAAACCAGGATAGAAATTAATTTTGGGCTTGGTTTGGTATTGTTTGGACATCTGAGATGGGCCTCCAGCTTATTTCTTATTTTCCTGATTATTGTGTTCAAAATTTTCTTTATTTCCATCAAAGTTTAATCTAAAATGAATTCCGAATATTTTTTAATTACTATTTTATTTATTACATTAAAATTATGATCTTGAGAAATTCAATTCTTATCATCCACGCAGATGTGATCTATGCAAAATCACCTCCCTTCACCGCATGGCATGCTTTGGTTGCGCTTTCTCGAGACCCGCGCTACAGTACCAGGTTCCATGTTCCATAAGACGAAGAGAAAGAGAAGGTTGGAAATGTGAGATGCCTTCCTGCTAACAGTAAATGGAGATCTCTTGTGAATACTGAATAGTGTAAGTATGAAGAAGAGAATCAGTGTGATTAATTCTAATAAGCCTGATTTTAGCTATGATTTGAGGAGTCATAATTTGAATTTTGAAGAATAGAATCATGAGTATTAAGTATTTAACTATTTATTGTGTTATTTCTTTGTTTGCTGTTCATTTCTTATTTTATTATTTTTTATTTGATGATTTATTGGTTTTTTATTCAGTAATGTGTACATTTATATAGTCTATCAATTTTTATTCTAATTTTATATCAGTATATAATAGCTTAATTGATTATTCATGCAATGATTAATGTTTACTGAGGTTTAGCTTAGTTTTTAATCTGTTCATTAAATAAAATAAACAAAGCACCCATGTTAGCTAGTACTAGTACAGCTTCACAGTCTAGTAGAAGGTACAAATTGCCACATGCAATGTTGTCTCGGATAAAAAAATTAACATCTAATAGAGATTTTTTTTATCTCCTATTAAATTTTGTTGGTGGTAGTTGTAATAAATGCGATGGCAAAAATATCTTTCTGTTAGATTATTTAAATACAATTATGAACATATGAAAATATATTTTTGCTAGAATATCAAAAACTGACTCTCATGCAACTAAAAGTTATATCTTAGAATATTTATATATGAAACATTCCTTTCTTAGTCATATACGGGTTAAATACAAATGAGCAGTTGACATATATGCAGTGCCCAATGTGAATTAATAAAATAAAATAAAATAAAATCTCAAGATCTGCAATAGAGTTGGAGTACTAATGAATAAAATAAAAATGATGTCTATTGGACCTAATTTAGGTTCGATGATGTACTTTAAGATTGTGCCCTCAGTTTTAATATTCAGACGCCTTCGCATCGATTTTGAAGCGAATTGGATAGTTATGGAGTCCATTAACCCAAAAGTAGATCCATTAATTAGTCCAACATAATTATAGATCTCGATGTCAACTTCATTTGTTTAGCTCACAACTTCAGACTGCCTATCTGTAGTCACCTCGTCGTGTGTACTAAACGGCAATAAGAAATGATTAACTAAAATAGTTTGTTATTCTACCTGTTCAATATTTAACCAATTTACTGAGCATATTAGTCAATATATATATATATAGATAGGCTAATATACAATCGATTGCACCACGCCTCTCGTGCAACCAAGTGGTTTTCCGATTTTTAAAGTCCAAATGATCGATCCGAATCGTTAGATGTGTTCTCCATATTAAAATCTGCTTGGAGACCAAATTTTACATTTTTTGGAATTTTTTTACTATTTATTAAGCCACTTTGAAAATCGCTGATCCAACGGTAGCTTCTGATTTTTACTGTTTGGCAAGCCACCGTTGGATCAGCGATTTTCAAAGTGTCTTAATAAATAGTAAAAAAATTCCAAAAAATGTAAAATTTGGTCTCCAAGCACGGTTCGGATCGATCATTTGGACTTTAAAAATTGGAAAACCACTTGGTTGCACGAGAGGCGTGGTGCAATCGATTGTATATTAGCCTATCTCTCTATATATATATATAGAGGTTGGCTATTCTACTTCCATAAGCATATGGCCACATACGCTTATAAGTCATTTTTGCGTTTCCAATGTCCAAACGACCGATCCGAACCGTTAGATGTTTAATCCATATTGAAATGTGCTTGGAGACCAAATTTTACATTTTTTGGAATTTTTTTACTATTTATTAAGCATTTTTGAAATTTTCTGTTTTGCTGTGAACAGTAAAAAACAGTAAAATTTTCTGGACCATCAGATCAGCGATTTTCAAAGTGGCTTAATAAATAGTAAAAAAATTTTAAAAAATGTAAAATTTGGTCTCCGAGCACATTTCAATATGGATTAAACATCTAACGGTTCGGATCGGTCGTTTGGACATTGGAAACGCAAAAATGACTTATAAGTATATGTGGCCATATGCTTATGGAAGTAGAATAGCCAACCTATATATATATATATATATATATATTGAACAACTAAGTAACAACTAATTAATAACAAATAATAGAAAGTAATAAACAATTAAAGTGAGAAACTTGTAATTACCATCATTTTAAAAGAACTTTTGAAGCCACTACACGGGCAAAATTGAAATTTCATTCCATAGAAATTAGGTCTAAGTGATGAATAATTTGTACATATTAGAAAAATTTTAAAGCCAACTTTCTAGAACGCGCTACTTCACCTGAAATATGTAGAAATAATTTGTACATATCTGAAAATTTTGAAATGATTTCAGAAAGCCATGCCTATAGGCTATATGTTTGATTTTTTGATTCCATAGAAAGAGTGTTTGATTTTTCGATTCCATAGAAAGAGTGTTTTGATTTTTCGATTCCATAGAAACAATCTAATCATTCTATTCTTTTGATAAATAATTTAACATTTTTTTGGCCAAAGTAAAGGACAGACAAAATTTTGTTGTCATTTAAATGGTTCCATTATTCATGCCTAGGCTACGTATATCATAAAATGTGTAACCCTTAGAGCTAAAAACAACCAACAATGGAAAGGGTGCTAAGTAGCCGTTTGTTTGGGTAAATATATTTAAGAGAGTGAATTTGGCTTCGCGCAGCGCACTATTCATATACTATTTCTTTTGTCTCTGGTGTCAGTGCGCTATGTGAAACGAAAATAGATCTGTTAATATATTAACCCGTTCGTTTTGATTCTGGACCCGTCGCAATATGGCACTCGTACGCTGCACCCTTTTGCCCACCAATATTTCACATTTAATTTTTAATTGTAAATTTTGATTTTACTCGTCACATAAACACTTTAATAATTTAATTAGTATTAATTTTAGAATATTTCTATTCTGCAATTTCAATTTCGCAAAAGTGATAAAAATGAATTATTATTTAGAATTGCGAGAACGGTGACGTTCACTTCACAAATTGCTAGTAGCAATTCCTGTATTGTTAAAAATGTCCGTTTAGGCCGATTAATTGATTAATTAGTCGTTAGTCGTAATTAAACTGTCATGGATTTTTTTAATTAATCAGTCAATTATTACCAATTATTTTAGATTAATCATTTGTCAGTACTTTGTTTGTCCGATAACTGCATACCGTTATTTACTTATAGCACCTAGCAAGGAATAATGTGTTATAGCTTTTTAGAGATTATAAATAGAATGAGAGAAGGAAATGTTTCCTATTTAGTTAATTTTGATTCTCACTATAAATTATTATGAATGTATATTATAGAGTAATAAACTTTTTTTAGCAAAACTTACAGCCTTGTTTAGGAAACTTTTTTTATCAAATAACTGCAATATGATTTAATCAATAATGACCGTCTAAATTTTTTTTTATGTACTAAGTGTGAATTTTATAATATTCGGAACATTAATATGAAAGCTCAAAATAACAATTGGCAATTGTTATTTAAAAGCCCACACTCTATTAATTTAATGCTTAATGTACAACGGTTGTATAAACTATTTGAAAGTTTATATATAACAAAGATTAAAGAACTACATAGAAGAATCATAGTTCTTGAAAATTCTAAAAATTATGCTGTATTCCAATATCGATCATGTCAATAAATACATACGCATAATGTTTCATGTTGCTTCGAATATTTATAATAATAAAATCAGCTTAATGTTGGTAATAAGATATTATTAATTTCTTTTATAGATTTTTTCAAATTTTGTTCCCAGTTCCTACTGTAAATTAGAGAATTAATTTTGACAGCATAAACTTCTTTACATTTTATTTTTATAAATGTCAATCCAGAGTTAAGTGTACAAAACATAAAACCAAGTTTCTTTCCTTCAATTATCTTGTTACTTATTAGAGTAATTTCCTTCCTAGATCATGCACACTTTTATTAATATATTAGGATTATTTTTCGAAATGTCTTGAAAAAAGAAAATTATATTGAGACAAACACTAACAAATATAAGAGGGTTCCAATACGTCATGGTTTCATACCTCACATTTTGTATCTTCGTTTTCAAAGTCCAAATAATCAATCTGAACCGCTCAACATGATATCATTATTAAAATATGCGTTGACACCAAATTTTATAATTTCTGAAAATATTTTACTATTTTTTTTAAATAGGTACAAAATCACTGTTTTTGAACGATTCTAGAAACAATGAATTTGTACCTATCTTAAAATATAGTAAAAAGTTTTTAAAAATTATAAAATTTCATCCTCAAGCATATTTTAGTATAGATATGATGTTGAGTGATTCCGATTGATAGTTTGGACTTTGAAAACAAAAATATAAAATATAAGGTATGATAAGATACGAAAGACATGAGTTATTGGAATCCACCTCTGAATATAATGCAACATAAAAAAAAAATTCAATAGATGAAAACATAATAAAGTAATTAATTTCTTACATTAAATTGCATATACTCCACACATAGATGAAAATTTAATATTAAATCTTAAATAATTTTTAGCCATACATTTAGATTTGACAATAAATAATAGTTGATTCAACAATTAAAGATACTTAATAAAAAAGGACAAAAAAGCTAAGCTCAACTTAACTGTTCTATAAATTATTAAGCAAACAATATACATTTCTGCTCAACTTATTGGCATGCCAGTGGTTGTAATTTATCCACTGAGCAAAGAACATTAACTAACACAAAAATTCTTCAAGAAATTACATGGAAAATAAGTCACCATACCCTTCTAATCCAAGAAAACCCGTAAAGGGACAAAAAACTAACTATTCACTGAGGTTTTATTTTGTGATAGCGCAACTGCTAACTTAGTTTCTCAAAGGCTCAGTGAAGCAGTTCAGTTCAGTTCAGCATGAGCCTTTAAATAAGCTTCCCGGAATCTGCCAAATAGCAACAGCAAACCGCAAAAAATAAACAAAAATTATTCAGATATTTCTCAGAAAGGGTATTAGCAACTTGCTCAGAAACTTTAAAAAGGAGCATTTAATTGCAGTAACCAAGTACTACTTAAAAAATGTATCACACTTTTCATTATATAGATTAATACCCAACATTTCTCAAATTAGCAACTTGCCCAGCAATGGTTGAGACATTCACAATTTGTACCCAACCAATAGTTACTGCAATTAAAGTAGTGAGGCTATGGTACTATGCATAGCGCAGATTGGTCCATACTATGGATCAATAGCTCTATCTTTATAGTCCAAACACTCGATCTAAACCGTTCAACATGATCTCCATAAGAAAATGTACTTGCAGACCGAATTTTACAGTTTTTTAGAATCATTTTACTATTTTTTTAGATATGTAGAAATCACTTGATCTAAAAATTCTAGACCATTGAAAAGTAGTGATTTTCTACCTATCTAAAAATATAGTAAAAAAATTCTAAAAAATGTAAAATTTGGTCTGCATGTACATTTTCATATGGAGATCATGTTGAGTGGTTCAGATCGACTATATAAACTTTCAAAATGAAGATATTGATCCATAATACGGACCAATCCGCGCTATGCGTAGTTCCTACGGATTTAGTCATTTTTTCCTTGAACAATCTACTTTCTAACAGTAGGCCATTATATGCAAACTAACAGCAGAGTTCATAATTCCAGATATTATTTAGTATTTACAAATAGGATTAAATACTGGATGTCACAACTACCCTAGCACAAAAAAAAAAATTAAGAAAAATCTAATGATAACATCTTACTTTGACATCATGAGGCATGATCTTTATATCATAAGGCGGGTGGAGCCACGACTTGGGTGGACACGCCAAGAAATTCTCCGGTTTGCTTGTGTATACATCAGCATGTTGATGAATATGATATGCAAAGGAAGACTCTTTGCCGGTGTCAGTTAAAAAGGTTGCACCAAAGGAACTGTTGAACAGGTCCCGTATGGCAGTTCTGCATTTTTGTCTCTCTAAATTAAGTTCATTTAAGAGGGATTTGTAGCTTTGGCCTTTTTCTGTGCTTACTACTGTTGCATATATCTTGCCTAGTAGCTCGAGGATTATGTTTAACTTTGCCTGTTAATAGAGATTTAACTTTTTGTTGATACACAGTGATTTGAGGATGCTTTTGCATAATAAGAAAAGCATTTGATATTTTACTGTATTTCACAATTTAATGGTAAAATTATATCAGACAAATATCAATAATGTTAAATCAGAAGCCAGAATGGCACCGATCCAACTGCTAGAGATATATTTACCTCTTGGAAGCGGTAGGGTTCGCTGTTTTGGATCTTAATTTCACCCTGCACAGACACAAAAATTATGTGAACAATGGAAGAATAAAATGGAAATGATGCAGAGATATGAAATCACACTTACTTCAAGCTCGTGAATTATGGCAACAGTTCGCCAGCCAGCTTTCGCGGGCCCTTTTAGGTCACTGAACAAGTGATCACCAAAGTATATTACCTGTTAAAACAAATTTATCTGTGAAAAGCAAGCTCATAAATTGTATAGAACTGACATGATATGCTACATGAAAAGAAATGTGAGCATTACTTTAATATTTACCAAATTGGGGATTGGTACAAAGTTCAGATGGCAGCCAAAGAATAATTTAAAAGAGTAAACCGAAAACTAGTTTTTGTTTCCAAGACAACCCTGATTATTAAATCATAGAGTACAAGAAGCAAAATGTAAAAGAAAATTGAATTGCTAAAACCTCCGGGCCTTTCCATTTGGTGATATGAAGGAATGCTTTGAGAGAACCATGGTAATAAACTTGATTCCGTAAAAGCTTATCCACTGCTGTAAATGCCAAGGTATCCTTCTCTATGTCATAGCATCTACAAGGATTCAATGAGCACAAATAAGATATCTATGACAAATTACGGTACTCCTTTTGGCTTAGTTCCAGTATAGGCATGATCTAACAGGTTGGTTAAGCACTATACAGCAAACAACTGATAAGATTGCCCACAGGAACAGTTTGAATAATTTAGGTGCTATATCCGGAACATTTTGGTTAAACAGTGTGTTGCTCGAAAGCCTTATCTTACTATGGAGGTTTCACATCATATAATACAGGTGGAAACTAGAATTTCAGGAACAGTGACAACATCATATAATACCAGTAAAAACAGGTGCAAACTAAAATGTCAGTACAACCAAAGACATCACAATCTTCAGACAACGTCCCATAAAGAATTTTAACTGGTAATTTAGAATTAGTAGAAGTTAACCTAAAAGGGTGTTCTGAGTTGTAGAAAGTTGGCTTATTGGCCTGAGCAATGACCACATCAAATAGCTCCCTCCATGAACTACCTTTCTCAACATAGCTCTGCCAAAAAAATATAACAAAAGAAAAGAATAAATCAATAATGAAATGACTGAGATGGAAAATACTGTAACATCAACAAAGCAGAAGGGCGAATTGGTCAGACATTGAATTGTTAAGTTAAGACAATTCAGTCAATGCATGTTAATGGTTCACAATAGCCGAACTCCTGAAATCAGTACCAGTGGTTGATATGTATGAAATCATACATTTCGGGATAAAAGTGGAAAGCACCTCTAGCATGTAGTTCATTCCACCATCAACAAAGTAGAAGGGCGAATTGGTCAACAAGAAAAGTTTCTTTCCTTTTTCTTTCAGCAATTGCAAAAAATGAAACATCCGCTCCTGAAAATATCACATCAAAAATCAATATTGAATTTCATTTACTAAAGTGTCACGTTAAGTTTGTTCTAGTTCCTGTAACATCCTTTGACATTTCAAAATTTATGTTACCATATTCTCTCATAGAGTTCTCTTCATCCTGAATTCTTACCAAACCGTCCACGGAAATTAAACCCTGTTATATGTCATCAAATAACAATGTTTGCATCTAAACATAAGTCACATTTTAATTTTAGCTGTTAAGTTGGTCAGATATGTCAATCATATTACAAAATGATTTTAAAAGTAATGGCAACCTATACCGCATAATTCAACAAAGCAAATTCAATTTCCACCATTTATATTTTCACAAGGAACATGCATAATGACTTAAACTAACGGAAAAAATAAAATCCAAACTTCAAGTAAACACATACAATTTGCATCACTTACATTTTTCACGAGGAACTTGTGGGGTTCAGCAAGAATTTGCCTATGAACCAAGCCACTTCTATGAACATGTTGAATTGCATGGTTTATATCATCATATACATATGAAGTATCAAAGTCGAGCTTGGCATCTACAAAGTGTTGTACTATGTCTGCAATAAGGCAAGCCTGCATCATTACAAACACAGATTCTCCTTAGAAAAATATAAACCATTTAATAAACAAGAGAGACAGAATCAAATACAGAAACCTTGAAAATAAAGGTAGAAAAAACCATATAAAAGGCTCAAAATGAACCTTTTTTCAATTTACATAGCAACCAATGCAATCTTGGCAAGAAATGTAGCTTTAGTTAACAGTAAAAAAAATTGAATATCACGTGAAGAGGTTACCTCGCTGAAACAAAAGAAATCCATCAGAGCAACAAGTCCTCTTCGAATGCCTCGGCCGATATGTCGAGTGCCATACAGCTCTTTTATCTTTTCCACACTTAGCTGCTCTCAAACAATGCCAAAACAAATGCTATAAGAAAGCATTTTACTATACTAGCCACTACATACTTAAAAAAGATGGTCAATTCTTTTAACCTTTTTACGGCCATGAAAGCAGCCATCAGTCTCAATTGACCCGAAAAAATCGAGCTTCAAAAGGCAACCCTTCTGTCTATCATAATAGAGGCCTCTGACAGGAAATTTAGTATCGTATTCAATTTGCAAGCAACTCTCTGGATACTTCAACTGCACCATATTTAAATCAAAAATTTCAAACAGAGAAGCAACATGGATGTATTAAAAAAAAAAACAAGGATTAAGAATTCACAGTTGGGAATATATTGGGCTAATACTTTGTTAAAGGGAGTTTATTTATAACTAAAAAGAAAAGCTCAGAGAAAAAAAAAAAGGGATTTGAGTAGCACATAAGATGTTTGTGAAAATGCCCAAGAGAAATTGTAATAGGACCTAAAGGGATTCACATTGCATAGGGAAATTACCTCATAAACAAGGTGTTTCTTTGCAAGGTCATAGATCAAAACTTGTAAATTTTCAGAATAATGAGATAAAGTGAAGTCATAGTCAAATCCATACACATGCAAATCATCAAGCTTCAGGTTTTTATTGACGTATATACCTATACATGCAAAGAATTTCATAAATGAAATGAGTTCGAACTTCAATGCTTTATGCAACAATGTATAGCCTCTTCTCCTATTTGGCAAAAAAATAGAACACCTTCTGGATTCATAGTAGGCATTTCCTTGAGAGCAGCTGGGATATTGAGGAAATTCCTCTTTGCTTCCTCAAATTCGTTTCGAATCTTCGAAATCTCATCATTACAATTTGAATCAGTGTCTATGTTGCATTTATCACGCATGAATCCTGTTCAGAAATACTCAAATTAGTTACATGTTTGTTTAATAATTTCACGTATACCCCTCAAAAACTTCAAAATTACGTATTCCCCCTCTAAACTTCCAAAACTCACAAATTTACCTATTTTATGGTATTTTATGTTAAAAATCATTTTAAATTTATAAAATACCCATCAAGAAAAAAATTGGAGTTTGTATAAGAAAAATGTCGGTCTTATAAGATACCCATAATACCATATAAAATACCAATTTTATATGGTAATACGTAATTTCAAAGTTTAGAGGAAGAAATACCTAATTTTAAAGTTTTTGAGGAGTATACA
The DNA here is from genome assembly GCF_964058835.1 of Carex rostrata. Taxonomy (NCBI): domain Eukaryota; kingdom Viridiplantae; phylum Streptophyta; class Magnoliopsida; order Poales; family Cyperaceae; genus Carex; species Carex rostrata. The sequence continues at coordinate 1,631,764 of NC_135946.1, read as the reverse complement.
TGAAATTCCCCTCTTGTTAAAATACACAAAAAAAAAAAAAACGAAACTATAACAAGTAATTGAAGTAGAAATATACCTCTAGATGGTGTCAGATGGCATGGATTAGCTAAGAACGACGATTTCTAATAATAAAAACAACAATTTGAAACCAATCAGCAAAATATCAGTACAAAAATATACAAATATGGATGCATAAGTGTGCAAGAAACTAACAACAAGATGGTTGCAAGCAGCAGGTAAGAAGACACCAAGGCTTCTTATCACAGCCGCCATTGGAGAGAGAGAGCGCGAGGTTCTTCACAAAGAGAAAGAGAGAGAGGAAGAGAGAGAGGGGGACTGAGAGAGTGAGAGGTGTTTTGTCGCCATCGGACAAAAAGTACTAAAAAAACCAGTTGTTGTTTCGATTTTTGTAAATTGAACCCGGTTCACGGTGCACCGTGGACTGCCTTATGGTCCCCACAGAATAGCTTCTGGGTTTATGTGCTTAATCATGGTTTATTGGTATTTACACATGTCAAAGATACAGAATCTCCCTCTATTATTATATATGAGTGAGTCTATGGTACTATGGATATCACGGGTTGTTACCGTGTTACGGTTCTATATTCGAGTTTTCAAATCCTAACAGTCGATCCGAACCGTTCATTTTGTTCTCCATATTAATATGTGTTTGGAGACCAAATTTTACATTTTTTTGAAATTTTTTTACTATTTTTTCAGATATTTAGAAAATCACTTGATCTGAAAATTCTGGACCATCCAAAAACAGTGATTTTTAATAAATCTAAAAAAATAGTAAAAAAATTTCAAAAAATGTAAAATTTGGTCTCCAGACACATATTAATATGGAGAACAAGATGAACGGTTCGGATCGACTGTTAGGATTTGAAAACTCGAATATAGAGCCGTAGCACGGTAACACCACGTGATATGCATAGTACCATAGACTCACTCATCTTGTTCTCCATATTAATATGTGTTTGGAGACCAAATTTTACATTTTTTGAATTTTTTTACTATTTTTTCAGATATTTAGAAAATCACTTGATCTGAAAATTCTGGACCATCCAAAAACAGTGATTTTTAATAAATCTAAAAAAATAGTAAAAAAATTTCAAAAAATGTAAAATTTGGTCTCCAAACACATATTAATATGGAGAACAAGATGAACGGTTCGGATCGACCGTTAGGATTTGAAAACTCGAATATAGAGCCATAGCACGGTAACAAATCGTAATATGCATAGTACCATAGACTCACTCATTATATATTGTATTATTATAATAATATTATTATAGAGAAGATTACCGAAACTTTTATTACTAGAAAATATATTAAAAAAATATCGAGATTAGAGAACGCTTTTGTCTTTTATCGAGATATAGGGAAACCGTTATGGTTTATCACGGTTTCTGGCCGTTATGGCTTATCACGGTCAGAATTAGAGACACTAATCACCGCACTTGAAAAAAATAAAAAAAAATAAAAATTAAATCTTGGCCATGATTATCAATCACGGCCAGAGGCCTGTTAAGCAATATCTGACCATGTAGAATGAGATCTGATTTTTTTTTTAATATGGTATGCATGTCTGATCGTGATTATCAATTACGGCCATAATTTTTTTTAGTTAATTAATAAGTGCGGTGATTAGTATTGTTAATTTTGACCGTGATAAACCATAACGATTTCCCTATATTTTGATAAAACGCAAAAGCGTTATCTAATCTCGATATTTTTTTAATATATTTCCTATTAATAAAAATTTCGGGAGAAGATTACATCATTTTCACATTTTTTTCATGATTATTGAAAAACAGTAATTTTCTACCTATTTAAAATATATATATATATTCTAAAAATATATATAATTTGGTCTCTAAATTACGTATCCCCCTCTGAAAAACAGTAATAACCAGAGAAGAGTGCAGTTTATGAAGCAATAGTACCGCATCCTCACCTGATGCGGCATTTCGTCAAGCAGTTTAGATGCAACCCACAACACACAAACATGCGACTGAGAGAGAGAGAAGCAGTGAAAAGGCGCCTAAAAACAACCAGCAATGGAAAGGGTGCTAATTAGCCATTTGTTTGGGTAAATATATTAAGACAGTGAATTTGGCTTCCCGCAGCGCACTATTCATATACTATTTCTTTTCTCTGGTGATAGTACGCTGTGTGAAATGAAAGTAGATCTGTTAATATATTCACCCGTTCATTTTGATTCTGGACACGTCGCATGGCTCTCATATGCTGCACCCTTTTGCCCACCAATATTTCACATTTTAATTTTTAATTGTAAATTTTGAATTTACTCATCACATAAACACTTTAATAATTGAATTAATATTAATTTTAGAGTGTTTCTATTCTAAATTTTTAATTTTGCAGAAATGATAAAATTGAATTTATTTATTTATTTAGAATTGCTAGAATGGTGATGTTCACTTCACAAATTGCTAGTAGCTAGGGGTGTCCAAATGGTCGGTTCGGTTGAAACCGAACTAAAATAATTAAATCAAACTTTTCTTCGATTTTCAAAAATAGAACCAAATCAAACCAATTAAACTTATAAACCGATTAAGAACCGAACTGAACAAATCGAAGTATGGTTCAAACCAAAGTAAACCTATTGGTGTCATTATTAACGAAAGTTACACATATTCATACACAAATTGTTCAATTTCATACAAAATATGTAGATGTTCTAAAATATTTAAACTAAAATGAATGAAAAAAAGCAATGATTGAACCAAACAAAATATAAACGATACTTGAACCAATATATTTTGGCCGGTTTGATTTAATCGGTTTTGAAAAGTCTAACCTGAACCGATCCATTTTAACCGAAATATTTCAAAAATTCAATCAAACAGATCCATTAAAACTAAAAAACTGAACCATTTAAATCGAAATTTAGCAACTAGCAAGGGAGAAGGGAATGTTTCCTATTTAGTTAATTTTGATTCTCGAAATTATTATAAATGTATAAGTAGGGTTAAAATGCACCATTGGTTTTGTGTCTCAACCACACTCCACGTCTCTATCTCCGTTTACAAAGTTCAAACAGTCGATCCGAGCCGCTCAACATAATATACATATTAAAATGTGCTTAGAGACCAAATTTTATATTTTTTGGAATTTTTTTACTATTTTTTTAGATAGGTACAAAATCACTGTTTTTGGATGGTCCAGATGCAGTGATTTTGTACCTATCTAAAAAATAGTAAAGAAAATTCAAAAAATATAAAATTTGGTCTCTAAGCATATTTTTAATATGTATATTATGTTGAGTGGTTCGGAACGACTATTTGAACTTTGTAAACAGAGATAAAGACGTGAGGTATGATTGGAGCACAAAACCAAATGTGCATTTTAACCCTACTCATACTCATGTATAATTACAGTAATAAACTTGTTAGGAAACTTTTTTATCAAACAACTGCAATATGATTTTAATCAATAATGACCGTCCAATTTTTTTTATGTAGTAAGTGTGAATTTTACAATAATTTAGTTAGTATTTTATAATAGCTAAATGAATATTTTAAAATATTGGGAAACATTAATATGAAAGCTTAAAATAACAATTAACAATTGTCATATAAAAGCCCACACTAATATATTTCAAATGACAATCTATTAATTTATTATTATTTTAATGCTTAATGTACAACGGTTGAATAAACTATTTGAAAGTTTATATATAACAAAGATTAAAGAACTACATAGAAGAATCATTTATAAATTTCAAATGACAATCTAATGAATCAATTTCAAATGACAAATTTAATTAAACCGTTAAAATTAATCTAATTTCTCATAGTTCTTCAAAATTATAAAATCAGCTTCGAATAAATTAGCTTAATGTCAATAAATTCATACACATAATGTTTCATCTTGCTTCGAATATTTATAATAATAAAATCATCTGAATGTTAGTAATGGAATATTATGAATTTCTTTTATAAATTTTTTTCAAGTTTTGTTCCTTGTTCCTAGTGTAAATCAGAGAATTAATTTCGTGAACATTAACTTCTTTACATTTTTTTTTATTAAATGTCAATCTAGAGTTAACAAGTGTACAAAACATAAAACCAAGTTTTTTTTTCTTCGATTATGTTGTTACTTATCAGAGTAATTTCCTTCCTAGATCATGCACACTTTTTTTTTTAATATACTAGGATTATTTTTTGAATTTTGTCTAGAAAAAAGTGCATATTGGAAAAAAAAAATTATATTGAGACAAACACTAACAAATATAAAAGGGTTTCAATGCCTCATGTTTTCATACCTCATGTTTTATATCTTCGTTTTTAAAATTTCTTAGAAACCAAATTTTATAATTTCTAGAACATTTTTACTATTTTTTTTATATAGGCACAAAATCAGTTTTTTAACTGTCCAGAAAGGATGATTTTGTGCCTATCTTAAAAAATAATAAAAAAATTTCAGAAATTATAAAATTTTCAATGGTTCGGATTTGATAGTTTGAATTTGGAATACAAAATATAAAATATGAGGTATGATAAGGTATGAAAGATGAGATATTAGAACCCTCCAAATATAATGCAACATAAAAAAAATTCAATAGATGAAACATAATAAAGTAATTGATTTCTTAGATTAAATTACATATACTCCACACATAGATGAAAATTTATTAATAAATCTTAAATAATTTTTAGCTATACATTTAGATTTGACAATAAATAATAGTTGATTAACCAATTAAAGATACTTAATAATTTGGATGTTTGGATGAGAGCAAGAATAGCACGAACCCTCTATTCTTTGTTTGTGTTATATGGGTTATCTCACTATTTTACTAACTCAATCAAAAATTGAATTAGCTACTATTTTCAAACTTGAGATTAGCTCTATTCCTTGTTTCATCCAAACGTACCCTTATAGAACAGTTAAGCTGATGAGCTTAGCCTTTTTGTCTTTTTTTATTAAGCAAACAATATACATTTCTGCTCAACTTATTGGCATGCCAGTGGTTGTAATTTATCCACTGAACAAAGAACATTAACCAACACAAAATTTCTTCAAGAAAATACAGTCAAAATTGGTTATGTAAAAAGTTATGGAAAATAAGTCACCATACCCTTCTAATCCAAGAAAACCCGTAGAGGGACGAAAAACTAACTACTCACTGAGGTTTTATTTTGTGTTAGTGCAACTGCTAACTTAGTTTCTCAAAGGCTTAGTGAAGCAGTTCAGTTCAGTTCAGCATGAGCCTTTAAATAAGCTTCCCGGAACCTGCCAAATAACAACAACAAACCGCAAAAAATAAACAAAAATTAGCGAAGAAAATAATCAACAAGTCCTGCCATCCTTTTATATTTTTCTCTTAACTATCTTTCTTTTTGAGGTAGTTATATCTCTTAACAATCAAATCCACAATCAACAAGCTAATGTACCTACCACCATCTTACATAAAAGGATGTAAAATCAAACCAAATTTTACAATTTTTAGAAAATGTATACTATTTTCTTAGATAGGTAGAAAATCACTTGATCTAAAAAGTCTAGACCATTCAAAAGTTGTGATTTTCTGCCTATCTAAATAATTTGGTCTGCATGTAAATTTTCATATGGAGATCATGTGGAGTGATTTAGATCGACTATATGAACTTTCAAAACGAACATATGGATCCATAGTATGGACCAATTCACGCTATGCATAGTACCATAGCCTTACTTTGACATGATGAGGCATGATCTTTATATCATAAGGCGGGTGGAGCCACGACTCGGGTGAATATGCCAAGAAATTCTCCGGCTTGCTTGTGTATACATCAGCATGTTGATGAATATGATATGCAAAGTTAGACTCTTTGCCGGTGTCTGTTAAAAAAGTTGCACCAAAGGAGCTGTTGAACAGGTCCCGTATGGCAGCTCTGCATTTTTGTCTCTCTAAATTGAGTTCATTTAAAAGGCATTTATAGCTTTGGCCTTTTTCTGTGCTTACTACTGTTGCATGTATCTTGCCTAGTAGCTCAAGGATTATGTTTAACTTTGCCTGTCAATAGAATTTTTAACTTTTGTTAACAGTGATTTGAGGAGGCTTTTGCATAATAAGAAAAGCATTTGATATTTTACTGTATTTCACAATTTAATGGTAAAATTATATCAGACAAATATCAATAATGTTAAATCAGAAGCTAGAATGGCACCAATCCAACTGCTAGAGATATATTTACCTCTTGGAAGCGATAGGGTTCACTGTTTTGGATCTTAATTTCATCCTGCACAGACACAAAAATTCTGTGAACAGTTGAAGAATAAAATGGAAATAATGCAGACATATGAAATCGCACTTACTTCAAGCTCGTGAATTATGGCAGCAGTTCGCCAGCCGGCTTTCGCGGGCCCTTTTAGGTCACTGAACAAGTGATCACCAAAGTATATTACCTGTTGCAACAAATATATCGGTGAAAAGCAAGCTCATAATTGTATAGAACTGACATATGGTATGCTACATCAAAAGAAATGTGAGCATTACTTTAATATTTACCAAATTGGGTATTGGTACAAAGTTCAAATGGTAGCCAAAGAATCATTTAAAAGAGTAAACTGAAAACTAGTTTTTGTTTCCAAGACAACCCTGATTATTATATCATAGAGTACAAGAACCAAAATGTAAAAGAAAATTGAATTGCTAAAACCTCTGGGCCTTTCCATTTGGTGATCTGAAGGAACGCTTTGAGAGAACCATGGTAATAAACTTGATTCCGTAAAAGCTTATCCACTGCCGTAAATGCCAAGGTATCCTTCTCTACGTCATAGCATCTACAAGGATTCAATAAGCACAGTTAAGATATCTATGCCAAATTTCGGTACTCCTTTTGGCTTAGTTCCAGTATAGGCATGATCTAACAGGTTGGTTGAGCACTGTACAGCAAACACCTGATAAGATTGCTCAAAGGAACAGTTTGAACAATTGAGGTGCTATATCAGGAACAGTTTGTTTTAAACAGTGTCTTGCTTGAAAGCATTATCTTACTTGAAGGTTTCACTAAGGTAAAACTGGTTGCATTGAGGATTACTATCATAGATCAGGTCTGGAAATTTCAGGAACAGTGACAACATCATATAATACCAGTAAAAACAGGTGCAAACTAAAATGTCAGTACAACCAAAGACATCACAATCTTCAGACAACGTCCCATAAAGAATTTTAACTGGTAATTTAGAATTAGTAGAAGTTAACCTAAAAGGGTATTCTGAGTTGTAGAAAGTTGGCTTATTGGCCTGAGCAATGACCACATCAAATAGCTCCCTCCATGAACTACCTTTCTCAACATAGCTCTATTGAAAAAATCAACAAATGGAAAGACTAAATAAATAATGAAATGACTGAGATGGAAAATACTGTAACATCAACAAAGTAGAAGGGTGAATTGGTCAGACAATGAATTGTTAAGTTAAGACAACTGAATCCACTCAGTGCATGTTAAAAGTCCAAACAATAGCCGAAACTCTTGGAATCAGTACCGTTGTTGATATATATGAAATCATACATTTCGGGACAAAAGTGGAAAGCACCTCTAGCATGTAGTTCATTCCACCATCAACAAAGTAGAAGGGCGAATTGGTCATCAAGAAAAGTTTCTTTCCTTTTTCTTTCAGCAATTGCAAAAACTGAAACATCCGCTCCTGAAAATATCACATCAAAAATCAATATTGAATTTATCATTTCCTAAAGTGTCACGTTAAGTTTGTTTAAGTTTCTATAACATCCTTTGACATTTCAAAATTTATGTTACCATATTCTCTCATAGAGTTCTCTTCATCCTGAATTCTTACCAAACCATCCACTGAAATTAAACCCTACTATAAGTCAATCATATAATAATGTTTACGTCTAAACAAAAGTCACATTTTAATTTTAGCTATTAAGTTGGTCAGATATGTCAATCATATTGAAAAATGATTTCAAAAGTAATGGCAACCTATACCGCATACTTCAACAAAGCAAATTCAATTTCCACCATTTAAATTTTCACAAGGAACATGCATAATGACTTAAACAAACGGAAAAATACAATCCAAAGTTGAAGTAAATACATTCAATTGCATCACTTACATTTTTCACGAGAAACTTGTGAGGTTCAGCAAGAATTTGCCTATGAACCAAGCCACTTCTATGAACATGTTGAATCGCATGGTTTATATCATCATATACATATGAAGTATCAAAGTCGAGCTTGGCATCTACAAAGTGTTGTACTATATCTGCAATAAGGCAAGCCTGCATCATTACAAAAACAGATTCTCCTTAGAAAAATATAAACCATTTAAAAAACAAGAAAGATAGAATCAAATACAGAAACCTTGAAAACAAATGTATAGAAAACCATATAGAAGACTCAAAATGAACCTTTTCTTCAATTTACATAGCAACCAATGCAATCTTGGCAAGAAATGTGGCTTTAGTTAAAAGTAAAAAAACAATTGAATATCATGTGAATAGGTTACCTCGCTGAAACAAAAGAAATCCATCAGAGCAACAAGTCCTCTTTGAATGCCTCGGCCGATATGTCGAGTGCCATACAGCTCTTTTATCTTTTCCACGCTTAGCTGCTCTCAAACAATGCCAAAACAAATGCTATAAGAAAGCGTTTTACTATACTAGCCACTACATACTTAAAAATGATGGTCAATTCTTTTAACCTTTTTACGGCCATGAAAGCAGCCATCAGTTTCAATTGACCCAAAAAAGTCGAGCTTCAAAAGGCAACCCTTCTGTCTATCATAATAGAGGCCTCTGACAGGAAATTTGGGGTCGTATTCAAATTGCAAGCAACTCTCTGGATACTTCAACTGCACCATATTTAAATCAAAAATTTCAAACAGAGAAGCAACATGGATGTATAAAAAAAAAACAAGGATTAAGAATTATTGGGCTAATACTTTGTTAAAGGGAGTTCATTTATAACTAAAAAGAAAAGCTCAAAGAAAAAAAAACAGGGATTTAAGATGCACATAAGGTGTTTGTGAAAATGCCCAACAGAAATTGTAATAGGACCTAAAGGGACTCGCATTGCATAGGGAAATTACCTCATAAACAAGGTGTTTCTTTGCAAGGTCATAGATCAAAACTTGTAAATTTTCAGAATAATGAGATAAAGTGTAGTCATAGTCAAATCCATACACTTGCAAATCATCAAGCTTCAGGTTTTTATTGACGTATATACCTGTACATGTAAAGAATTTCATCAATGAAATGAGTTCAAACTTCAATGCTTTATGCAACAATGTTTAACCTCTTCTCCTATTTGGAAATAAAAATAGAACACCTTCTGGATTCATAGTAGGCATTTCCTTGAGAGCAACTGGGATGTTGAGGAAATTCCTCTTTGCTTCCTCAAATTCATTTCGAATCTTCAAAATCTCATCATTACAATTCGAATCAGCATCTATGTTGCATTTATCACCCATAAATCCTGTTCAGAAACACTCAAATTGGTGACACACTTGTTAAAGGGGTAATTTCATGTATACCCCTCAAAAACTTCAAAATTACATATTCCCCCCCTCTAAACCTCCAAAACTCACAAATTTACCCATTTATTGTATTTTATGTTAAAAAGCATTTTAAATTTATAAAATACCCATTAAGAAAAAAATTGGAGTTTGTGTAAGAAAAATGTCGGTCTTATAAGATATCCATAATACCATATAAAATACCAATTTCATATGGTAATACATAATTTCAAAGTTTAGAGGGGGGGAATACGTAATTTTGAAGTTTTTGTGAGGTATACATGAAATTTCCCCCTTGTTAAAATACACACAAAAAAAATTACGAAACTATAAGAAGCAATTGAAGTAGAAATATACCTCTAGATGGTGTCAAATGGCATGGATTAGCTAACGACGATTTCTAATAATAAAAACAACAATTTGAAGCCAATGAGCACAAAATACAAAATGAAATATACAAATACGGATACATAAGTGTGCAAGAAACTAACAACAAGATGGCCAGAAGCAGCAGGTAAGAACACACCAAGGCTTCTTCTCACAGCCGCCATTGGAGAGAGAGCGCGAGGTTCTTCACAGAAAGAGAGAGAGAGAGCGCGGGACTCATGAGTTGTTTTATCGTCATCAGCTGATAAAAAGTACTAAAAACCCAGTTGTTGATTTGATTTTTGTAAATTGAACCCGGTTTACGGTGCACCGAGGTACTGCTGTATGGTCCCCACACAATACTCCTGGCCTCCTGGGTATTTGTTCTTAATCATGGTTTATTGGTATTTACAAATTACACATGTCAAAGGTACAAAATCTCCCTCTATTATTGCATCATTTTCACTTTTTTTTCTTTTTCTGATCATTCAAAAAAACAGTGGTTTTTATCTATTTAAAAAAAATATAAAATTTCAAAAAATATATAAAATTTGGTCTCTGAGCATATTTTAATATAGATCATGTTGAGCAGTTCAGATTGACTATTTGAACTTTAAAAATAAAAATAAGAATATAAAGTATGATTTGAGCACAAAACCAATAGTATATTTTAACCATACTCTTATTATATATTGTATTATCATATTATTATAGAAAAGATTACATCATTTTCACACATAATATTTTTAATTTGCTTTCAATTTGAACTTGTTTGCTTCCTATACCTTATTTTATGTTTGAAGAAATACGTGACATGTGATATTTGGACCAAGTCTAGTTGCAAAAAGAAAATTCATTTTTTTCCACCAATTAATTGGGTTTTTCTAATTCCTCCAGCGTGGTGTGAAAGTGCCAATTATATATTGGTCTAAATAACTATAATATTTTTTATTTTTAATTTCATACAGCTTTCTAATCCTTCTTTATAAACTAGAAATAAAATTAAAATTAAAATTAATTATTATTGTTTAAAAGAATTTGCCATAATGTCAACTTGTAATTAAATGTTGAATGCTTGTATTGATTTTGTTACCTTTAAAAATTGATGGACGATGATAACGTGATTATGATTTTGCTACCTTTAAAAATGTTGAGCGCTTTATATAATTTTCTGTTTGTTTTTTTTTATTTTATAGAAAAGTGGACTTTTCCATGGTTATTGGATTAAATTTTTTATCTATAAAAAATATTAAAAACAAAAGAAGAGAGAAATAGAAAGCGTACCAGTAAATTTTCATGGATAGAAAAATCGGTACGAATTTTACCAGTATATTATGTTTTTGTAACACCATTTGCAACGAACCAAAATATATTCAATGATAAATGTCTAAATTTTTCGGGATCATTGTAAAAGTTTCGTTATATCTTTGTCAAATGTAATCTCATCATAAAGAAAATTATCCAGCTCTCACTCATAAAGTAGATCGATTTTAACAGTTTAAATTCGTCATTTCATGTCAATTTGATAGGTTTTAGAGTTAAATTCACAAAGAGTTTTGGTGAACTTAAGAACATTTTAGTTCTACTTATTGTTTGTGCATTGCGTCACTTTTTTTTATATAGAAAAATAGAAATTTAGCCTACGTTGTTCTATTTAATTTTTTATCTACGTTGTCACTGACGAGTTACAGAATTCGCCTATCGAAAGTGGCGATAGGGTCTTAATCGAATTCACACGAAAAGAAACGCCTTTTGTGTGGTCAACGTGGTCCTTTTCTATAATTAAACTTTTAGAATGATCCTTTGAACCTAGATAAAAAATAGAAGCTACCCGTTTATCCCACGATTTTTACATTTCTATTGGAAATCCACAAAAAAAAACAAAGCAAAAAAAAAAAAATCCACGAAAAGGACAAACGTTACAATTTTTTAATAAAAGATTTAAAAAGGGAATTTTCTATTGCTCAGAGTACTTATTTCAGACCTTGAGTGGATTTTTTTTGAAAAATAGAATGTTTACTGAATGTTGTTCTATTTAATTATCAATAAATATTTTTTCATTCGAATTTCAAACTTATAACCTCTCATATTAAAAAGCACATGCTTTTGTGCAATTGTGCGTTGTGCCCCTTCTTGAAACAACATTCAGTAAACATTCCATTGTACACAATCATCCCCTATAAGATAATTTGATGCTACGTCAAACATATTCTTTTCTCTGAATGGAGAAAAACCACATGCTTTTTTATAAATTAAATCTGACTGTGTTTTTTTAAAGTTAAATCTGACTGTTTTTTTTTTTTTTTAATTCCATTGTACACAATCATCCCCTGATGCTGCCTCAAATATATTCTTTTCTTTGAATGGAGAAAAACCATATGCTCTTTTATAAGTTAAATCTGACAGTGTTTTAAAAAAAAAAAAAACCTTCGCAGAGACTGTAAAGTCATTAAAGAGGGGTCTGTCTAAATTGCTGCTGGCAGTATTTCAGCAGAGGTGCTACCGGGGCTATATTTAGCCGTGTGATGTCCAAACAACAAATCCAAACCGTTAGATGTTTAATCTATATTATAATCTACTTGGAGACCAAATTTTACATTTTTTGTAATTTTTTTACTATATATTAAGCTGGTTTGAAAACCGCTGATTTCAGTAAATTTCTACAGCATTGAAATTAGCTGTTTTCAAACCAGCTTAATATATAGTAAAAAAAATTACAAAAAATGTAAAATTTGGTTTCCAAGTATATTATAATATAGATTAAACATCTAACGGTTTGGATTTGTTGTTTGGACATCACAAAATAAAAAAAACAGCGGCAACACTGCCGACAGACATGCTACCGACAGCAAATTAGCCACAGTCCATTAAAGAGAATCAAACTCTCGATTTTTTAATAACCAATAGTCCTAAAACTTTTTTTCTAACCAACTGTGCTACCTCCGCTTTCCGTGTGACAATGTTACTAGAACACAAACGAGTCAAGCTCAAACAAGCTGATTGTAGCTTGAGTTTGTTTTAATCATTCAAATTGAAGTTATTGAGCTCAAGCTCTACACGAATTGAATTATTAGTATTTTTTAGTTGTTAATTGTTATTGAATTATTGTAAATTCTAAAGTATAAAATAATTAATATTCATTATTTTCAAAATTGTATTTAGTTACTTTTGAGTTTTGACTATATATACTTATACCTAAAAACAAGCATATTGTCATGTGCGAATCTCAACGAAGATCAACGGTTAGAATCAGAATAATAGATTCATGTTATTTCTTTAGAATAACAACAGATTTATTCCTATATAAACCATCATTTTCATGGAAAACAGAAATATTTTCCACAATCCTTTCCATACTTGTGGATTTCTGAAAACTGCATTATGGAATTCTATATCTATCAAAAAAATTTACCAATGGCAAATATAAGGTTTCAAACATGACCTTAGGGTTACCACCCTTAATTTGCATAGCTTTCAAGCTTAGTGTACAATGCAAAATGATCTTAGAAATACAAGAAATGCCGAGAATTTTTTATTTATAAAAAATATTAAAAAAAGAGAGAGAAATAGAAAAGCGTACCAGTAAATTTTCATGGATAGAAGAATCGGTACGAATTTTACTGGTAGATTTTTAACACAATAACTTCAGATGATTCTAATGTGTTTTTGTAACGCCATTTGCAACGAACCAAAATATATTCAATGATAAATGTCTCAATTTTTCGGGATCATTGGAAAAGTTTCCTCTTATTGTTGTAAAATTTAATCTCATCATAAAGGAAATTATCCAGCTTGAGTATCACTGAGAAACAAAACTGGAATATAAAAACATGAAAACAACTAATATGATGGCCCCTCAAATCAAAATTTTACAAGAATATAATTTGGAATAAAAATACCTCAAAAAAGACTACGATCTAAGTTGCTGCACATGCAAACTCAGGTACACAACTCTTCTCCCGGGCCAATTCATGAAGGTCATGCACGATTTTAAACACGGCATCCGGTTTGGCCAATTTAAGGCAGTTTTGAGACATGGCCTGTAATTCGTCGGACTTTTCCCCGAACCAATCAGCAACTACTTTTGCAATTTCTTTGGGTGATTTTGAGAATTTCCCACAACCATTTTCTACAACATAAGGTACATTCCCTGCTTCCTGTTCCAATATAAAAAGGAAAAATTGCAAGAAAAATTATGCTAATTTATTAGAGTATGGTATTATGCATAGCGCGGATTGATCCGTACTATAGATCAATATCTTCATTTTCAAAGTCCAAACAGTCAATCTGAACCATTCAACATTATCTCCATATGAATACGTACTTTGTAGATCAAATTTTCCATTTTTTTTAGATTTTTTTTAAATAGGTAGAAAATCACTTGATCTAAAAATTCTAGACCATTCAAAAGTAGTGATGTAATTAATTTAAAAAAAAAATGTAAAATTTAGTCCGCAAGTACATTTTCATACAGATATCATGTTGTACGGTTCAGATAGACTATTTGAGATTTGAAGATGAAGATACCATAGTATAGACCAATCTGTGATATGCATAGTACCATAGCCTCACTCTTAAGTAATATATAGCGGTTTTATCATCAAAAGTGTATTTGTGAAAAAATTGAAGTCGAACAACTTAATAGTACTGGTCTTGCACCACTTTAAAATTAGATTCAAGTTAATTATACCTCTAATGCATATAGTTCCCGAAGGTTGGAAATCAAAATAATATGATTAATGTATCATATGAACAAATAAAATTGATATTTGAAAAGTATATGCTTAAATTATTTACCTGTCCAGCAATATAATCATTAAGAATAATGGGAAGCCCACGTATCATTGCTTCTGCAATTGTACCGGGCCCCGCCTGCACATAATAAACAAATAAAAAATCAATCATTAATGTAAAAATACTTTTACAACATTAGATTGAAACGATTTTTCCAAGTGTCATCTCGCTAATTTTACCTTTGTAATTATGCAATCGCAAGCACCCATGCATTCCTCCATTTTTGTAACAAAGCCCTTCACCTGATAATAATTACGGCAAACTTAATTAAACATCTGGTAGAAAGAATGATGCTACGGTACTATGCATAGCGCACATCGCTCCGTACTATGGATCTATATTTCATTTTAAAGTTCAAATAGTCAATCCTAACCATTGAACACGATCTCCATATGAAAATGTGCTTGGTGACCAAATTTTACATTTTTTTTAGAATTTGTTACTATTTTTTGTTTACAAGTAGAAAATCACTACTTTTGGACGGTCCATAATCTTTATATCAAGTGATTTTCACCTATCTAAAATAATAGTAAAAAAATTCTAAAAAATTAGTACCTGAACTGGAACCTTCCAGTCAATGGACTGGAGTCTGCTAGCTAATTTTTTGTTGCGACCACATATAATGAGTACTTGACCAAAGGGCTCTCCTAGGATTTCGTCAAACAAGCTATCTCCAAGAGCACGAGCTGTCGCTTCAATGGGGCCCATGCCTTCGCCCCCTCCCATTAGTAACACAGCTGGGAGATCCTCATCCATTCCTAAATCCCTTCTCAATTCAGCCTATGAAATGTACTAACCAAATTATTTCACAGACAAGATAGTGTATGACTTCAAGAGGTTCCTTTTTTTTTGCTTCTTTTCTTAAGTTTGGAATTATCAAAAATGTTGCATGAATACTCATAACTATTGTAAAGTATTGGTGTCTGGTTAATTTTTGTTTTCTGTTTGTGTGGGCTTTTTTGCAAAATCATGATAAGACAGCAGTATGACTATTTATGCAACACTTCTCATATTATCAAGTAGCAAACAAAAAGCCAACAAAGTTGGTTATTTTAAATAAGATCCAACCCTTGATGCACCAGGCTAAATTTAGTGAAGTTATGCAGTGTGGAAATTATAGCTAATTGGGGAAGGGCTAATGTCAGCATTAGAAAAACTTCAGAATTAACCTTCAAATGATGCAAAATTTCAGAACTATCTACAAATATCTCACAAAATTTTGGGGTAGAATACAAACTGAAAAATGTTAAGTGCTCTTCGCAATTACGGTTTCCAATTTTGAAGGCTCTACCAAAAGAAATGCCCTTCCTGAGCATTTTGGTTTGTCTTCAATGTAGCCATCGATATAAAATGTTCCTTTGTGACCTCATAATCTGTTTTATTTTTTTTATTAAACAAATACTCTGACATACCTTTGGTCGCACCGGCTTTACAAAAGATGGTCGAACAGGAAGCCCATAAACCTTGAGTTGAGCAGGTTTAAGGCCTGCTTTCAGGGCCCGCTTTGCAACCTCAGAAGAAGGGCAATAACATCTTGTTACAAGCTTGTGAAACCTAACTCAGCATCAAAATGTCTATTGCATTATAAGTGGAAAGTGTTGAAAAACTTATGGGTATCATGTGCATACAAACAGGTAACAGAGAAGAAAAATCATCTCTTTTGCAAATTCAACCTGATATTTTTCCATATTCTGCAAAGACACCAATTTTTTTCCTATATGGATACTGACAAAAGAAAATTTGCTTTGCCAATTACAGCACATTACATTAGTAGCACACTGCATTGGAAAGTCCATCATCTTTTATGAAATGGAACAATTGGACATTATTTTATCAAATCGAGAAAAAAATAAAAGAAGGATTTTGGTTAATTTAATTGGCTGTTAGTAAAGAGAAAGATGCTGAATTTGACAAAGTTGTGAACAGATAATTTTGTTTGAGAGCTTCCAAGATAGTAGGATTAGGTAGTATTGGGTTGCAGTAGTACCAAACATCCCCAAACTCTGTGATTCAATGAAATTGGTGGGTTCTCCCCACTTCTATTAAAAAAAATTATCAAGAAAAAAAAACTTGGCAACTTCCTAAAGAGCAATAGCTGTTCAAAATCAATATCAGATTTCCTCAGACCATGCAAATTAATGTTCTTTATTTCCAAATTACACAAGGTGGAGCTCAATTCAAATACTAAACTACAAAATTAACTGTGCAAGTAATTTTGTGTATAATGGACTGGTAACGTAATGATTCACAGAAGCTCAAAAATAAATTACGGAAATGCTTCAAATTAGTAAATTACCAGGTAGGATGGCAAGTGCTGAGATCAGTAATCACTGTTGTAAAAACAATCTTTTGTAGAAGACCTCTCGCTCTCAGTATTCTCAGAGGCACATGTTGCATCAAAGGATGCACACTTATTATAATATTAGGTTGATACTTCATCAACCCCTTTGCCACTTCCCTGCAAATCAATTCCACATCAACTCCAATTACACATGATTCGGTGCTTTACCAGACCAAACAGGAAACAGCTAACAACTAACCTGGCAATGAAGGTCGAGGTGGCAGCGAAATGGGGCTGGTGCACAACCCGAGGTGCTGAAGCATAGTATGTCATCTTCCATAAGGTGCCATGCTTGACCAAGAAGTTATAGCTTCTCGGCAATTGGTTGAATGGCCATGGTGTATGCTCGGTCCAAAGATCGGTTACATAGACTTTGTATTGGTCTCCGAATTCCTGATCAAATGCCGCCTTGATAGCTTCGGCAGATGCTCTGTGGCCACCACCTGTGTCACTCATCAAGATCAAAACTTTCTTCACCTTATTGGATTCTCCTCCATTTACATGGGCCCCACTGTCATTGTCTAAAATTGGGTCGCTTCCATCACTACCGTTGTTGTTGTTTTCGTCTTGGGTCGGAGGGAAGTCTCCATTTCCAGGAGAAATTGAGGCGAAATTAAGAGGGATTTGGTAGGTATGGAAGCGTACAAAACGGTTGAAGGAGGTGAAGAGACGGTGAAGCTTGGAAGAGGAAGCTCTGATGGAGAGGTGGCAGGATGTGGCTGTAGGCTTGAGCGAGAAGTGAATGGAGGTAGGGAGAACTGGAGAGGATGAAATGGAGAGTGGGTCGAAGAGAGAGACAAGGCTGGTGGGTTCATGCGACAGAGAATGCGACATGGAGAAGGAAGAGCAGAGTAGAAAGAAGGAAAGAAAAGAGAGGGTTTTGAAAAGTGTAGTGGAGACAAGTGGGGAAGATTGGGAGGAGCTACGGGGAAGGTAAACGGGTTTGGATTTTGGACGGTTACTTGAGTCCGAACCAGCTCAAGGGGTTGTGGATCGGGTTTTGAAAAATGCAACTAGATTTTGGATCTAATTGGACCTATTTTTTTTTATTAATATATTAGGGATAAAATTAACGATAATAGAAAACGTTTATGTGAAAATTCAGTATCTAAGAAGAACATTGGAGTTTCTAATATTCAGAAAATTAGAATTAATTAATAGTTTTTTAACTAAGAAAAAAACATGAGACATAATATTATGACTATTTATCAAATTGATTGAACTGCTGGTTTATTGTCTTTACACTCTTCTTCTGATTCAGAGTCGGGTTTTACTACATCGGTTATCTCTACTATATAGTTAGTCTATTTGTGTTATGTTTTGTTGCTAGACTTTATTTCCTATAGTTTTTGTTTAGTTGTTGTCACTATCATGTTCTGTGATGAACTTTCTTTCTTACTGCCTACTGGAGCTTTAGTTAAGGCATTATTTGGATTAAACGCTTGATATTTATGTTAATGGAAATCGGTTACTCAACAACATTTATGAAAAACAAAAAAAAAAATGTAATAAGCACAGAAGTACAATTGTTTTAAGTTTGGCATCATTTGGATTGGATCTGGATACGGGTTTTGTATTGTATTGGATCCGACCCGGCAGAGCTGATACATGGATCTGAATTGGGCCAACTGCCAACTCAGTAGACCAAAAAGGTCAGAAACCAATCAGAAAATTTCATCCTCAGTAAAATATGGCTTTGTTAAATGTGCTAGAAGTATATATTAATTTTCTGGTAAATTTTGTCAGAGGTCATTAAATCGGTTTTTTTTTTGTTACAAATTTGGTATTCTAGTTTAATTTGTTGTTTTATAATTACGAAACTTTTAATTTGTCTTAATCAAATTTTCCTATAATATTTCTATTAAAAATAAAAAATAGCCTTTTTCTTTTAATATTTTGGACGGAATGAATATATTATATCTAAATTTTAGACAGAATAAGTATATTCGATTAGTATTTCACTATTTTGGACGGAATAAATATATTATATTAGTATTTTGAACGAAAAGTTATGTAGTGACTTGATTGTAATAAATACAAAATTCATTGATTACAAAAAAAAAAAAAATTTAAGTAACCAATTATTGATAAATGACAAAGTTTAATAACTTTCACTGAAATTTATCCATTAATTTTGTGTGCAAACTTTACTGACTTGCAGAGTAGTTTTGCCATGTAACAAATATAGGTTGAAAGCAATGGTTATTAGGTATTCAGGTGACAAATAAAGAAGGAAATCACCTGCCCTCCGGGGTACAAGAAAATCATGTTCTTTCAGTCACTGCTGGGTGGAGCCAATCATTGTTAATTTTTAAATTGGAGGTCCACCGACAGTAATTTTGGGAGCAGAAATTTCCTGTTCCGGAGGGCAGAGGATTTGATCTCTCAAGAGCATGCTAAATATATTTTTGCAGAGTAAAGCTAGCGTGTGACATGCTCACCAAGAAAGTTTGGTGAGCATAACTCCAAAAGTATATCGGATCGACGTCAAATGTCAAATCCAAACCGTTGAAATCCATGTACTTCATGAGTGATGCATATACATGCAAAATTTTGAAAGTTTCGAGTTTATTTGCTACACGGTCAAGTGGTCAAAGAAATGAACATTTTATTATAAGTTATTTTATATATTCAATTTTTATTATTTCTTTGACCACTTGACCGTGTAGCAAATAAACTCGAAACTTTCAAAATTTTGCATGTATATGCATCACTCATGAAGTACATGGATTTCAACGGTTTGGATTTGACATTTGACGTCGATCCGATATACTTTTGGAGTTATGCTCACCAAACTTTCTTGGTGAGCATGTCACACGCTAGCTTTACTCATTTTTGCACTATTCATATAAAGGTGCTTGCATTTATTGTTGCCGTCATTTGCACATTTTTCGGATGACCAATTCATAAATAACTCAAAAGCGGAGGCTACAGACAGAAAAAAAAACTTTTGTTTAAAATCAGTCTCTGAGAATTGGGTCCCACGAGAAAACATGGCCCACAAATCAGTTACTATGTTCACAAATCACAATAGATCTGGTTCACAGAAATCACAAAAGTAAAAACAAAAAAGGTCAGAAGAAGAAAGAAAGAGAGAATCTTTCTCTTCTCTTCTTTCTGTTCCTCTAATGGCGACCTCTTGCTGTTCCTCTGCCAAATTCTTCCTCTGTTCGCCTCTCCAAAGAGGTGAGAATGGAAGAACAGCGAGATTCCAGAAGGTTCCCTCCATCGTCGCCATGGCTTCCTCTGTCGATTCATCGGAGAACTCTTCTGGCTTCGCCAAGCGGATCGAGCGCGCTTGGCTCATCTCTCAAGTACTTCAATTTCAATTCTTTCCTTTTGTTTTCACTACTTTAGGGGTTTGAGCTGAGACCCCAAATTTCCCTTCAGAAATTTTACAATTTAGGGACCAAATTTTCCAATAAAATTGATTGATTTACTGGAAAACTTGGTGTATAAATAGAAGAAAATTTAACAATGAAAGCTTAGAAGGCACCAATCTAACATACAAAAAGCAAAGAATTTTAATAGTGAGTGCTTGATTGAGTGGTTGCATGCTAATGTAACAGTAGGGTGAAAACGGGTCGGATATTATTCGACCGTATTCGGATCCGTATTCAAAAATTATATACAGATATCCGATATCTAAATATCCGTGCCGATTGGTACAGATATGGTTTTAAATTTTAATTATCCGTATCCGAATAGTAGATATATACGGATATGGTTTTGAATTTTAATATTATGAAAATATTTATGTATATATATCTACGGATATCCAATATCCAATATTCGATCTGTATCTACGGATATCCACTATCCAATCCGTTTTCACCCCTATGTAACAGCTATTTGAATGATTGATGTAGCAACCAAGGCCGATAGCTTGTTCATCGTGTGAATCAAAGGGATATAAGGAGTGTGAGTGGTGTCGTGGGACCGGCTTCTTCATCCTTGGCAATAACATGCTTTGTGAGGTCCCGTCCCGAAATACTACTTGTGTTATTTGTTCTGGCAAGGTAATCTCTCATCTTTGATATGGTTTGTCTATTTCTTGTTTGGTAACAGACTATTTTTACTGGTACCAATTGGCTGGTTCGATAATAAATTGATAATTCTATCGTCGCCTTTGATTGTTGTATTATAGGGCAATGCTTGCTGTGCAGATTGCAAGGGAACTGGTTTCCGTGCGAAGTGGCTTGAAGAATCACCTCATTGAATGATTTAATGCAATGAGAATTTATTCATGTACACATTTAATATAGATGCTGAAATATATAATTGCAACTTGAACAAGTTACTGAGGAAATGATAAAGATTGATCATATATAGTCACTTCTTTATGTTTCATTCTTTGTATTTTATATATTCAAGGGAATATGAAATATAAGGCAACTTGTCCATCTTGAACAAACCCTTGTTCTATAAAAAAGGAGAAGAGAGAAAAGAATGTTGATAGATCAGTTATATATAGAAGATTACATTCTTTTAATTTGTGTTGTAGCATCTATATCCTTTTATACACACTCTGTAATATTTATGTCATCTTTTGATTATTAGTTACATTTTATAACAGTGAGCTGGTAAAATATTAATCTTCTTATTAGTTATATTTTGTAACTTCTTTTGTACACACTCTGTAATATTTATGTCATCTTTTGATTATTAGTTACATTTTATAACAGTGAGCTGGTAAAATATTAATCTTCTTATTAGTTATATTTTGTAACTTCTTTTGTACACACTCTTCTCTGAGCTCTTGTTGTATGACACCTGGGTTCTGTAATAATAATAAAAAAAAAAATAAGAAGTTGACCAATGAGACATTTTATATAAAAAAAATAATAAGAAATGATAAATAATGCAATTTCTGGGTTTATTTTTGTTGATAATTGAACAAGCAGCATGATTTAGTATGGAAAAAGACTGAGAAGGATGATTATGTGAAATAAAGAACTACAAATAAGGAAAAGAATTGTGTCAGATCACTTTTATAGGGCTGACAAAATAGTATACCTTCAACTTAGGATTAGATCAAATGAAGCTAAATTTTACATTTGAAACACCAGCAAAAAGGTTCAGAATTGGCACATTACCATCATCATACCTAGACCTGATAAGGGAATCTTTTACAATTACTTGATCTGGACCGTTCTTTTTAACTTGGTACGAATCTCAAAGCCCAAAATACTACCCCCTATGGTGACCCGAATTCCAAACCAGTTGAGATTTAATCTCAAATCGTCAAACCGTAAAGTGAGAGTGATTCTCTGCAATATCTGAGAGGATACGGATTTTGTAAACTGACAGTGGCATTTACCAGAGATGTCATGTCTTTCATGTCTTCAACAGGGTCACCATCCCAATCATCTATTAAGATTACATAATAATTATCGAAGTCTAGAACCGGCGTGATAGCTCACGTCTTTCTCCATCTTTTCGGCAAAACACACGTGTATTGAGAAACACAAACAATGATTGTCGTATTTTCGGAACCTTAACCTTAACCTTAACCTTAACCTTAACACCGGCATGATAGCCCACGTCTAGAACCGTATCCAATAGTCAGCAACCTTAACCTGATTGTCATATTTTCGGAACACAAACAAGATTGCATTGAGAAAAAACATCAATTCTCTAATGATCAGTACAATGCATCAGGCCAAACTTAGCTAATTTCAAACATACTAACTTGTGATTATATTCCGTATTTTCTTTACATATTTATCCAAAGTCTTGACCCAAAAGATTAGGTACCAGAAGGAATTAACCTTGCTTAGCCTCAATTCATTTATGAGCCCCAAATAAGCACAAGATGATAAAAGTAGTTCAGAAAATTCAGTTTAGATCCATACTGTCAGTTTTAATCGCTACCTGAATCAAGATTCATGTGTAAAATTAATTTCAAGAAAAATATAATTTACCACTTGACGCGCAACATAAGTTCTTCGTGATTCTAGTTGTAGTAGCCGTAGACTTTATCTACTTCGCTTATGTGTAGGATGTATACAGCAATCGCAATTGTGTCTCCACTGGTATTTATACAAACAGATTCGAAACAACTGTGAGTCGCAGTAGTAACACCGAGCAAACAACCCCGATTTCTCTTTCTGTATCTCTCTCTGATTTTATAAAGTGCGAATTCTGATTTTCTGTCTCAATTAAAATCTGAACTGTTGTTTACTAGTCCGTGGAATATGTATCTCTCATCCTTATTAAGGAGCTTAATATCTAGATTCTGCAAAGGTTCTGATTTTTTTTTTTTTTGAATGATACTCAGCCGTTGAATTTTCCAAATCGCATATAGATGAATTTTTCAAATTATGAGCTTCAACACTTAAGTATGCACTGGTCGTGCCGCATATAATCCCAGTGCCCGTAGACCGCACGTCGCACCCGTAGAACACGCCTCTGAACCACGCACGGCACTTGCGGACCGAGCCTGTACACCGCGGGATTCGAACCCAGTTGGGTTCTGTTGGTGCCAAAATTCTTACCACTACACTAGAGTTTACATGTGTTATCTTGTAGATAAATATAGTATTTAACTATTTTTCTCTACAAATTTGATTTAAATTATCTCTCCTCCTTATTAAGGAGCTTAATGATTTCTACTACATAATTTGCTCCCGTTGCTGTGCACGGGCACGATTACTAGTATGTATATATGTATGATCTATTCTATACACACAGAGAAAGAAATTAAGGGGAGGGGTTATAATGGTCATGCTCATTAATTAATATTATTTAGTAAATTTTAAGTGTGAAATTTTATTATTTTATTGGTTTTGAGTAAATAAGGTAATTTTCTAAATTTTGAAAGGTAAATGCGATGTTACAAAAAAATTTAAGGAAATTTTTTCAAAAAATAATGGTTCAGTCTGGATCTGCTGTGGCGAGCTCCAGTTCGTTACCGACAAAAGCCCTGGGATAACAATGTAGAAGGTTATGCAACACGGAAGCAAACATTATATTTGCAATAATAAATCGGTGGATGGCATACTGAACGATCAAAGCATGAGTGCGTATCCTCTGAGATATCTCATATTTTGCGTGACCGACGTGTCAGGTGCCTATTCGGGGATGGCGCAGGGGCCCAGTATTTTTTAGCTTTGAGATTTTCCAAAAAGACACGCAAATTTTGAGATATCTCAGAGGTGAGAATTCTCAAAGCATGAATGGCCTAATTTTCTTAGCTAGAAAGTTTGTTGCAGCTGACTTTATAACATACCATATAAACCTTGGAAAGTGACTCGTTACACATAATATTTAGGAAAACTTGTCAATTATGAAATGTGTAAATGAAAGAAAAACGTGATGTAATTGTAACCTAACTAACACATTATTACTTGGCCAAGTCAACTTTGCTGTGACTAATCAAAGTTATTATTATTTGAGGTAGCTTTATATGACTAAAATAATGAAGAACAGCCACATGATGTGAATGGTCACGTAACGTGTCATCACACAGCGATTACACGTGAGGTGATTAAATATTATATGACTGAATTTTTTTTAATTTTTAAATTAATTCATCTGAAAAAAAACAACTAGAAACAAGAAACTATTGTTAAATAAATTAAAATAAAGAAGTAATGTTGAAAAACTTAGTTACTTTACACAAATGGATACATTACTTGGAGACTGAATCGTCTGTCCCCGGGGTGCAAGAAATTCCTGCCCCCAGAGTCACTGCGGGTGGGCCTTCATTTAAAAACAATAATTTTAGTTAAACCCTTTAACAGTAACCGATCCCACCCCGCAGTGACTCTGGGGGCAAGAATTTTATGCACCCCGGGGCAGAAAATTCGGTTCCCATTACTTGACATGTGAGTTACAAAATTAATGCTTCACAGTATTTTGAGCAAGTATCCATTAATTTCAAGCCTATTTCATTCAAGTACTTTATTGCTCTGTTTTTGCTTTTAGCATGTGTATTTGTGAGAAAAGGCATTTAATGTGTAATTTAGATGTTAATTAGATACTATTGTTTTATGAGTCATAACCAACCTATTAATGTTTTTAGCTCATCCCTGTTCGAAATTAATTCAATAGAAATTGATTTCAAATATCTACTCTTTGAATAATTTATCTCAAATAGAATGTAAACACATATTAGTCGTGTTTTATTATTTAATAAAAGTTCTACATCATTTCTCCTAATTAGTTTCCGGAATGCATATGAACTAAGGGACAATGATGCCGGAATTTTCTTGAATACTAAAATACAACTAATATGTATTCATTATTGAGACAAAATATTCAAAGAATGAGATACTGATATATGATTGTAAACCGGCCCCATGTAAACCCTAAATTCAACACTGGACCCTAACCCTATATTTAATTTGTCACGTCCCGAAAACAGTACTGATTTGTCGGCCGGAAATGTCTCGAACTCTAATATAGGATTGATATGGATCTTTAAAAAATAACAAAGTAGGCATTTTAGTGAGATCTTATAACATTTTTCAATATGTGTCTATTATTTAAAATAACAAAACAGGATAACAAAAAAAAAAGTTTCTCAATATGGGCAGTAGTTAAATATCATCTTTGTTTTAAAAAGGTAGAAAGTAAAAACAAAAATCTCTGTTCTGTTATTCTCTGTTGAACAGAAGCATTCTCTATTTTAGCAAAACCATTTGAATCTTTTATTCATAATCTAAGATGACAAAAACAAGAGTTCAAAGCTTAGAAAAAAGCTTGACAGTATCAGCATAAAATTTCATCTCAGATGGTGTTGGCAAGTTGCTAAGCAAAGTAACTCTTGATGTCGACACCAACCTTTTACTATTCGGGGTTAACGGGTCAATTCTCCGAATTTGCACTTCCCACACCTACATGTCACATGTTATAAGCATGTGGATGATCACCATTTCATTGTATAATGAAAGATTATAATCAGTAACAGTGAGACTGTGGTAATATGCATATTATAGAACGGTCCGTGCTATGGACTCGAATCTCCGTTTTGAAAGTTGAAACAATCGATTTGAACCATTCAACATGATCTTCATAGGAAAATGTACTTGAAAACCAAATTTGTTTACTATTTTTTTTAGATAGGGAAAAAATCAGTTGATTAGAATATTCTCTTGATAGTCCAAAAGAAGCGAATTTTTACCTATATAAAATAAATAGTTCAAAAATTCTAAGAAGTATAACATATACATTTTGATATGAAAATTATGATAACGGTTCAAATCGACTGTTTGAATTATATAAATAGATATATGGATTCATAGCAAAAATCGATCCATAATATGCATATTACCATAGCCTCACTCAATCGGTAATACCATACTAATTTAAAGCAGCAGTGAAAAATTATATGCTTAGAGAGTGAGACTATGGTACTATGCATAGCGCAAATTGGTCCGTACTATGAATCAATATTTTCATTTTTAAGGTCCAAACAATCGATTTAAACCGTTCAACGTGATCTAAATATACTTAGAATTATTCATATTTTTAGATACGTAGAAAATCACTTGATGAAAGAAATAGTAAAAAAACAAAATTAAAAATGGAAAATTTGATTTACAAGTACATTTTCATATGCTTATCATGTTGAACGGTTCAGATTGATTGTTTGACCATTGAACATTAACCCATAGTACGGACCAATCTGCACTATGGATACATTGTCGACCTACCTGGATGGATCGACCGACTTGGATTGGTGCTGCTTCGGCTTCAATCTCATCACCAAGCATTGCTGGTTTAATGTGATTAATTGAAAGCTGAACACCCGCCACCCTTTTATAACCGGAAGCACAATATGCTCCCAAACTAGCCATTGTTTCTGCTATTAGTGCTGACACCCCTCCATTTAGCGCCTTAAATGGCTGTCAAATTTAAATTTAAATTTAAGCTTCAAAGAAAATATCACTATAATTTCACCATACATATATTTAACATGGTCATCCTCAGGGGTGGAATCAGAAAATTCAAATTGGGGAGGGGCTGAAATGTAAAATGTATAAATACCCAGTACTAATTAAGTACTGTTACTGATTCCTGATTCTGGCAACTGTTATTTTTTTTATTATTTTCGTGTGCACACAACGTGTTTGATGAAATGCCTGAATAAATAAAATACAACCTATTGGGACCCAACATAATCATTAAATCCCAACCTTCCTAAAACCCTTCAAAAAGCCCCAAATTAACATCAATTTTGGGATAAGAGATCAGAAAAAGATACCTGACAGCAATATTTTGTGACCTTGAGGTTGCCAGTGACTTTGCTAGGGGAAATAAGGGTGAATTTAAACCCCAACAAGTTCAAAGCTTCATCTATCACAATTTCTCCTTGTTCCCCTTTACCTCCTATTTTCGATGAATCCCCCATCCTTCACCTCTTCTCCTCCAATGCCAATTTACACAGAGAGAGAGAGAGACAGAGAGAATTTCAAAAGAGAGAGAGAGAGCTAAAGACTGATTCCTTGAATGGAAAATGGTCTCTGTTTTTTCTATGGCAGAAGTGATTTTGTTTCTCTAAAGTGGGTACTTTGTGACTAATCATGTAGCCAATTACTGGCACTAGAATTCTATAATATCTATCATAGTAATCAAATACGAGATTAATTCGCAAATTATTCGGATTTAATTCATTTTATCGATGTTTCCGAACCGAACACTGAATAAAACACAAAAAAACGTATAATATGTTTTATTTGCAAATAAAACGTGTATAAAACACGAATCACGAATTATTCACGAAAAAAATGCAAACTTTTATTTTAATTTTTTTTTCTTTTAGAGTTTTTTTTTGCTTCCTTGTGGCATCGAATCATTTCCAAATTATACTTGAATTATTCTGAATCACTAAATTTTGACCCCACCGAACCGAACCCGAACTATTCATTTGTCACTATAATATATATGTAGTTAGAAGATTTTTGAATTATTTTCGAATTTATTAAATAGTATCAATAGTTTTTCTATAAAATTATTCGGAACAATATTCATATTATTTTTAAATTACAAAATTTTCAGATTGGTAAACTAATGATTTTTTTTTTTCATTTATTACCATGATATCAAAATGGCGAGGTTTTTGGTAACCACAGTACTACACCATTAGCCAGTGCACACTCGTTACATTGGATCTCAATAAACTATGTAATAATTGTATAGGTGTGAACGGATTACTGTAGATGTCCAATTTTGAAAAGATAGACGGCAGGATTGACCAATGTTCTCTAAGTTGTCCTTTTTCAGAACTTTTTTCCGAGGTAAGGCTAAGGTGTTATGGGTTGTACAGAGACCTACGGTGCTAAGTTGTCACGGTTCTATATTTGAGTTTTTTAAATTTAAATGATCGATTCGAATCATTTATCTTGTTCTCCATATTAATATATGTTTGGAGATCAAATTTTACATTTTTTAGAAATTTTTTACTATTTTTTAGATAGATAGAAAATCAAATATCTGAATGGTGTAGAAATTTTTAGATCAAGTGATTTTCTATCTATCTAAAAAATAGTAAAAAAATTTCAAAAAATGTAAAATTTGGTCTCCAAACACATATTAATATGGAGAACAAGATGAACGGTTCGGATCGACCGTTTGGATTTTAAAAACTCGAATAGTGAACCGTAACACTGTAGGTCTCTATGCAACCCATAGCACCTTAGCCTTACCCCACTTTTCCATTCCAAATTACTTCTTAGAAGCCACAGTGACAAATGAATGATTGCTGACATTTTTATTTAGAGAAATGTTCTAATTCCCCAAACCCTCATACCCAAGCGCATCTTCTAAATAGTTTAACAGAAAAAACTTTCTAATATTGTCTAACTTCCATTTCCAGCGCTAATATTCAAATATTTAAAGCTATGTTTATAACATTTTAAAATGTTACTCGCAAACATATAAACCTCTGTCTAAAAGTATTTGTAGAAAGTTTTAACTTTCAACTATTTTTGTCTTCAAGTAAAAAAAAGAAAGATTCTTTTCACCCACTCTTTTTCATTTTTTTCTCTGATCATTCTAATTTATTTTCTCGACGATCCGTGATGAATTTTACGAATCTAAAAATACGAACGTTTTCTATTTGATTTTATATTTCAAATAAGATTTATGAAGAAATACTTTTGAGTAATTTTAAAGTCATTTATTTTTTTAAAGTAAAATTCATAAGCACTTTAAATTTTCAAGTTTTTAAATCTCAATCTACAACCATTAAAATTTTCAAGGCTTTGTACATGAGCTTTGTAAATGCAGTATTATTGTTGAGGTTTATATGCTTTGAAGTGTTATTGTTGAGGTTTAAATTCTGTATACATGAGTTTATATGTTTTATTCTAGAGATTTAAAGTGTTATTAATGAGGTTTATATGCTTGTAAACAGAGGTTTAAGTTATTTTGAAGCAAAATATAAAAAAAAAAAAACTGAAAGTCATAGAGATTTAAAGTGGTAAAAAAAAATTACGACATGAATATAACTCGAAAGCTATTTTTTATGGATCTCATTTGAAAGAGAAAATCAGATAAAAAACGTTTATATTGTTAGATTCACAAAATTCATCACGGATCGTTGGGAAAATGGATGAAAATGATTAAAGAAAAAATAAAAAAAAGTGGGTGAAAGGAATCTTTCCGTTTTTGGCT
Organism: Carex rostrata; assembly: GCF_964058835.1. Lineage (NCBI taxonomy): Eukaryota > Viridiplantae > Streptophyta > Magnoliopsida > Poales > Cyperaceae > Carex > Carex rostrata. The sequence goes on along the minus strand of NC_135946.1, from coordinate 1,602,147 downwards.
TGAAAACAAAAGTAGTTAGGAGTTAAAGCTATACAGATTTATAATTTTAATGCTTATAGATATAGATTTAAATGTTTGCGAGTAGTATTGTAAAATGTTATAAACAGAGCTTTAAATATTTAGATATTAGCGCTGAAAATGAAAGTTAGATAATATTGAAAGTTTTTCTGATAAATAACTTGGAGGACGTGCTTAGAAATTTTACTTGATGTACAATTATCAGACTCCTTTTATTTATATCCATTATTTAATATATTTTATTAAAAATAATTAAAGTTTTGAGTTTCATTAAAAATACTCAAGTAACAGAAAATTGACGAAAGCTTCCTTCTTGAAAACAGGCCGTGTGACCTTAGTGCCACGTAGGTTTTTTTTCACATTTTGTAAATGAAACCTTAAGTTTATGAGATTTATAAATAAGTCCATTATTATTTCAAAAAAAATTATTAAACACTTTTTATAACTAAACCTTTAAATATTGTAATAGATTGAAAAAAAAAAATCTAAAATTATAAAAAATATATTGTATTTTTCCATAATGCCCATGTTTCATCTGATGGCTCAAAAGTAAAGTACTGAAGCAATTATAAAGAAATAAAAAATATTGTGGATAAATAATAAAAAAATTGCAATTACCTTTTTGTATGTTGACTTTTGTAAAACAAACTCTAATCTTAAACTAGTGTGGAAACCGAAGTAGGATCAAAACTTAATAAATTTATTTTTGATAATTTTTTATTTTTTTATTTTTCAATTTATTACAAAGCTATAAGAGCCAAAACTAATATAATTCATTAGTACAAAACACAACCAAGGAGTTTAAGATTAGAGTTTGTTTTACAAAAATCAACATACAAAAAGGTAATTGCAATTTCCTTATTATTTATCCACAATATTTTTATTTTTTTTTATAATTGCTCCAGTACTTTACTTTTGAACCATCATATGAAACATGAGCATTATGCAAAAATAAAATATATTTTTGATAATTTTGGATTTACTTTTTTCAATTTATTACAATACTTAGAGGTTCAGTTATAAAAAGTGGTCAATAAGTTTCTTTGAAATAATAATGGACTCATTTATAAATATCATAAAATTAAGGTTTTATTTATAAAATGTGAAAAAAGAACCTCCGTGGCACTAAGACCACGGGACCTGTTTTCAAGAAGGAAGCTTTCGTCAATTTTTTTTAAAAGGCATGATCTACAAAAAAACTCAAAAATTTGATTATTTTTAATAAAATATATTAAATAATAGATACAAATAAAAATGTCGGGAATGATTGGATTTGGTTCAGCGGGATAAAAAATTTATGATTCGGAAATTATTCAGGTATAATTCGGAATTATACATAAAATCCAAATAAATTTATAAATTTCCGAAAAAGTTTGTTCAACCGAATAATATACAGATTTATTCGTTTTGGACTCAAATTCGAATCATCCGGAATCTTATTATTATCCTAGAAAGCAGTTAGGACCAAAATTTTTATTCATAGGAAAAAGCAAAAAAATTAAAAATAGAAAATGTTGTATGAAAAATTCAAAACTAAGAAGGAAGCTACAACTCATGGCATCCCGCATGACCCATCGAAATCAGGAAAAATATGACCAAAAAAAAAAAATTATTCATGGGACGCCATGCCCATCCCAGATGCATAACTAGAAAAATTTTCAGTGGCACAAGAAATCTATGAATTAAAAAGAAATAGTCATTTCTTTGGTTGGGATGGGCCAGGGCGGCCAGCCTTTTTTTTTTTTTTTTTGTTTTTTTTTGTTTTTTCTGGTTTGGATGTGCGGGACGCCATGACTTCTTCCTGTCTTTTCATTTTTGAAATTCCCATACAACATTTTCTATTTTTTTTTTCATTTTTCTATGAATAAAAATTTCGGCAGTTAATTAGGATCATCATGACAAAATCATTTAGATATGATATTCCTTTGGGTATTACATTTTCCGAAAAAAATTATTATTATTTTAGAAAATTATTATTTAATATTAAATAAAAAATAGACAAAACAATGATTTTCAAAAATTCTAAAAAAATAGTACATTTTTTTTCAAAAAAAAAATGTAAAATTTGGAGATCATGTTGGAAGGATTGGATCGATTAATTGACTTTGAAAATGAAGATATATACGCAAAATAAAACAACATTTTTATTTGCCAAAACACAGTAGCATAATTTGTTGTTAAAGATAGCATTGTTCCGAAAATAACTACTATTTTTCTGCTAATCCGTTGTTCCTTATAATGGATGGAATAACGGTTATTCTAGTGTGTCAAGAGAGAGAAAAAGTGCTTATTTGTCGGATTTCGATCAACATAGTTCAGATCTGATGAACTCGACGTTATTTATGTCATTTTCATGTCAGGACAATTCGTTTAAGATTCCATATACCCATCTTTCCTTCTCCTTAGCCCTCTGCTATCTATTCTCACTGTACAATTCAAACAATATTTTCATTAATCCGAATATCACCACATTAAACTATTTTCAAGTTAATCCGAAAAATAATTATTTTCTCTCTATATTTATCTGCTAATTCCAATTGCTCTATTCTTATACTAATCACAATTCAAATGTAAAAATATCTGCAATCCGAATTCAAAAATCATATTTTTACATGTTTATAAACGTTGTCATGAATTTCCAGTATCTAATAAAATTGTGGAGATTGTCAATTATTAGAGTTCTCCTCAAGTCTCAAAATCTCTTCTCTCTAGCTAGCTAGCTTGCTTTTCTAAATCAGCAAATATAAAGAAAAAAATAAAAACCCAGAAGAAAGGAGCAAATCAGAGTTTATAAAGCACCTATTGATGATATATGGAGTTATAGTACCTATTAATAAAATAAAATTAAAAAACCTCAAATTACTCTTGTTCTTCAGAGCCTTTGTATTTTACTTTGGTTACAAATTTGTAGTAATTTCACTTTTTTCACCTTCACAAAATTGTGAAAATACCCTACAATCCATGGTAATTAGTAATTACCCCTCTTATGCCGAATCGACAGGGTGTTTCTCAATCAAGTCGAATAGCTCGTCACCTAAACCGAACCCTAGCATTCGAGCCATGTCACAAGTCTTTAACTTAGGCTTGGGATGATTTTGTTGCTTTAGCCATGAATATACTGTAAATGCCTTCTTCAGTACAAACAATTCAAGCGCCTCCGGGTTAAAAACCACTCCTAACCTCATACTTATCTGTAAATTAAACCCGGTAATTCATAACTTCAAATTAGGAGACAAAAGGGTCTGAATTTGATGTTATCAAATTTTACCTGATGGGGTACCAGCATAGCAGCATATCGTGCCAGTTCACCAGCTCTCCAGTCAAGAACAACTGGAAGCCAGGGGTAACAAGCATCAAGTCGAACAAACCATAGCCTGATTTCTGGTATCTCTGATAATTCACGCAAGTCATGTTCATCTTCCCTTTCGTAGTTAATTGTAAATCCGACAGTTTTCTCCAACAGCTTTCTCGATTCCTCTGAAATTATTTCCGTAAACTATTTTCAATTAAAAATAATATTTCTGAAAACTAGTGTTCTATGGTACCAGTGGGTCATTATACTTTCTGGTAATTGGTACCAGTGGGTCATTCAAGAAGACACTGGTACCAGACCTAATGTGCTTGCAAGATAAAACTATCAACCAAAAAAACATCAAAGTCACCTACAACTCTCCACAAAATTAAAAAACAATATTTTCAATTAAAAAAAAATTAGTTTCCTAAACTAGCATTCTTGGGTACCAGTGGACCATTATATTTGCTGGTACCGAATTGGTACAGTACAAACAGGAATCCTGTTAATTGATTAAGACCAAGTATAGAATACATATTACTTAATTTATATACATAGTAAAAAGCTTACCTGGAGTGATAGAGCTGATATCACCAATTGCTCGAACCGGAGACAAATCAAGGCTATTTATAATACCAGTATCTATAACTACCTTGAGGCGGCCTTCAGTGGGAGGAAGAGGCGGTGCAACCTTCGGTGTGTCGTCTTCATCGTCTGACAAAGAGAGGTCGAAGTTTCCGGATGGGTTGTATGCAACTGAGAGCGAGACATCACGAGTGTCCCTAGAGGAATTCTTAGAGAAGGCAACAAGGTCATGTCTGCATGACAAGTGGGGCCGGGATGAGAAGGAGAGGAGGCTAGAGCCGAAAGTTTGTTTGAGAGGAGAAGAGATAAGGGAAGAGGATGTGAGCGCCATTCAAAGGAAGGAAATTAGGCTGTTATTAAATATTTGGAGATATGGTGCGGTTTGGTTTGGTTTAATTCGGTTTAATAATATTATCCGAATTGACAGATAGCATTTGGGTTTATTTCAGTGGACCTTAATTGGGCCCATGAATACTTTGTGAAATGCAGTTCAAATATGGGCCATAATAAATTGGGCCTTGCAAATTTTAAAATAACGAAATTATGGCCCAAAATATAATACTAGATAGATAGCTTGGTAGAATCTGAATTTAATTTGTACGAGTAATAGAGCTGTATTACATATTTTCCTCAAAAAAAATTATTAACCCCAATTAGTATGAATAATACCAGAAATTTTTACTAATGAGGATAATAATTTGATAATAATAAGAAATCAATCCCCATTTTACAATTATGCTGGTTTCGAAATTAAAGTTCATATCATGGACTAAAACCAAAACATCCCTTAGAATTTTTTTTTCTTGATTATTTTATAATACAAACAATTTTATAAAGAAACACCAGAGAGCCATCTTCGAAGCATTTCTAGACATTCCTTTGGCTTATACTCTGGAGCAGTGTGTCCACCTCCCTACAGTAAATCAAAACAGGAGCAAAAAGAAAAAAGATAAATTAACGAAGAAATTAAATATATTTCATCTACTTGCTATAAAAGTGAGGTTATTGGATCATCATACCTTCACTGTAGCAAAAGTGAGGTTATTGGAGTACATCCTTGTAAATCTACAATAAAGCAAATATTATGTATAATCTTTCTTTGAAGAGTGAGGCTATGGCAATATGCATATTACGGATCGATCCATACTATGGATCCAAACTATCCGTATAACTGTTAAACATAATTTTCATATCAAAATATACTTTTTGACCCCATTTGATATTTTATAAACAAACATTAACAATTTTTTAGATAGGTAAATAGTTGTTGCTTTTGAATGGTCCAGTTCAAATCAAGTGATTTTTCAACCTATCTAAAAAAAAGGTAAAATAATTCTAAAAAGAATAATTATATTCATCCCTCCAGTCGTCTCTCTGTCTTCGCAGCTATAGTAGAAAAATGTTGTACTATGACTCTCACTAATTATATGGTTCATTTTCAGTCCTTGCATTTGTTCCTGCGTCAACCTTCATATGTATAAATACTTGCAAAGTAAGATATTAATACTTGCAAAGTAAGATATTTATAGTGCGGGAACAATTTGGGAGATTTGTTGGGTAGACGATTATTTATGTTAAAATACTTTTGTGCATAGGTATAAATACTTCCGTATATAGTTATAAATATTTTCGTTCATAGGTATTAATACTTTACAAATTGTGCGGGGACGATACATATTATATAAGGAAATTGTGCGGGGACGGTCCCCCCAAGTTAGTTATGAAAGTTTATATGCGGGGACAGGGATGTGGGGACAATTATCATTGTCCTTCTAAAAAATATAAAATTTGGTCACTAAGTACATTTTCATACAAAGATCATGTTGAATGGTTCAGATTGAGATATAAATTTATAGTACGGGCCATTGTGTAATATGAATATTACCATAGCTGGCCTCATTCTTCTTTGAATTCATATGCATATTATCAAGCTAATTATATTGAGTAAAGATAACCACAATTCATACCCTGCTACTTGGCCACCAACATACCACGGTCTCCAATCATCCACAATTGAGAAATTGAGCGATCTTATCCAATCTTGTGTGCCAACATGAGGAATATAGAAGTCATGATCACCACTGTATTTTGATTTTCATGAACAGTTAGTCTATAATGAATACAAAACTCAAATATCAATATAAAACCATTATTTTTGATTTATATTATTTTTTCTATGCACATACAAATGATTACGAGATTTTGACTTTGTTTTAATCATCAAGAGCTTGCAAAAGTACATTATATAAATAAATTCTAGACGTTGATTTTCAACTTATTTATTTTTATATATATAAACCGAAAAGTGATAATTTATTAATGTGCATGTAGAGAAAATAATATGGATCATATCTAACTGTTTTATTTTGATATTTGGAGTTTTTGAATTTTAAGTTATTAACGTTTAAAAAATAGAATCATGATGGAGGTATAAAAACTGAATACTTTTGAAAACTCCTGAAAAAAAACAAGGAGAAGGAAGTATAGAAAGAGGTAAAGGTAGTTGCCTATAAATAAGTGCTGGATAGCCTTTATTGGTGACCTTGAGATGATATGGTAATGAACTTGGGATATCATTTGTGTAAGGTAGATCAGAAGAGTTGCATCTATGCCAATGAGCAACTGTCCCCTGCATATATAGTATAGTTTGTTATTTATTTATCAAGTCTCATCTCACAGTACTTTTATTTTGTAATCTAGATATTTAAGCCCCTGTGTAATTGCTATATATGAAGTATGAAGCAACCATCAATATACCTTACGTATACCAAGAGCATATCTGACTGTCTCATTATTTGCCCAAAATGTTGACAGTAGGTATCTTGACTCCTGCAATGACATAATTTAAGTTTATATTATCCATAATTTAATTTCGCTTTGCAAATAACTCGGTAACAGTACGACACAAGATATATATTGAGCCTTAATTAGTTTTACTAATTAAAATACAAAAAATTGAAAGTGATGAGAGTCTCAGAAGCATAACTTTACACTCCAAAGGCAGACCAGACTTAAACAAAGGCACTTCATCATAATAATTGGCTTCACCTCGCTTAGTTCGAATGTAACCTGGTCTTGGGCTATGGAATTCACATGAAGCCTCCAAGATATGATTAGTACTTATATCTTTCGTTACCTGTGCTTGTTAATTATCAGAGGAAAAATATTAAAAAGAGAAGTTGGTGCATGTTTAAGGTACCATTCTCATTTTTATATGCATTAAATTATAAGATCAACCTAGGCTTTCCCATGCACCATTATTTTTTTAAAAAAGAAGAGACCCCTAGCACATCCTAATTATCACAACTACTGGGGTAAACATTTTGACAGATCTAGAGCAGTTTTTGGTTCATGCAGCGCACGAGTCAAAAAGTGAATAGTGATTTATTCTGCAAAGACCAACTATTTCTGAGTTCAAATAAAATATGGGTATGATTTTGATGTTTACTGAGAAAAGTAATTAGTGAATCTCACTGTATCCATAGCATTGAGACAATTAGCACACTGAATATTGCTCGGATTTGTAAACTGTCCAGCACAGCTTTCCTTGATTGACTGTACATTTGTACAAAAATAGGAGTATGAGTTTTCACTTTCCACAGTAACAATGTTTTTTGATAAGCTAAAAAGTTAAAAGCCAATGGCTTATTCATTAGACTAAGATACTCTTTTGAGGTCATCAAAGAAATTAATTGAAATACAATTAGGTTATTTTAGCTCATATGCACTATGTTCACTGTTGAATGGACAATTTGAATAACACTGAGATGAATAATTTTTTTTATATTTGTCCTCCCTTTTTGTACCTCATATAGTTCATCTGATATAAGTCCTGTTCCATGAGCAAATGGCACTTTTGAATTATCATCATAGCTTGTACCAGTTACTGGATTGCCAGCTAAATAACCCTAAAAGTTACAAAATATAATCAATAGCCACTAGCTTGAGAGATGTCATAAATTGGGAACTAAAAGTAAGTTTAAGAAAACTATAGATGAAAGATATGTTTTTTTATGGTTTGAAGTTTGCAAACCTTTAGGTTAAATGGAGCTTTATTGGATTCTTTAGCTGTCATTACAAAATTAACAAAAAGTAGATCAAAAGTTGAAGAGAGGAAGTTGCATCTTAATGCCAGCAAGGTAATAGCTAGACAATATTTGAAATAATAAAATTTCTTTATATGGAGAAAGAAAGATATAAAAGTTACCAATAGCAATCTCAAGAGTTAAGATTGGTATGATCTTCCCACCATAGGAATCACCACATATGTACAAAGGATTCAACTTGAATTTTGGATGCTTATCTAGCCACTACATTCAAAATAGAGATCTCTGCTTAAAATCAAATTATTATGAAAGCATTAAATTTCAATGCATATATGTGCATACCCAGTCTAAGCAACACATTGGTGTGATTTAAAAAAAAAAGCAACACCCGAATATTCTAAGGGTGGTTTTGTATTGTTTGATCACATAATTTTTGTAGTTTTTTGTTTCTAAATCATGTAAGATGTTTATAACAATGCCATGTCAAAAAAGAAGACGATGTATTTCTCATGGTTCTGAAAATAAAAAAAGGGAAGCGGAATAGGTAAGTTGTCCGTGGAATCAGAATAAGATGAATTTGTAGGAATCAACCAAATCCGATTGAGAACTCTGGATTTTTTTTTAAATTTTTATGATTTATATCATAAGCTAAGTACGAAGGAGAGCTAAAATAACATTTATAACATAGCTACACTCCGAGAGAGGAAGACGAGAAACTTCAACCAAGTTAAATGTATCAAGGACGAAAATAATAGACTTTTGGTGAATGATGACGAGATAAAGAACATATAAAAAGAATACCTCGACAAGCTGGTCAATGGAGAGGATAGTAGCACCATGATTGAGTTGGATGACTCTTTTGATGACACCATTGGACGATTTGTTCGGAGAATCCAAGAGTTTGAGGTAAAGAAGGTTTTAGAAAGGATGAAAGTAGGAAAGGCGTTGGGGCCTGATAAAATCTCATCGAGGTGTGGAGATGCCTTGAAGACGTAATGACAGCGTGACCAACTAAGTTGTTAAATAGGAATTTGAAAATGCAAGTTACCATCATCAAGGATATGTATAATGTCGTTGTATCTAGTGTCAAAGTATGCGATAGCGAAACTAATGACTTTCCTCTTAAGATAGGATTATATCAAGGGTCAGCCTTGAGCCCATACATTTTGCCCTAGTGGTCAATGAAGTCACGAGGGACATACAAGGGGGGATTTCTTGGTGTATACTCTTTGCTGATGATGATGTGCAAATCGACGAGAGTATGATTGGAGTTCATAGGAATCAAAGTGTTTTAGATTTAGTAGGACTAAAACAAAGTATATGAGGTGCTAATTCAATGGTGTCAGGTAAGAGGAAGATGCTACGTTGGTCGGACAAGTAGTGCCTAGGAAGGACACCTTTCAATAAGTAGGGTCGATGCTACAAAGTGATGGCGAGATTGTTGAAGATGTTAGCCATAGTTCAAGAGAGGGGTGGGTAAAATGATGACGTCATACATCTGATATCCTAGCTATGTTATAGAAAAATCCCAACAAAAGTTAAAAGTCAAGTTTTGCAAGACGGTGATCAGGCCTGCAAAGTTGTATGGTGTAGAATGTTGAGCTACTAAAAGACAACAAGTCCAGAAGATAAGCGTAGCAGAGATACATATGTTGTGGTGGATCTGTGGTCATACAAGAAGGGACCAGATCAAAAAAATATTGATATACGGGATAAACTTGGGGTAGCACCGATTGAAGAGAAACTTGTCCAACAACGCTTGAGATGGTTTGGGCATCTCCAATGGAGGGCTCTCGAGGCAATGGTGTGTACTGAAATTATAAGCCATATTGAAAGCACAAGGAGAGGCTGGCAGAAGTCGACCAAGATAAATGTGGGAGGAAACAATAAAAAGAGACATGAACGAATGGAATGTCTCCAAAGAGTTGGCTCCGAGCAGGAGCGCATGAAAATTAGCGATCCATATAGTGGAATTATGATCTAGGAATCAAGGTTGAGGGGTAGTGTCTATGTTGCATGGATACCGGTATCGTATCGGATACGATATGGATACGGCGATACGATAATTTTCAAAAATCATGGATACAATATGTCTATTATTTTAATTATATTATTAATTCAACACTTGTATTATACAAATTAAATATAAAAAATCCTACTGTTATAACAATAAATCTGATTAAATGTACAGTAAATGACGAAAAATATATTAAATATAATTGTTACTTATTTCTAACATCAAATGAAAGTTGGTGTTGTGATAAGGGGGAAGTTTGCTACGCCTATGGTCCCAGTTCGATCCACGCTAGGTGCAAAATAATTGAATTTTGGCCTTTTGGTCCACGCGCGGTGCACAGATTTGAGATTTGGCACTGGTTCACGGGCGCGGTCTATGGGTGCAAAATAATTGAATTTTGGCCTTTGGTCCACGCGCGGTGCACAGATTTGAGATTTGACACTGGTTCACGAGTGCGGTCTATGGGCGTGGCGCGCGGTCCATGGTTCGATCTCCCGTATCCAGACGTATCAGTGTGTGTCAATAGAGTATCGGTGACCGTATCGGCTGAGTAAGGATACGCTGCCAGCTGGCGTATCGGATACGTATCGGTGCCGTATCAGGCGCGTAACGGTATCCGATACGTATCCGACACGGGTACGGCTTCCAATATGGAGTATCCGAGTAATATAGGCAGTCTATGGGCGCGGCGCGCGGTCCATGGTTCGATCTCCTGTATCCAGACGTATCAGTGCGTGTCAACAGAGTATCGGTGACCGTATCGGGCGTGTATCGGTATTCGATACGTATCTGACATGGATACGGCTTCTAATCTGGAGTATCCGAGTAATATAGGGTAGTGTTATAGGCTTTGATTCGGAGTAAGGACCTATGATTTATAGTGTTGACATAATATAATTAATATTATAATTAGTATTGCTACTATTGTTATTGAGATTATTACTACTATTATTATCAGGGGCGGATCCAGAATTTCAATCAGGGGTAGGCACAATATGCACACGCTTTTTGGAATTTTGATATTTGAATTTGTACATGAAAAAATAACAATTTATTCGAAACTGGTATGGAAAAATTACACACAATTATTTATATTTAGTGTAAAAAACGTAACCTGGTGTGATTATTTATGCTAAAATTTATTTGTAAAATTCAAACAATTTTCATATATATATTTTTAAAACCATGAGATATTATAGAGACTTTGTATCTTAAATGTTGAAGCTTTAACTAACAGAAATTAATTGGAAGACAAATTGGTCTTTTACCACAGCACTAATTATAAAAAAAAAATTGAGTCACTTTCGAATGAGGCACAATCTTTTTTTTACCAGCCTTAACACAATTTGGTATCATTCCTGAAGACAAATATTTTTATTAAGGTTTTCTATTCAAAGAAATGAGCAAAATCTCAGAAAATTATACATGCACAAGACTTACTAGGTAAACAAGAAAGACAAAAAAATGCTCATTATTTTAATTTACAAGTTTCCTTTTCAATTTGGTTTGTTTCTTGCATCTAAGAAAATAGCGAATGTTTCAGGCAAGACACCAATTGGAGTCTCAAATGGTCAAACCCTTGCTTTTATTTAATTTGATTAAGATACAAATTTGGAATAAAACTATAGTAGCGCCAAAAGAGTTTGGAGTTTGCGCGGTTCACAACCCAGCAACACTAGTGTATACGCGGTTCACCAGAACTCGTGCGTGAAGTGAGAGATATGGTCCACTATCGCGGCTCACAGTCACGGAGGGACAAATTAGACTTAGCGCGGATTCTATTTTCTTTCTCTAACGCAGATCTGGGCCGTGTATTCTTTTTTTCTGGGCCCAGAGGTGGGCACTAATATTATTCAGGAGTAGGCACCAACATGTAGTATTAATGGGCCTCCAAAAAAATATAATAATCTAGAGGTAGACACTTGCCTACCCCTGAGCCTATTTGGATCCGCCCCTGATTATTATTACTACTACTATCTACTTTGGTTTTGTGTCTCTGGTTGGATTTTATTTGTAACCTACCCAACTTATTTGGACTAAAAGCTTAGTTGTTATAAAAAGTTATGCCCCAAGTCTATCCAAACAGATAGTTGAAGATTCTTGCTCCCAACCAAGCTGAATTCATATAACCTAAGGTAATTCAAATTTTGAGTTTGGATCCGGACCATCTGATATGTTTTGGCACGAATATTAAAGGGTTCACCTTCATTCCACCTTGGGCTGGATTGACCCGGATTATGATTGGACGACTCGGATTGAAACTCAAAATTTGAGTACTTCAGGGGATCTGGACTCAACCTAGCGAGGGAATCTTCACCCTTTCCAATTTCTTTCGAGCACCAATATCTTTCTTCAAAGCAAATGCAAATTAAAATTTAACTTAAAATCTTACATCAAGCAATAACGATGATTTTCTTGTTTTCACTTTTCAACCTCAAGATACAAGATAAATCTATGGGTGCAACTCCAAAATATATCACTCAAATCTCAATTTATATAGAGTTTTCCCCAAGGTATAAAACAAGTCAAAGGCATAAAGCAAGCATATATGTTTTGGATTTTAGCAATGTATATCCAAATGAGAAATTACCTTATAAAGGAATGTTGCAAGCTGGTGAACTGTCTGGGAGTCAGATGTTTGATACCCATCTCCTGTGCGTGAATAAGAGAATCCAGTCCCCACAGGTGAATCGACAAATATTACATTACTGACCTGTTTGTTTGTTTGTTATCGCACCATTATAACACTCCACGAATAATGCAAATAATCTGATAATAGTAGATTATGAAAAAATCCGAAATGATCCATGTCCATATATAAAGGTGTAATCTAGCAAACTGCAAACACTAACATGTCCTATATATTCCAACACTGAAATGATAACTGTCCCAAAATTTAAAACTGTCTAATCCAGTGGCCACATGAAAGGTTTAACCATAGAAGGAAAAATCAGAATCAGAATCGGGATTGGTCTTTGGACCGTGGAATCAGAATAGGGTGAATCGGATCGAAAACTCGGGCTTTTTTGCTAGAAACTTGTTTTATTTAAAAAAAATAGGGAAAAAATGATAAAAAAATAATTTATCAACAATTTCTGTTTAAACAAATGATTACAATCAAATAATCCACTAATACAATATAATACAGGCATTTCAACACTTATTTTACATATAGTTATGTATTTTAGCAACAAAAAATAATATAGTGTGGTGGTAGTTAACTTGGTTGATAACCAAGAGGTCCTTGGTTTAAGTCATACTGGATGGAAATTTTTTTGGAGATGGTATTTGTGCGTTTCGGCTGATGGTATGACTGAAATCAAACCGTTTCGACCGAAATTTGACTAGAATCAGGCCGTTTCAGACGAAATTGGATGAAAAAATCACACACCGTGTAACCCGGCTTGAATTTGAATCGATACAGCCCAATTCCAGTCCGGAATGGCCGATTTTTCCTTCTATGGGTTTAACCATTTAAATGCAGAATGAACTGTGTCAACAGCCAAAATTGAATGGTAGGGCAATAATGCAACGGTGGTTGAGTTACCTTAGTCCAAGTGTCAGCCTTATAAAAGAGGGAAGGTAAGCCATCTCTATACCCTTGTAGATCAAAACTAAGTGGGCCTGGAAAATAATAATAAAATATGTAAATGAAAGAGACATTTCTTTAATATCTCATTATTATACTAGGACTATTACACCGACCAAGTTGTTTATTGCAAAACAAAAAGTAATAATAGTATTAAATATGGAATCTTTTGAGTTACTTTTTTTAAATTGTCCAATTTTAAATGTTTATATTTATTATATTACTGAATTTTTTTTTTTTGTTACAAGATGTTACCTACTTTTTTAGCACAAAGGACAGCGAAGTAATGTATCCAGTTCAGCATAGTTTCTGAGAGTAAAATAGTGTGTTCTGATTGCAATGATTGTGTTATATTATATTAGAGGGTTATTTGAGTGTAATAATTATATGACAATTTAATCTTTTGTCAATTTTTTTCTATATATTTTTAGTACAAAACAAGTTTCTACAATAAAATTTCAAATTTTCTATCCAATTCGACCGATTCATCCTATTCCGATTTCACAGTCAAATGACCGATTCCAATAGTGATTCCGATTTTGCAAACCATGTTCGTACTCATCCTAAATACGACATAGGGTTCTCTCGTATGGTGATCTATTGCACACTTAAAATATGGGAACAAATATGTTCTAATCTTGTGTAACTATTACCTATCTCAAAGACCAATCCAGAAAAGCCAGAACAACCAGGCCCTCCTGTCAACCAAAGCATGAGAGGATCCTCCTCTGGGTTGCTCTCGGATTCAATGAAGTAGTAAAAAAACTCCACGCCTTTTTCCTCATCCACCTCCAAGTACCTATATTATTTAAGTTTTAGCAATGTTGTCAGTAATCATATTAATGCAACAAATTCAAATTCTTCCCAGCACAAAGCTTAAAGTCACATGTGTTCATTAAGTAAATTAATTAACGTTTTTATAAGCAAAACTCAATTTGAGTTTTACTCAAATAGTATTTTTTCCGAAAATTTTGCACTAAGGAAATTGACGACGGTCCTCTCTATCAGCAGTCCTCAACGGAGCCCAGCCTATGGGCAGACGATAACCGGTCCAGGTAGCTGAGAATCATCTCAGCTTGGAGTAAAATTCGGTTGAATCAGTCGAGTAAAACCGATTCCACCGATTTTAGTGACAAATATCACCCTATCGTGTAAATCGATCAAAACTCGGAACGACACCGGAAGATTCCGTCCCAATCGCCCAAGTGAATCGGCCGATTCTCGGAACCATGAAAGTTACTATAATTGACGGTAACTTTTTTGGCTAGCTTCTTCTCTTTAAGAGGAAAAGAGGAATTAAATATTTTAGTTACAATATTGAAGAGGAAAAGGAGACATTCTTACCCAGTTTCTAAAGAGAAAGGCAGTGGGCCATCAAATCCTGGGAGAGTTCTAACTTTCTTCAGAGCTGATACTGTCTGCCATGGGGAACAGAAAAATACTAGTACCAAAAGAAGGAGAAGAGATGATCTGTTGTTGGTATCATTTGATTCTACCATTCTCTCCAACTTTATTATTTCTTTGTTCTGCTTAGTGAGATGTTCCAGTTGGAATAAAGAAAGCTGAAGATAAGCTAATTTTTTTATGGGGGAATTTCATGTATACCCCTCAAAAACTTCAAAATTACGTATTACCCCCTCTAAAATTCAAAAACTCACAAATTTATCCATTTTATTGTCTTTTATATTAAAACTCATTCTAAATTAATAAAATACCCATTTTGCCCTTTATTAAAAACATAAAAAGCTCTATCGGACTCAAATTTGAATCTAAAAGGTTTCTCTACCGTACGATCCGCATGCATCACTTTCATATATGTACATGTTCGCTTCAAGATCTGTGCTGATCTAGCACGCACGAATCTTAAAGCAATCCCGATGCATGCGCAACACATTAAATCTGTGCACGTTGCTTTAATATATGTGCGTGTTCGCTTCAAGATTCCTGCTAATCTAGCAAGTACGGATCTTAAAGCAGTTATGGACATAGTAACCCTTTAGATTCAAATTTGAGTCAAATAGGCTTTTTATGCTTTTAATAAAAGGGTAAAATGGGTATTTTATAAAGTTAGAATGTGTTTTAATATAAAAGACAATAAAATGAGTAAATTTGTGAGTTTTTGAAATTTAGAGGGGAAAATATGTAATTTCAAAATTTAGAGGGAAAAATACGTAATTTTGAAGTTTTTGAGGGGTGTACATGAAATTCCCCCTTTTTTATGGAGGCAAATACCACAATTAATTAAAATGTTTGGAGACAAGGTGATTTTTTAATTGATTTGGTTAATTTGGTTTTATCCCAATAGACAGACAGATTTTGGGTTTGTTTTAGACTTTCAGTGGGAATTAGGCCCATGAATACTTTGGGAATTATTCCAGTTGCAATTTGGGCCATGGTGATGTAGGCATAGCAACTTAAAAAGCCTTTTGTAAATTTTTGGGTTTGTTTTGGACACTTGAAGTGCACCACTCTTAGATGATTTTATGGAGATTGAATACGGTTTCTTGAGCATATCTCTATTTCACAATCTAGATGCTAAACGCCTCAAGTTTCTCAGTATGTGGACTTAATTTTCCAGAGCAGAAAATTTAAGATTTAATATGTAAAAAACATTAATTTAATTTCTAATAGACAGAAATCTATCTAATAACACAAAATATGAATTAAACATGTTTTCTAGAGTCCAACGGTCCTATTTATAGACCAAACATACATATTGACAGAAAACTGCGCATGAAGCCCCCACTCATCCACGTGCGCATGATCTAGAAAGTGACCCGTTTCACCCACAATCTGACTCGCTCAAACATGGGTGGTTATTCGGATCTAATACAACTCGAAAGGACGCTCCGAGGGGTTTCCCCTTCTGCTTCCACAATTCTTATTTTAGTCATATTTTGTCCATTTTAGGTCTGATTTTACCCGTTTTTGAACAGTATTGATCAATTCTCTATGTAGAAGATCAAGATATTAGTTGCTCAAAAATATCATTTTCACATATTTTATTTAAATAAAAAATATTCATATAAACTAAATTAAAAAAATGATAACTTTTTATATGCACACATATAACTGTTTTATTTTGATATATAAAATTTAAAGAGCAAGGCTACCATACTTTGCAAATTAATTAAAATGAGTGTTTTAATTTGTGGTCATATCTCTAGTTTCAAAGTTCAAAACATCGATCCAAACCGTTTAAGTTGATATCCATATTAAATTGTGCTTGGAGACCAAAATTTATATTTTTTGGAAATTTTTTACTATTTTTTTAGAATTTTTGAAAATCACTGTTTCTGATGGTCCAGAATTTTCTGTAAAACACTAATTTTGAAAAATTCTAAAAAAAGTAGTGAAAATTTCCAAAAAATATAAAATTTGGAGACCAAATTATATATATATTTTTTCAAATATTTCACTATTCTTTTATGATTTTTGAAAGTCAGTGTTTTTCTGATTTATTTATTTATTTTTATTTAATGAAAAACTGTTATTTTAAAAAATTTAGAAAAAATAGTAAAAAATTTAGAGATATGGTTTGGTTTAGTTTGGTTTGGTTTTATGGGAATAGATAGACAGTTTTGGGTTCTTATTAGTGCAACTTAGGCCCATGAATACTCTGTGAAATATAGTTGAAAAATGTAATTAATAATTTGACTTTTAGTCTCTTATTTGGTAGTATCTTGAACACATGTTCTATGAGTTGTGATACTTTTTGAATATCTTATAATGATTCCTGCACGTCATGTAATTCAGTTCAACTTAAAAGCTTATAGAATCCCATGATTCATAAACAACTGTTCCTTAATATTAAAATTAGCTACATTTGTGAAAATGTGTACACGTGGTGCATCTCGCTTCTCGTATATATCAGAGAAAAACATATCAAACTTTTAGTGTACTAGGCTAGAGGTGTCCTTTTTTTCTATATAAAGAAATGATATATATATATATAGCAAAGATTTTCTTGTAAAATAGGGTTGAAATTTGGAATTTCTATAAAAAGAATTTTTTTGCAAACGTTAGAACCATTGTAAAACCTCAACGAACTTTTTTTAAATCAATATAGATATAGGAGCCAGACCCCTACTTTTCATCAAAAAATATTATAAACTCGTACAATTATGATGTTACAATCTAGCTTCATAGTGTAGAAATACAAAGATAAACTAAACAACAATAATAATAATAATAATAATAATAATAATAATAATAATAATAATAATAATAATAAATAAAAAGAAACATGGAGTACATATAACAAATAGATACAGCCTTCATTTATACTGAATTATAACATCTTATTACAAAGCTGTAACTGCAGATAATACATATTACAAATTAAGGAGTTCATGATATCATTCATTAGCACGAGAGATCAAGTTTGCTCGGTTTCATCCGCAATGGTAGCAACCCACTTAGAGCAAGTATATACCGAGCAAAACGTCTGCACTCCAGTCATCAGTAGCAGAAACAAAGTAGCAAGCACAGTTAGAAATTTCCATGACTTGAAGACATACCTCCTCAGTAATTTGTTTATTTTTACCGTCAATTTTGTGTTGTTAAAGCTCCTGACATCATTGATAACTCGATCGATCTTTGGCACTCTGGTTAGCCTCACGGATCGGCACATCCCGCTCCACAGATGCACCACTTCCCTATCACTCTTCATGTGATTTAAAATTATCCCGCTTTTTCTTAGGATTTTCACATCCTCAACTGTGTCGATGATTCCGTTCATTAGTTCAGTGTACCGTGCAAAAACTAATGGCCCCTTGATGACAGAGGCTTCATAAGCCACCAAATTTCTCAATATAGTGTCAGTGTTGGCATCCAGAGTGACGACCGGCAGTTTAAAGGTTCTGCTTTTTGCGGTTTTTCCATCAAATGCTATCCCACTTATCCCATCCTCTGTCGGAATAAATTTTACTCCGAAACGAACAAGTTTAGATACAGATGGGATTGTAATTTCTTCGAGTAGTGGCGAATTGATGATGTTACTTATGCTCATATTTTGTATGTTTTTCGTAACATTGGTTTGAGAGAAGAAGTAGTCAACAATCGGAGAGAGGAGCCTGACCACAGGAAATTTGTTAGATAGTTTCTGAAGAAGATTTGATATGATATCAACAGGCTTTAATATCAACTTCTCTTTAATGAAACGGATTGGAGCTATATTTAGTCTGGATATATTATCAATCGCTCCTTTTACAGTCTCGACATCCTCGGGGTTCAGTATCTTGTCTGGGTTTTCAATGATGATTTCAGTTTGATCATGTTGTTCTTCTAAATTTGGAACTATAACATGGTAGAGCAGCTCGAGCACATGCGCATACTTATCTAGATTGCCTATACTAACAGTAACTTTAAGAGGAGTAACCTCTTCTATGAATCTTTCTAAGATGGTTTGTAACATGGTATTTGCTACTTCGTCCGAAGAGTATTTGAACTCCAGAGTCTTTCTCAAGAGAAAGACCGGGATTTGATTCTCTAACATCATGATATCCTTCACGATACCGCTTATCCAATTTGTTGGTGGAGGTACAATGCCAGTTCCTTCTCCATTGTGGTAGTTTTGAAGGAATTCAAGCAAGAAGCATGAATCAATGGCCATCATCCATGCTAAACTTTCTTCAGTGAAATCAAGATACCTAGACACACCGTTATGATTAGTTAAGATATATATATATATAAGTGCTTTGACATGTAAAATATGAGAATCCAAGCAACTCAATTACCTACTTACACCATCAAAGAAGTTTTACAATTTAAGTACTACTTGCTGGTGAAGATTATTTGTCAAACATAATATATATATGTATATATACATATATTATATATATGTATACATGAGTCTGGCTAGTATGACATCGGTGTCACATGACACTAACTTCAAAATTGATCGAATAAACTTTAAACGATTAATCCAAACCGTTCAAATCAATTTACTTTATGAGTGATGCGTTTACATGCAAACTTTTATATTTTCGAGTTATTTTAGTATCAAATCAAGCGACATTTTATCAAAAAATTAATGTATTAAAATTAATTTAAAAACTCACACATTTGACCGCTTGACTTGATACCAAATAAATTCAAAAGGTTATAAATTTTACATGTAAACTCACAACTAATGAAGTAGATCAGTTTGAACGGTTTGGATTCACCGTTTGAAATTGATTCGATAGGTTTTGGAGTTGGTGTTATATAGACTGAAATGACACTGATGTTATACTAGCCAAACTCATGTAGAGTAGACATATATACATGTATATATACATACATATATATATATATATGTATATGTATATATATATGTATATATATATATAGAGAGAGAGGGTTCAAATGCACCCAAAATTTTGTGCACCCAAATGCACCCTATCATTTTTCTCCGTTTTCAAAGTCCGAATTGTCAATCCGAACCGTTAGATGCGATCTATATATTAAGATGTGCTTGGAGACCAAATTTTACATTTTTTGAATTGTTTTTACTATTTATTAAGCTACTTTGAAAATCGCTGATCCAATGGTCCAGAAAATATAAAATCAGCGATTTTCAAAGTGGCTTAATAAATAGTAAAAAAAATTCAAAAAATGTAAAATTTGGTCTCCAAGCACATCTTAATATATAGATCGCATCTAACGGTTCGGATTGACAATTCGGACTTTGAAAACGGAGAAAAATGATAGGGTGCATTTGGGTGCACAAAATTTTGGGTGCATTTGAACCCTCCTCTATATATATATATATATATATATACATATATATATATATGTATATATACATTTATATGTATATATATATTGATTAGATATTTTTTTACATGAAGTAGGTCAAATATTTGATTTTCTTCTTTGGAGAATGCAGGTATCATATACATGGGCACACTACCAAGATATAGGGTTTTCCTCAAACATGAAACAAACTATAGAAGGATTCTTATATAGCTTACAAAAAAGAGAATTCAAATTGCCAAAAGGGATTACCTATGGTATGGTGCTCGGATCTCGCTTTCGAGCTGTATAAATTCATTGATAAGGTCATCAAACTTTATGTCCTTAAATGACCTCTCAACTCTTTTTGCAGCGGCAATCTTGTATCGCTCCATGCAACGCAGCTCCAGTCGGTGCTGGTGGTAGGGACCCACAGCAAAGAAATGAGGTACATAAGCATCTGGTTTGTCTTCATAAAGAAGCTTTGGCACGTCAAACACCGACACTTTAATGCCGAGCGTGTCTTCTAAATCCTTGGAGAAGTCATGCTGCAACTGCTCTAACCAGCGCTGCTCGTTGAAAACAGAATGGTTGATTTGGGAAGAGATCATGTTCTCCATGGATGGAAAGCGAAATTTGTATGTGTTTATTATAAATACCTTCACAGGCTTTTGAATACTCTTCCCTCTTAGAGAAAACTTTGTTGATTTAGTGAAGTTAAGATGTGTGTTTGTATTGTATATATATATATATATATATATATGGTCTTAAGGTGATGTGTGGAGAGCAGGACAACTGTCTAATTAATGCATATTTTCTTTTAGGCGTTGACTCCAAGCATGAAAATGACCTCATCCATGCAACACGTTTCAAGGTTAGTTCCTAACGACTCTTTTTCTATGTTGTTATTAATTTAGCCATGTAAAGAGGTTTTCTTTTATTTACAAAAGAATAAACAAGTTCTTTTCTTAATTTAGTCATGTTATCTTTTGTTATGATTTGTAATGCGGATTTCTTTTATTTTGTAACTATGAAAAGTTGTTATTTGAAAACTTAGATAGAGACTAGATATATTGCAAAGGATATTAACCCTTGATTGTAGAGCTTTGTCCCTTTGATACATAACTTAGATGCCAATATCTCAAGTGGCCAATTTGAGCACAAAATTGATGACAAGTTACTTGGAGTTTTTCTACACCTAAAATTTATAATTTGATTGAACCAGGTGATACAGACAGTAACATTAATGAAAAATTAACAACAGTTCAAAAGTTAATTAGATTGATCTAGATATGTGAGTGCATATAATTAAATAGAGTCTAAAAATTATATAAATTTATTAGTAATAATATTCTGAATTTGTTTTAAAAAAAAATCGTAAACGTCGAGAATGGTATATCGCCTTACATTTGGCATTATATAAATAACCTAATACCAAAGAATAAATTCAAATCCAGGTTGTTATTGTTGTTGTATTTATATCTGTTCCAAGAAAAAATATTCTAGACCTGCTAGAAATAAAATAATTAAATTCTTTATTTCCATCATATGCATCAATAATATCTATATATTGAGTTGACATATAAAAATAAATTATATACGGACCACCAATTTGTTTGACAACCGCAACAAACGATAATGGATATATCAAAATCATCATCATCAGAAGAAGAAGAATTAATTGAACTCATTGGACTTTATAGATGTCCCAATAATTATCAAGTTGAATAAAATTTGACGCACAAATTAACAAATATATATATATATATATATATATATATAGAGAGAGAGAGAGAGAGAGAGAATGGCTAAGCTCAAATCGTTTGTTCCTGGGCTCAGGAACAAACGATTGGGTTCTCCAATTTTCAAAGTTTAAACGGCCGATCCAAACCGTTAGATGTTTAATCTATATTAAAATGTGCTTGGAGACAAAATTTCATATTTTTTGAAATTTTTTTACTATTTATTAAGAGGGTTTGAAAGTTGCTGTTTTTATTAAAATTCTGCACCATAAAAAAACAGCGACTTTCAAACCCTCTTAATAAATAGTAAAAAAATTCCAAAAAATATAAAATTTTGTCTCCAAGCACATTTTAATATAGATTAAACATCTAATGGTTTGGATCGGCCGTTTGAACTTCGGAAATTGGAGAACCCAATCGTTTGTTCCTGAGCC
The DNA here is from genome assembly GCF_964058835.1 of Carex rostrata. Classification (NCBI taxonomy): domain Eukaryota; kingdom Viridiplantae; phylum Streptophyta; class Magnoliopsida; order Poales; family Cyperaceae; genus Carex; species Carex rostrata. Next base: position 1,579,707 of record NC_135946.1, on the reverse strand, counting down.
CAGGAACAAACGATTTGAGCTTAGCCACTCTCTCTTTCTCTCTCTCTATATATATATATATATAGAGAGAGAGAGAGAGAGAGAGTGACTAATGTGCATTCGAATGTATATGGGCCGAAATACATATGGTTCAAATTTGACTTTTCAAAATTCAAACGGTCGATCCGAACCGTTCTTCTTGTTCTCCATATTAATATGTGCTTGGAGACCAAATTTTACATTTTTCTGAATTTGTTTACTATATATTAAGTATTTTACAAAATTGTTGATCCAACAGTGGCTTAAGAAAACAGTAAAATCAGTAGCCACGAAATAAAACACGTTTGTACTCCACGTCATTTTTTCATTTTGAAAGTCCAAATGACCGATCCGAACCATTAGATGTGATCTCCATATTGAAATGTGCTTGGAGACCAAATTTTATATTTTTTGGAACTTTTTTACTATTTATTAAGCAATTTTGAAAATTGCTGTTTTGCTGTGAACAGTAAAAAGAGTAAAAATTTCTGGACCATCGGATCAGCGATTTTCAAAATTGCTTAATAAATAGTAAAAAAGTTCCAAAAAATATAAAATTTGGTCTCCAAGCACATTTCAATATGGAGATCATGTTGAGCGGTTCGGATCGATCGTTTGGATTTTCAAAATAAAAATATAATGCCATGGAGCACCAACTCATTTTACTTCATGGCTCACCGTAGCCCATCTCTCTCTCTCTCTCTCTATATATATATATATATATATATATATATATGAGATGGGCTACGGTGAGTTGCGAAGTAAAGCGACTATTTTACTTCACGCTCATATTTTGCGATTTTAAAGTTTAAAACGTCGATCCGAACCGTTCATCTTGTTCTCCACATTGAAATGTGCTTGGAGACCAAATTTTACATTTTTTAGAATTTTTTTACTATTTATTAAGCAATTTTGAAAGTCGCTGATCTGATGGTCCAGAAAATTTTACTGTTTACAGCAAAACAACAATTTTCAAAAATGCTTAATAAATAGTAAAAAAATTTCAAAAAATGTAAAATTTAGTCTCCAAGCACATTTCAATATAGATTAAACATCTAACGGTTCGGATTGGTCGTTTGGACTTTCAAAATAAAAATACGGCTTGAAGTAGAAACGCATTTTACTTCGCAACTCACCGTAGCCCATCTATATATATATATAGGTTTTGGCTAATATGCTACGGGTAGCTAAGAGGCCTCCGTGCTACGGCTCGGATTTCGAGTTTTCAAAATCCTAACGGTCGATCCGAACCGTTCATCTTGTTTTTCATATTAATATGTGTTTGGAGACCAAATTTTACATTTTTCTGAATTTTTTTACTATTTATTAAGCCACTTTGAAAACCGCTGATCCAACGGTAGTTTCTGGTTTTACTGTTGGGTTAAGCCACCGTTGGATCAGGGGTTTTCAAAGTGGCTTAATAAATAGTAAAAAAATTCAGAAAAATGTAAAATTTGGTCTCCAAGCACATATTAATATGGAGAACAAGATGAACGGTTCGGATCAACCGTTAGGATTTTGAAATTTCAAATTTCCACCGGAAGCATTTCGGCCCATATGCTAGAGGAAGCGCGTTAGCCATACTCTATATATATATATATATATATATATATATGGTTGGATAAGATCAAAGTGGTAGTTCCCGAGCTTTGGTGCTACCAATTCGTTTTCAATTTACAAAGTTCAAAATGTCGATCCAAACCATTCAAGTCAATCTCTAAATTAAAATATACTTGGAGACCAAATTTTATATTTTTCTGAATTTTTTTACTATTTATTAAGCCACTTTGAAAATCGCTGATCCAACGGTGGCTTCTGATTTTACTATTTTGTTAAGCCACCGTTGGATCAGCGATTTTCAAAGTGGCTTAATAAATAGTAAAAAAATTCAGAAAAATGTAAAATTTGGTCTCCAAGCATATTTTAATATAGAGATTGACTTGAACGGTTCAGATCGACATTTTGAACTTTGAAAATTGAAAAACAAATTGGTAGCACCAAAGCTTAGGAACTACCACTTTGATCTTAGCCAACCTCTCTCTCTCTCTCTCTCTCTCTATATATATATATATATATATATATAGTAGAACTAGGGTGTTCTTAAGTTCCACCAAGCCCTTTGATGAATTCAAGTCTAAAACCTGTCAAATCGACTTTAAATGACAAATCTGAACCGTTGAAACCCGCATACCTTACGAGTGATGCATCTACATGTAAAATTTTTAAACAATTAAATTAATTTAGTATAAAGTCAAGTGGTCAAAAAACATTCAAAAATTGAATGTATTAAAATTAATTTATTAACCTTCTAATTTTGACCAATTGACTTTATACTAAATTAATTCGAATGTTTAATAATTTCACATGTAGATGCATCACTCGTAAGGTATGCATTTTTCAATAGTTCGGATTCGTCATCTAAAACTGATTTGACGGGTTTTGGACTTGAGTTCATCAATTTTTGTGCCTCTATTTTTAAAAACTTTAATAATTCAAAATTTGAAACTTAAAAGTCAAAATAAAACCGTTGAATATGATCTACATCATTCTATCTATGCACTTGTAAAAAAATATGACATTTCAACTTTGTTTTGATTGTCATCGAGAGCTTGTAAAAACGTACTAATGTGGATAATTTCTAGACGTTAATTTTTCAACTAATTAATTCACATAAAAAGAAAACTAAAATGTGATAAATTTTTTTGAGCACATAGATAAAATAGCATAGGTCACATCTAACGGTTTTATTTTGAGGTTTATAATTTAAATTTTGAGTTATTAACGTTTTGAAAATGAAAGTATGGTGGAGGCACAAAAAATGGAGACATTTGAACCCTCCTCATATATATTCATATATATACACTATTTATTAGATATATTGCTTCATTCATCTGAATTTAAATTCGGATAAGAAATCATAGTATCTGAGCAGTGTTATCAGAACCGGACCGGACCGGTCGGTCGGACCGGAAAAAACCGGAACCGCCCACCTGTCCGGTTTGGTTCGTTTAAAAAAATCGTTTATGCTATTGGACCGGAAAAAATCGGTTTAACCGGCCGGTTATATCCAAAAAATCGCTGAACCATTTGAGAAAAAAATCCGGTTCAAAGCATACTCAAATTTGAAGTGAAATCGATTGAAGAAAACAGATCAAATCAGCGAAAGAAAAAAAAGTGAAGAGAGGAAGAAGATTATGACAGTGGGACCCATTACAAGAGTGTAATTAATGTTATACAGGAGAACTCACTTTTCTTTAGCCCAATAGTCTTTTTATTTAATATTTTTTGAATTGGCATCGGGAATAGCTCAAGACAAAAGAACTCTGAAGACATATACACTGTAGCAATATATTGCTGAATGCTTATGCAAAAATAAATAAATTATGAGCAAGTGGTTAACTTTTGTATATTACAAAAAAATTATTAATTCTTATTTTTTATTGCAAAAAAAATGATGCTACTATTTTCTCAGACACTGTTATTTTTTTTCATGTATGTAACATTATTTATTGGCAAAGTGTAAAGATGAAATTTACAATTCATCTCTCTCAAAATTTCTATTTGTATGTAAAAATAATTTTCTATTTGTTTCTAATTTTTAAGAAAATTGTCACTTTCATGTTTTATGTAATAAATTGTAAAAAGCTAGCATACACCAATTAGAAAATATATAAATATTCTCGTTTTAATTATTTAGTTAATTTATTTGCTCAAATTAAGTTATATACACAAAATATTACTTCAACTAACACTTTATTAAAATAAGAAATAATATCTCAATATCAAATATTATAATTATAAAAAACTAACAATTGAACCCGTTGACCCACCGGTCTGACCAATAAACCAGTGAACCGGAGCTTTACCGGGTCAATGTCCGGTCCGGTTCTGATAACATTGTATCTGAGCCATTTACATGCAAACCGTTTCCCTTACGAAATAAAGAAGAAAATATCCTAATTTATATGGAAATATGTAGCTAGCTAATTCATTATGACAAGCAGCATATCATATATTCTTCCCTTAATTAGTTCCTCCAAAGAAAAACAAGATATTTCATGTCCCTTTCGCCTCGTTTCTCTCCTCAATACCACAACTTTTCTCTGAATGCATGTCTCGTTTCGTCAGGACTCTTCTCTTCACAGTTTGGCACTCAAAAAGTCAAAACGTGTTATATATATATATATATATATATCAAAAAGTCAAAACGTGTTATACTAGCAAAACTAATATTTTAATTAACACAATATCAATTAAATTTTTAAATCAGTAAACGATTTTATTCTATAATAATTACCAACATTAAATGTTAACTTTTTTTTATCTCCATTCTTACATTAAGCACATAGATGTTCTAATCCGCTAACGATTTTGATTAAAAAGTTTAAACTTCATATTGAATATCAGTGCTCCAATTAAATAGTTTGCATTTTTTTTTCTTATTCTATGCATGTTTTTTTATTTTTGTTACGTGTACAGTCTAAATTTATCTAGACATGTACTTGTCACATGTAATCACCACACGTGCTTGCCATTTTTTTAAACTTTCCTAAACACCCTTATTTGATTGTCAGATACTCAAATTTGTCCTGATTTCCTTATTTTAAATGTCATTCAAGGATACAAATTCATTTCAACTCTTGATTTGCACAAATAAGAAGGCCACAAAATATTTTTAAGCGAAAAAAAAATATAAAGCAAGTGTTTCATGCATGTCTGACAAAATATCTTAGTACCTTAATGTATCAAATCGGATGCAATTGCAATTGCAATTGAATCAAATCGTCTACATTTAATGTATAAAAAAAATACCATAACATCAATTGATTTCGTACTGGAATTATTGGTTTACAATCTGGGAGAGTTAAGATTTACTTAATTTGGTGTCAACAATAAACAAGTAGAGATATTTTGTTGATATATATAGTCTCCATTATTATGTAATAAATAAAAGTATAAATGCATGCAATGGCTTGACTGATAAAATAAAAGAAGCAAAATAGGTTATGAATTGTCATTATTATTATTTTCATTATATTCGTCTTTTGGTAAATAGGTGTAGCATTGTCAATATTCTACTAGTGTTGGTGGTTTACTGTGAAATAGGTTAAATGAATGTTTAGATATTGCAACATATGTTGGTTAGCCCCATATTTTCTCAAAAAGGCTATAAAATGGACTTTGAATTGGCAAAATATGAACTGTGTTTCATCGATCCAAGTTAGGATTGAATTTTTTGGGCTCATCATTGAGCCTCTATGGCCCATGTTTTTTGAGACACGTTGTTCCCTGTAGAGATAGATCTGGGAACAAAATGTTGAGAGCATATAAAAGTTCACTAGAAACTTAACAGCAATTGAAATGAATTTGTAAATAATTGTCAATCATTTTTTACATAATTTCTAAATCTTCACGTCCTTGAAATTAATTTTAGATTTTTTAAATAGACCATGTGAGTCACAGAAACGGGGAAGAATGAATTTGAGCGAATCGTTTCGCCAATGTGGTGATTAGAAAGTGTTTCTTAATAACAAATTTTGCGGAATAATTTCTAAATATGAAACTAGCGTACATATCTAAAATTGGAATAGAAATCACCACGTCAGATTAGAAATCTCAATAATTTATAGAATGGAGTAGCTCTGCTCCAAATACTTTGTACATTAGAGATGAATGGTGAAAATAATTTGGTTGAGGGAAGAAGTATGCAAGGAAAAAAACAATATGCCTGTGTAATTATTGAAAACACATGATAGCTGCTTTGTCTAACCTCATATTTAGAATCCAAAAACAATTATTTCAATATTTAACACTGCATTGTCTCTATATATAGTCGTTCGGGCAGTGGCAGACAAAAGGCTATGTTTTTTTTATTTTTTTATTTCAAATACTTTTATGGTTTATGATAATCATAGTTTTATGGAGGACGAACTATAAAAAAAAAAAATTGAATATTTAATGCTTTTTCTGTTTTATAATGTGTAAAAAGATATATAATTGAGCATGTGATGAGAACGTGAAAGTGTTCAGAAATCACATGGGGTAACATGTGAGAACATGGGAAATGTTAAATCCTTCTTATGTTTTCAAGGTTGATACCTAAAGCAAGCAAGCGTTATATTTGAATCCAACATCAAGCTTCCCTTCCAAAACAAAATTTTCACCTTTAGAGGCCAAATTTTCAAAGCCATTCCGCATAGCATGATGCAACGCATTTTCTCTTCGCCTATCGAAATGTTGAGACCCTTCCGTCTTCTCCGGCACCAACATTTAACGTCAATAGGCGTCGAGAAAATGTGTTGCATCATCCTATGTGGAATGCTTTTAAAATTTGGCACTACAGTTGTTTGATTGATTGCTAGAAATTAAGATGAATTAGCTTTGCATGCAGCTGTGAGATTTCGACCACAAAGGTTCATTACTTGTAAAGTTATAAGCCCATTCTGTCCCTGTTATTTTTCATGCATACTAATTACAGATTTCTTATGCAATTGTATACTTACCATTAATTGTGGTTAGTTATATTTGTATTTTAGTAGAGAAAACTATTCTTTGGACTTCTGAACTGACTCAATTTGACTCAAAATGTTTGTTCAAATTATCTCGAGTTCACTAGTTCAGAATACTCTCTAGTATCAAATACTCTCTGTTTATTAGAAAATATAACACATTTATTTTGATTTTTTGTTTGAGTTGTTTGGGAAGAGAGCCTCCCCTTAATTCAGTTAAATTGTACACACACCATAAAAGAATCTTGCAGCAGAGTTTTTGTGGGTTGGGTTTCAACTAAGAAAATTTGGAGAGATGGGACCGCTTTTATATAATATTTAATGAGACATTTAGGGCTGCTACCTGCCTCCAGTTTTTCTTTATCACCAGTTAGGTCTTCATTGGATCATCGATCTACCCAGGTTTTTTTTTTTTTTGCATTTTTACATTTGCTTTTGAATCGTTTTTCCCTATTTTCTACCTCTTTTTTGTTTCATTTTCTTCTTTTATTTTTCTTATATATATATTTATTTTTTATAGGAATCAAAATCATTCTATTTACTAATTTCTTCTAATTTTTTATAGGAACCAAAAAAATTGAGTTTTCGATCCAATTCTAACTGATTCATCCGATTCTAATTTCACTACAACAAAGTAGACAATTTTTGCGAGGGAAAAAACGCTTTTATGACGGTCGTCCGTCGCAAAAAAAAAAAGCTGAACAATGAGAGTAGTTCGTCGCAAAAAGTCATTTTTTTATCCTTGAGAAAAGTGACTCATTCTTTATGGTCAAATAACCGATTCTGATTTCAATTTTACGAATCTTAATTACGTGGAACTCGATACTTGAGGCAGTTATCGGCCGGTGTGCCGATGCTGACATAGCCAATAGTGTTTGAATAATTCATAAATATGAGAGTGGTTGTTGAAGTAAAGGGGCAAAGAAAGTATGGGAAGGGGCTAAACCAAGCACGAGAGAGGATGAGAAACATGTGGTGTCTATTGGGAAGTCATTTCACATGCGCATTGAAAATTAGAGGGTTAAATTTAAGATTAAAATTAGAATACTTTTTTTTAAAAATTTGATTGGTAATTAGAATTAGAAGTCAGTTGCATTGAAAATTAAATAGAAAAATATTAGAAATTAAATTTCAGAGTATTATTTTTAAACCTGAATAGCTATTTTGACTCAATTCGTTGTTCTAAAGTAAAAAAATAAAAAATTGCAAAAGATCACCATAGAAACAACTGAAAGTCTGCAACAGTCAAAAACAATGATCCAGGTTGGAAGAAGGTCCATTATTCGATTCATAATAATTAATTTTCCAATTTATTTTTCTCAATAATTTAAAAAAAAAAATTCTTCCTGATCAAATAAATACTTATTTGAACTACTGATTATGCATAAATGAATAACAGAGTTATATTTTTATTTGTTGTTAGTACTCTTTCAATAGACCATTCGTATAATGCCATGGTGAATTTGTATATATGTCAGGCCAGTTTACTCAAATCGGATTCAACAGAATATACATGAAAATATTAAAGATAATTAAAGCATTGCTTCAAAACGATATTTAAACTGTGAAGGCAGACAAAAAAAATGAGCTCTAATGCAAATTAATTTAATATAACAATATATCATTAATATCCGAGCTCTCGTGTACAGACATAAAATTAACATAAAACTACATGAATCTCATCTAACATGATGAGAAATAAATAGGCAAAGAAAAAATAAAGAAAACATTCCATGGCCAATACCAGTACCGGTGTCAGTATGTGCTTTTGCCACTCAAAAGCTGAAACCAGAACCATGTAATTTTTCGTTTGTAATTTCATCCAACTTATTAGCCATCTCAGTCGTCATGTAGTTTTGCCAATCCCCCACTGTTGCTTTTCTAAATAAGACATCATTTTGTACATTACCTGTTCCATTTTTGTTTACATCAAGGTTTCTGAGTTTATTAAAGCTACAAAACTCGACTATCTCTTCCACTAGACCATCTCTCATCTCCTCCTCAGAGAATGGGTATCCGGTGAAGTTTGCTATCCTGATTACACCAGCGATTGGGTCCTTCATCAGATCGTCATATTTTAGGAACAAAAATTTCTCGGTATTGCTCAAGCTCTTCATGTAATATTCAAGAATGTGATCACAAAATAACTCGAAGGCTTGAGTGAAAGGAAATGATTTTTCGAACCAATCAACTTTTTTAACCATGTGCCAATAGGAGACTATGACATCTTTCGGCTCTCTACAAATATAAATTATTGGACAATTTGATGTCTTCATGCTCTCTGAGAGTGCTGAGTAAGACAAATGGGTCCCAAGAACCCTTGGAGAAGGAAGAGTTTCAAGGTATTGTTCATCTCCCTTAGAATAGAAATACTCAATGTTTGGTACACAATCATGGGAATTGAGTTTAAGCAAAGGGTTACTAGAAAAAGTATACTTATTTCGGTGCACTATAGTGAAAGTGAGGGCTCTGAGCCAAGTGGTACCTGACTTGGGAAAACTTGCTACGATTAAATCTGTGGAGCGAGGCTTGAAAATCTCTTGCATTGACAATACACCTGGAAGACGCCGTTCTGAGTACCAAAAACCTTGGTATTTTCGCATCGTAAAAGGCGGCAATCTTTCTTCTTTTGGAAGTGTAGAAATTAGTTCTTTATATATACTCTCCACTTCTTCATTTTGTGGAACAGAATTATAATGTGGACGACATCTTAGTTTTGAGGCTTCTACTTCCATTACTACCCCTACTTTTTTCTTGAGAGGATTTAAGTGGAAGATCACAATATGTATTGCTTTCCCTTCATTTTTGAGAGGACTTAAGGTGAAGATGGAAATACATACATATATAGAGATCTACGAATAAATGTCCGGACTTCATGAATCATGACGAACAATGACTATAACTATGATATTTTGCCTTTTTAGTGCAACAAATCACCATAGAAACAACTGCAACAGTAAAAAAGGAAGATCAGGTTAGCATTTCAATTTGATTGATTTTCGGTTTTACTTTCTGCTAATAAGTCATTAGTTTGCAAACCGATAGACAAATGATTTCCTTATTTAGACCCGAGACGTGCTTGTTTGCACTGAAATGTTAACAGAAGAACCTTATGTGATACTGTTTAATTGTCAAAATCACATCACTGAATATCTGGCCCCGGTTATGTTGACATGAAACCAACATCAAATAAATCCATATAACATAATAAATAATTAGGTCTGGTAGCTGAGAAATTAATGTCACCTACTTTAACAATCCCCACGGTCATCAAATCCATACCACACAATAAATAATTAGATCTGATTGCTCAGACATGTCATCTACTTTATTCAGGGGTGGACCCACAGTAGAACAGGGGGCAGCCGCCCCTTGGATTTCGAGTTTTAGTGGTAATTTATCGGTACCGATCGACTTTGCCCCTCTCTAGAAATATTTTGGCCCCCATCTGGATGTTTGATTTATAATTCGGGTAAAATTTAGTGTTCAAATCAAAATAAATTTCTTGAAATATTATGATTGGTAATTAGAATTATAAGTTAAAGCATCATAAATTATAAGTCAGAGCATTGAAAAATACAAGTCAAAGCATTGTTTTCTTATCGAGTACCCAATTAGTTAATGGGTTTAAATCCAATAAGTTATTTAAATCCGATTCTATATTTTTTTGCCTCACCCCCCGCCCCCAACGAAAATACTAGATCCGCCCCTAATTTTATTATATGTCAGCATTATCCCTTTGCTGACCTGTTGTCGATATCCATATTAAACTATAGTAAATGGAAAATTTAATAAAATATATATTATCCTTTCAAAAACCATCAAATAAAATACTTCTCCTAAATTTTTTAACAAAATGTCCTCGTGCTCCTATAACTTAACTTCAGATGCACTTTGTCGTTCTCTTTATATATATTGAATCATTTCATATATCATAGGCTCTCTAATTTTGATACACTAAGCTCCAAACATTTTTGTACATCAGAGAGGAATGGTGATATTATTTTGGTTAAGGAAGCTGTATGCAAGGAAAAAAAACAATCTGTCTGTGTAGTTAATGAAGAGATAAGTAATTATCACTAGTAATTAATGATTTAAATAATATAGGTAATGTATTCCAGCAATTGAGAATTTTGGATAGTTTTCTATCAATATTAAAAGCTAGCTAATTAACTACAAAATGGGCACCAGCATCTATACAAATTGTTCAATATATATTCATATATATAGTACATACATAACAAAAGCCAACCATTCAAACCCAAATTCATATATTCTCAAACATTAAATTACAAAAACAGAATGCCGGCTATGTACACAAAAATGTTCGATCTTCATGAAAATGTCAATTCCATAAGATAAAATAAAGGAATAAATAATCAATAGAATCTGTAACATCCCGAAAATTTGAGTTATTATTATTATTGCTAAGAAGATTTTTTTTATAATAAAATAAAGTTTCTATGGCGTAAATAAAACTTAAAATTTGAATATATATATAATTTCATTTTACCCATCTGATTATTTTGTTTAAAAATTTGTTTGGCTTCTTAAAATATTGTTTAGTTATTTATTATTATTCTTTTTAATCTTATTACGGTTTAAGAAACACATTAACTGTTTATTCTTATCCTTTAATATTAATTTACATTCTTTCGCTAATGACACTTATATACTCTTTCTCTGACCACCTTTCGATCATTAAGTAATATATACAAAGTTAAAATTATAATTTACAATTAGATATACATTAACTGACATCCTTTCGTTATAATTAGTTGTGCATTAATCGATCATAACCGCCCCTTTTTAATAAATTCCTTGCCGTAAACCCTGTTTTGTCCCAAACCAAATATCTCTTTAAATTATCTCCATTCATTACCACGCCTCTCTCTCTCGCACCTCAAAAGAAAAAGAAAAAGAAAACCGAAAATAAAAGAAAGAAAGAAATAAACAGAACTTATCATCACAATTATTTTGATATTCGATTTCAATATCCGATTCGAATTCTAACTACGTTGCCGTGATTCTAATATGTCGTTGTGATTCGATTTGGAATTCTGAGTATCTCGTTATCAGTTAACCGGACTTCTCTATAATCTGTGTTTTCGTTTTGTATGGTTGATTTGAATATTGGTATTGCATATTGGATTATGATGGCATATTTAACGGATAGCGGGTCTGAGGTTAGAATTTGATATGTGATTGTAGCCCCTCATTGTTGGATGGATTTCCCAGTGGGTTGGCGGCCTTCCAATGTTGAATGGATTTCCCATTGGATTGGCAGATTAAAGGAATTGTGTTATGAGAATGTGGGAATCGCCTGTGACAGGGATTACACATGTGTGAATGTGATATGACTGGTTTTATGGATAACCTAGACCGACGTGCTATTGCTAGTTAAATATGCGTGCATAATTTGATGTGAATTTGTGTGGATTAATCCGGTCTATTTGAATGGTTGTTAAATTAAGTCAATTATAGAGAAACGCGTCGTTAAATAACCGGTTACTGAGCTTTGTAGCTGACTCCGTTTTGTTGTTTTGTTTTCATTTCTGTTGGCGACGTAGGTTGACGGGCCAAAGAAAGATGTGCAGATGCTTATATAATCATGCTCTGGATGGTAAAAATCTGGGGTGTGACAGAACCATACAATAAAATCCACATAATTTACCAATATGTAAACTCAAAATAAGGACTGTAAATCATGTACTAATGCACAGAAGTCCTTGGAACCCGATACGAAGATCCACCTCCATACATCATCTGGTACACTGGTTTGATTCTCACACTCAGGATTACACTTAGAAATGTACCCAGTGCACAAAAACCTCCCAGGATGAAAAATGTAAGCTGAAAACAATTAGGCCCCACACAAATCGTTCCACTCGAACCCTTGGCCGCCTCCTTATCATATAAGTACCCAGCCAAAAGGCTGGAAAATAAAAATGCACCAAGTGGATTTCCCAATGACATGAAATTGTAGAAGAGGCCAAAGTTTTTGAGACCAAAAAGTTCGGATGCGGTTGGTATCATTATAGAGTACTGAACACCGTAGCAAATGCCGAGACATGCAATTGCCGGATAGAGGGATACTTCAAGGGCTAGTGCTAGGAGGAGGAATATGATGAGCATTATTGTCTGTGTGCACGTCATTAGAACTGGCCGGGGCAGCAACAACCTTGACCTGAAATAAATCAAATGTCAGCTATGTTAAATTGCATGCAGCTCTGTATACTCGGTCTAGGTCAATTTATTATATATATAGAGTTGCTTCTTAGGTTTCTAGTCACTTAAAACTGAGGCTGAAACTCTAGCTGTAATGAAGGTTCCACTCTCAGAATCTAGTCTTTCTAACATCTAGTAATACAGTGAAAACACATCAACTAAGATGTTAAAAGAAAAAAACAAGAGTAGGGTTAAAATTCACCATTAGTTTTGTGCTCCAACCATACTCTACACCTCTATTTTTGTTTCCGAAGTACAAACAGTCGATTCGAACTGCTCAACATGATATTTCCAAAAAAATATAAAACTTTGTCACTAGTCACATTTAATGTGGAGATCACATTGAACGGTTTGAATTGACTGTTTGAACTTTGAGAACAGAGACAATGATTGGGGCACAAAACCAATGATGCATTGCTCAAAAAACAATATGCTAATTTGTGGGTGCTAAGATTGTAGATCACAAAAAATTAATGCATAATAAAACAAGAAAGAATGAAAAGTGAGATGGAATTAATTACTTGACAAGTTGCTCTGAAACTGCCCCACCACCAAGCCGCCCGAAAAAGTTCCCCAAGCTAAAAAGACACACTAAAATTGTTGTACCATCAATCTTTGCTGCTCTTGCTATTTGAGCGAGATTATTCGACACGGTGACACCGGAACCAACCCCAATAAAAAATACAACAAACAAAAGCCAAAAATCAGCTTTCACCACTGCCTCATGAAATTCGAAATCCTCACCCCGTCTTGGTCTTCTCTTCCTACTCACTGCCCCCTCTCCCACCGCTAGTAGTACATTTACATCATCATCCTCATTGTCAAAAGGATCAACACTATCATCACTACTGGAAGAGTTAGTAGTAGTAATGTCAAGATATGTCTGTGATAAAGAAGGAGGCAGTAACGGCGCCTTTGACTCCCGTAGTGTAACCAATTGGTCTTCCTGAATTTTAGGAGCACTTCTGTATATTGTCATCTTTATTGGAATCGCGAGAGGGGAGAGAAGCAAGAGTACCGTGACACCAAACATCACATAGTTAGCCATTGAGCTTTTAGGTAAAATCTCATCAAAAATTGTCATACCAAGGATGTATAATGCGAGGATAATACACGCAATTTGTGTGAAGAGGAAATGGCCATGTTGCGACTCATCATCTTCAGTTGCAGGTGTGCAAGGCCTCACAAAGTACATCATCAAGAGGCACATTAAAGGAAGGCCTAGGGTTAGCAAGATGAGTAGGTTGGCAGGAGACTTATTAAGAATGCCGCTATATAGTTGCGTTAACACTGCTGCACATAAGCCAACATAACCTTTGAGTAAGCCTGAGACGGTACCCCGGCTGTGCGGGAAGTTCTTCATGTTGGTCACAAGCACTGTTGTGATTAACCATGCACAGCTGTTAGCGCCAAGCAGTAATGCAGTCCACAGCTGAAACAATGTCAAATAAAAAATTAGAGAGATTTTTGCTCAGCTGCATGTATGGTGACCATGGACATGAAGTAAATAAACAAGGAAGAGTACTAATTTAAGAAAAGAAGAGAAGAGAAGAGAGGAACCAATATTTATGGGCTTATGGTTAGTAAAGATCATCATATCAGGGTGGATCTGAGCTTAGTTGGGCTCATCTAGGCTCATTTATTAGTTGTTTAATGAAATTAGAAATAGCCTGTAGCAGGAAATGAGGGCACAAGAAAATCAGAATTTTTTATTTATAGAAATATTATTAAAATAATATAGGAATTTAGATGGATTGGGATTTGATTTTTATTTTCTGGAAATAACTGAAAATGATTGAATTAATTTGGTGCCTTTTTAGAGACCGGATTTTAAATTCAGACCCTTTGAGGAAATTCCAGCGCACATGCCACATGAATTGCTACACAGGATTGAGATAGAAGGATAAGAGTGGGGCAGTGGTCGGTGGAGAAGAAAGATTGTGCCCGGTTGACGCTGATTTGATATTGGGTTGGGGAATGGATTTTCTATGGCAAAAGGAGAATTGTAAGTGTGTGATGGGTGAACTCCAGAGAATCCTAATTGAATATATAGTCTCCTAAGAAGTCTCTGAATTCATCTTTGGGTTCTTTCCACAAAATCGAAATCCACATCTAATATCCATCTAAAATAAAATATTAATTTACGAATATTATATTTCTATAAATAAAATATTCTACTCCAAAATCATATGGAATATAAATATAAATAGCGTCACTATAGAAAATAATATCATATCATAAGAAATGCCCACAAAAATGCCCACGTCATATCATGAATGTATACATTAATGCAATATGGAAAGACTATATGGCGCGCCAATTGAAAGGAAAAATACCAAACAAATTAATGTTGGGAGAGAAAGGTATTGAGCTTACCAACCAAAATGGCAGCCCGACCACTGTCTTAGTAACGGCGAGGCAAATCACACCGTAACCGACAAAGCACAACATAGCGCCAGCTGCAAGAACGAGCCAAGGCGGAAGCCAGTTGCAAATAATGCCAGGAATTATGCCGAAGTTCTCTCCTATGTCGACGGCTACACCGAGCAAGGTTAGTTGTTGTTGATCATAACCTAGCATGGATTTCAATGTGCCCGAGTAAAGTGGGAAGGTATACGTATTTGCTGCCGCCAGTTGCACCCAGACAGCAGCCGCTAGACCAACCCACGGTGGCCGAGTTCCCGCCTTTTCTTGCACCATTTTGTAATTTTTTTTTTCTTCTTATCTATGTTAATTGTGTATGTTTTGAAAAGTTGGACAAGGTTTTTTGGTCTCTTTTCTCCCTTAATGGAATTTATAGTTTATGGAAAGGGGGAGGGGATTAGCAGAACATAGTTGACAATATATAAAAAACTATTTAATGTTTCGTTTTTTGTTGACTAGTACATAGTTGAAAATTTATAAAAATAAAAACTAAATATTTAGTTTTGTTGATGTGTACATAGTTGAAAAGGAAAGGGCCATTTTGATCCTCAGAAATTTGCGCTTGAAAGCTGTTCCGTAACTGGAGTTCAGGGATATTATTTTTTTTCAACGTTAGTTGGCATAATAGCCACTAACAATTGTATTAAAATGAAAAAGAGAAATGTTTATTTACAAAGACCTAGCTCTAATCACCTCTTCAATGAACCGAACCATACTTTTATTTTATACATTGAATAGGTCATGAAGGTATATGCGCCACCATGATTGTCTCTAATTTTCCTACGTCATCGTGAGGCTGCTCTTTCATGCAAACCGCGCCCAATTCTATATTTCCATGGCTTTAGAAGTATTTGCAAATATCCTTATGTTTCTCTCTCGCCAGAGTGCCCATGCACCTGTCGTTCCACCATAGTGCGCTCTCAGCATAAGTCCCAGACCTAATATGTGGTTCCACCATACCTTTTCTATTGCCACTTCCCCGACGGCTGCTGAATGTTGAAATGCGTCAGCAAACCTTTCCAAACTATCTCTGTATAGGAGCAGTCTCACATCATGTGGTCTCTTGTTTAAAATGTCTATTATTGCATAGGACAAATCGGCATTGAACCTCGCACCCTCTAGCAGTGTTATTAAAATCGGACCGGATCGGACGGTTCAGCCAAAAAAAACCGGAACCGGACTTTAGTCCGGTTTGGTTCTTTAAAGGGATCGTTTATGAAACTGAACCGGTTCAAACCCGGTTTTTTCTTGATTTAATTTCAAAACTGGCAACCGTTTAGAAAAAGTAAAACTGATTTTAATGAATAATATTTGGTTCCTTGTTTCCTTCCTCTTCTCCTATCTCCCATCTGAAATGTTGCTTGTGAATATTTGATGGCCCATGCTTCATCAAAAGGAGCAATCCTTCTCTCACACTAAGCAAGATCTTGATTTCATGCTCGAGTTTTAACTGTTTAGTGGATTTCAAATAGTGTCTCAAAGAGATAACGTTCTAGTAAACAAGTATATTGGAAACTAGCTAAGCAATTAAGCATGAATTGGAAGAAAATGAAAGTGGGGAGTGATGATTTGGCTTAGAACGAATATTGGAAGAACCCATTTTTTCTATTTTCTTTTCTTTTAGCTACACATTGGATATTTTATGGTTGTTATTATGTAACATTTCATGTTTCTATATAAAAAAAAATGTAGTGGCCTCCTCTCTAACAGAAAATAATTTAATACAATCTCCGCATTTTAAAGGTTAAGTTGCAAGTTGGAATACACAGTATGTAACATTATGGTAATTTTCATCAAAGAGATGTAAAATTATGATTATTTTTATATACATCTGAAATATAATATGTATATGATCATTTAAAAAATCAGCGGTTGAATCGATTGACCCGCCGGTCCGACTAGTAAAACATTGAACCAAAACTTTACCGGATCAACGTCCGGTCTGGTTCTGATAACATTGCCCTCTAGTAATCAAGACCTCATGTTTCATGTTTTGTTTTTTTTTTTTTTTTTTTAACGAGTAGCCAAATTATTATTTTTTTTTTTACATGTGTTAGTACCTTCAGTTTCTATGTTGCCGGTTGGTATTTGCAAATCACCCCTCCGTCATGCATGAATCTGTATGCTGAGTAAAAAGGTTATGAGTTAAGGTCATATTCATAGATTTTATGTCTACCTGGGTCAATACATGAAACTAGGGCCATACAAAATCGCTCATAACTCGCTCGCTAACTGTTCGTTTTAACTTGCTTATTTAGAATTCGAGTCAGTTTCAACTCGAGTTGACTGACTCGTATAATAAATGAGCTGAGCTTGAGCATATCATAACTCACTCATTAATAACTCAAGTTACACAAAATTCGTTACAATAAATCACATGCCCTTGTAAATAACTCCTAAGTTATTGTTTGGATTTTTTTTATTTTGTTAGTTGTCTTGTTAATTATGTTTGAATTATTTGTGTTTTAATAAACTCTTACTAAATCATTTGACTTATTTATGTTTAGATAAACTGTTACTAATATGTAACTATAACTAAGAAAATTGGCTAGTCAAACGAATTATAAACGAGTTGGCTTTACAATTCATTGTTGATATCCCAACTCGAGCTGACTCGCTTATTTACGTTTGTAAATAACATTATAACTTATGTGTTAGCTGATAATAACGACATATTTATTAACCTATTAAATCTATAAAAGAATAAGAAATAGATATTAGTGTATATACCTAACTTTAGTGGAGTATCCTTCATACAGAGCCCATGAAGGCTAACCTGTAAACACATATGTTGAAATAGCAGCACCGTAGTAAAGGCCAAAGTCCAAAATTCACTTTCTAGATTATTCACGAAATTAGCCAACCAACTTATACTGATGGCAATAAAGAAAATAGTAGAATATTCCATGTAAACTCTAGATGAAGCATTAGCAAAGTCGGTAGAATAATATGAAGAATCTAGATAATTCACCCCACCGACATTACACTTGTATGTATAGGATAGCAGTTGTGTGAATGAAAGTGTGTGAGGAATTAGAATGTGTGTCCGTGCGAAAGTTGTGTAGTACTCTTAATAAAAATCAAGTTAATATTTAACACCATATATATCCCACTAGTACAGAAAATGTAACTATACACAGTCTGAAAAACTAATCACGTGGATCAGTTAGCGTCGTTTATTGAATGTATGGTATATATGTTGTATACGGTTTTCGAACCATATTTGTATAATCTAACATACATGGTTCATACAAGTGACCGTGTCAGCTCTTAAAAAAAAAAAAAAAAAACACTGAAAAATGGTGATATCTACACGGTCAAAGTAACCGTGTATATATCATAAAAACAGTTATATACATGATCCCTAAAATAATAACCGTGTATATATCATAAAAACAGTTATATACATGATCCCTAAAATAATAACCGTGTATGAGTTTTTGGAAAACTATAGATGGTCAATTAATAACTGTGTATGTTATTCTATGTACACGGTTTCTTTAAAAAAAAACCATGTATAAATAGAAATGCATTTTTTTTTAAAGTCGATTATAATTGGTTAATTAGCATCCATATTTGCTAGCCAATAAACATACAATATTAAACATTCATAATTCAAGTAATATTACAACATACAACAAACAACATTTCAACATTAATGTAAACAACAAGCAAATCAAAACATGGCATTCGTATATATCTAATATAAAGTTAGATTCAAATAACAACTATCATAACCAACACAGAGACTTATATACATTAAAACTAGTAAAACTATAAAATCTTAACATAGAAATAATTTCGTATAAATGTACATTGAAAGTCTACACATAGTAAATCATCCCAACTCATATCCCCTTTTGTGATAGAGGAACCAGTTGTTCAACATGAATGTAAATAATTTCGTATAAATGTACCTTCGTTGTTCAACATGAACAAACAAATCATTCTAAAGTTTTGCAATTCTCCAGTACCAAGTATCAAAGAAAGTACCATTTGTTGCACCATTGGATCATACCTCTAGAACTTGATCTCAACTATCTCGAGCTTTCTTTTTCGGAGTAGAACTAGGGTGTTCTTAATTCACCAAACTCCTTGGTGAATACAAGTCTAAAACCCGTCAAATTGGCTTTAAATTATGAATCCGAACCATTGAGACCCGCCTATCTTATGAGTTATGCATCTACATGTGAAAATTTTAAACATTCGAATTTATTTAGTATAAAGTCAAGAGGTCAAAATTAGAAGCTTAATAAATTAATTTTGATGCATTCATTTTTTGAACGTTTTTTGACCGCTTGACTTTATTCTAAATTAATTCAAATGTTTAAAATTTTTATATTGTAGACACATCACTCGTAAGATAGGCGGGTCTCAATGGTTCGGATTCATAATTTATTGCCAACGAAAGGCTGCCAAGGAAGCTTAAACAATTTATCTGGCTTAGTAATTGTCTATGTACATTCTTTTAAAAGATCTAGAAGTTTAATTTTAATATTAGATATGTTAATAGAGAAAAGGTAACGTCACCCGGGCTACAGTCCCCCGAAAATCTTGTTAGATGAGATTATATATACACAAACTATTATTTTAATAGAATACATGTAATACAAAAGTGTTCAAGCATATGACAAAGAATGCCGACTATGTACACAAAAATGTTCTCCCTTCAAAAGGAAAATTGTAAATTAAGTTCCACAAGATGAAATAAAAGATAAAATAAACAAAGGAATCCGTTATACAGTAGACTCAAAATCAGGACACTGGTTTTGATTTGTACTAATGCAAAGAGGTCCTTGGAACCCTAGAAGTTCCACCTCCATACAGCATCTGGTACACTGGTTTGATTCGTACACTCAGGATTACACTTAAAAATGTACCCAGTGCACAAGAACTCGCCAGGATGATAAATGTAAGCTGAAAACAATAGGGCCCCACACAAGTCGTACCACTCGAGCCCTTGGCCGCCTCCTTATCGTATAAGTACCCAGCCAGAAGGCTGGAAAACAAATATCCACCAATTGGGTTTCCCAATGCCATGAAATTGTAGAAGAGGCCGAAGTTTTTGAGACCGAAAAGTTCGGATGTGGTTGGTATCATTACAGTGAACTGAACACCGTAGCAAATGCCGAGACATGCAGTTGCTGGATAGAGGGATTCTTCAAGGGCTAGTGCTAGGAAAAGGTATGTGATCACCATTATCGTTTGTGTGCACGTCATTAACACCGGCCGGGGTAGTATCCTTGACCTGAAATAAATCAAATGTCAGCTATGTTAATTTGCAGCTTTGCATACTTAGTCAAGGTCATTTTTTTATTATATAGTTGTTTCTTAGGTTTTCTGATCAATTTTAAACATAGGCTGAATCTCTAGCTAGCTATGTAATGACACTTCAACTGAAAAGTTAAAAGAAAAAACAATATGCTAATTTATGGGTGCCAGGACTATAGATTGCAACAAATGCATAATGAAGCAAGAAAGAATGAAGCATGAGATGGAATTAATTACTTGACAAGATGCTCCGAAACTGCCCCACCAGCAAGCCGCCCGAAAAAGTTACCCAGGCTAAAAAGACACACTAAAATTGTCGTACCATTGTTCTTTGCTGCAGTTGCTATTTGAGCGAGATTATTCATCACGGTGACACCGGAACCAACCCCGATAAAAAATACAACAAACAAAAGCCAAAAATCGGCCTTGACCAATGCCTCGTGAAATTCAAAATCCTCTCCCCTTCTTGGTCTTCTCTTCCTAATCACTGCCCCCTCCCCCACTGCTAGAAGCATATTAACGTTATCATCGTCATTGTCAGAAGGACCATCACTACTATCACTAATGGAAACCTGTGTCTGGTATAAAGGAGGCAGTAATGGCGCCTTTGACTCCTGTGGTGAAACCAATTGGTCTTGCTGAATTTTAGGAACACTTCTATATATTGTCATCTTTATTGGAATTGCAAGAGGCGAGAGAAGCACGAGTACCGTTACACCAAACATCAGATAGTTAGCCATGCGGGTTTTAGGTAAAAGCTCATCAAAAAAAGTCATCCCGAGGATGTATAATCCGAGGATGATACATGCAAGTTGTGTGAAGAGGAAATGGCCATGTTGTGACTCGTCATCTTCAGTTGCAGGGGTGCAAGGCCTCACAAAGTACATCATCAAGAGGCAAATTAAAGGAAGGCCTAGGGTTAGCACAATGAGTAGATTGGCAGGAGATTTATTTAGGATGCCGCTATATAGTTGCGTTAACACTGCTCCACATAAGCCGACATAACCTTTGAGTAAGCCTGACACGGTACCCCGGCTGTGCGGGAAGTTCTTCATGTTAGTCACAAGCACCGTTGTGATTAACCATGCACTGCTGTTAGTGCCAAGAAGTAATGCAGTCCATAGCTAAAAAAATGTCAAAAATTAGTTAAGAGTTCGCTCAGCTGTGTGGTGATTGACATAAAGCAACTTATTGGAAGAGTACAAATTTAAGAAAAGAAAATAAAACAAGAGGAACCACAATTTTTGGGCTTAAGGTTAGGCAAGTCCATAATACCAAGGTAGACCTGAGCTTAGTTGACAACAAGGCCCATCTAGGCCCAACATCCCCGCATTATAATTGCTATTTTTTTTTTGGAAAATGCATTATAATTAGTATATTTATTTATTTGTATGCATTTACAATCATAAATGACAAAAGTAAACCGTTGATTTAATTCAAAGCGAAAGAAATAATATATATATGAGAAAAAAGCTATTATATTTACTATTTATAAACAAGATCAATGCATAGAAGATCATAATAATAACTTTAATTTTGGATCCGAACCTCAATCATATAATTCACTGAACCGGCTGCCTGACTAGATCAAGTCTACATGCCTAGGACTTTTTTTTGTATTACACGTTTACATTATTATTTTCTTAAATATAAACGATATTTCATAATATTAATGGACTATATCATAAGGTATATATTGAGCTTACCACCCAAAATGGCATTCCGACCACAGTCTTAGTCACGGCAAGCCAAACCGGGCCATAGCCGACGAAGCACAACATAGCGCCGGCTGCAAGCACAAGCCAAGGTTGTAGCCAGGAGCAAAGAATGCCCGGTATTATGCCGAAGTTCTGTCCTATGTTGCCGGCTACACCGAGCAGGGTTAATTGTTGTTGATCATAACCTAGCATCGCTTTCAGTGTGCCCGAGTAGAGCGGGAAGGTATACGGATTTGCCGCTGCCAGTTGCACCCAGACTGCGGCCGCTAGACCAACCCACGGTGGCCGTGTTCCCGCCTTTTCTTGCACCATTTTAAAATGGTTTCTTCTTCTATTCTATGCTTGTGTGTGTTAATTTCAAAAAGAGGAACAAGGAATTTGTTTCTTACTTTTCTCCCTTAATGGAATTTATAGTTTATGAAGGGGGAGAGGGGATTGGAGGAACATGGTTGAAATTAATTATAAAAAAATTTAAGTTTAATTTTTGGTGATTAGTACATAGTTGAATATATATTAAAAAAAAATTTCTAATATATGGCTTTGTTGTTTAGTACATAATTCATCAGAAAAGGGTCATTTTGACCCCATAAATTGGCGCTTGAATGCGGTCCCATAACTGGATCATATTCATAAATTTTAGGTTTTGGTCACAAAAGACAAGATCAAAAACCTTCAGATAAATTCAATTTTTTTTGTAAATTTTAATTCCAGTTGTATTTAATATCAATACTTATTACCGTACAGGAAATAAAAAAAAAAGAAATAGAAAATAAATATTAGTGTACCTAACTTTAGTGGAATATACTTTATGAGCCAAATGCTTATTGCATTATCTTGACAACCAAAAATGTTTTCCTAATTATTATGTTTTTGGCTTTCTGCTTGAATTTATGGGGAAATAGCCATATGTCAAAAAAAAAAAAAAAACGACTCAAGCCAGGAACATTAAATTATTGTAATTTTTATGAAATTATAAACGTTTAGCCTCCATTCTTTAAATTTAAGTTTTATTTTATTTTTAGTATGAAACGGAATTAAAATTTTAAAATTATTATATTAGTATATATATTGATTTTCGGAGTCTAACTTGCTTCCTCTAGAACTTCACCAATATGCTTCTGACCTTCAAAACCTGCGGAGTTGGCTACAAACGACAAATCTAAACCGTTCAACCGATCACCTTAATGAGGCTTTGCTTCCATATATAAATTTTAATTTTTTTATTTTATTTATATCATGTAGGGGTGTCAATGACGCCCGTTTACCCGTTTACCCTACCCGTATCGTATTCGATAAGACGGGTATGGGTAAGGTTTTTTTTTCGTTAGCTTATTGGATACGGGTATGGGTAAAGATTTTTTTTCGTTAGATAAACGGGTATGGGTACGGATAAAGGTTATTTCGTACTCATTGGATATCTGGTAATTATATGAAATATATTATATATAAATATACCAATATTATATCCAATTTATTTATTTTTGTTCTTTTCATATTGTTGTATGCATGTATCAACGAATTCATTTCCTTGTTTTCTTCCTTATTCATCGTTATTGCCTTTTTCTCAATTCTACAAATGGAAATATTCTATGTTTCAAAGAAAATATATCCTCACCTTATTTTCTGGCAATAATGTATTGTTTGGTCCAAATGAGTAATCCATTAATGTCAGCTTAGGTGTTAGCGTCTGAATTTTGCATCACATGTCAGCTTTCTCAACGTTATACTATGAATATATATATTTAATAATTGAATGAGATGGAATAAAATGTTAGAAGAAAGAATGTAACAAGTGACAAAATTGACTCTACGTTGTCTGAACCATTATATTAGTATTTTCGTTATTCGCCCACTACCGTTTCGTTACCCGTTAATCATAACGGGTATGGGTAGGGTAGGGTAAGACAAATTCTTAACGGGTAAGACAAATTCTTAACGGGTATGGGGAGGGTATGGGTAAGGTCAATTCTTAGTGGGTATGGGTATGAAAATGGTTCCACTCTCCCCGTATCGTACCCATTGACACCCCTAATATCATGTGAAGTAGTAAAAAAAATGAAGGTTTTGACATCTTAACTTGATAGAAAATAAATTTGAAAATGTAAAATTTTATAAGAAAATCAGTTTGAAAGGTTTGGCTTTGTCGGTTGAAGCCAGTTCTATAAGTTTTGGAAGCCAAAAACATTGTTGAAATTCTGAAAGAAGCACGTTACCCTCCTGCTTTTTGTATGCAATAACATTTAACAGAAAAAATGTACATTTTCTAGCAACTTTGTATAGTATAAAATTTTTATATGCTATATATGCAACTTTTACTTGAATCGTGCTAGCTAGTCTTATAACTATATATAATAGATTCTAATTAATACTCCATTAAACTTACAAGACTAATATGGGCTTGTCATTTTGCATTTTAATTTTTTATTTGTTTGGATAAACTTTATTAAATCTTAAAGGATGAAGACAATTTCAAATTAGATTTTATTGCCAACGAAAGGCTACCAATGAATCTTGAACAATTGATCTGGCTTAGTAATTGTCTATGTACATTTTTTGAAAAGATATAATATTAAAGGTTCAATTTTAAAATTAGATGAATTAATTTATGACAGAGCGCACTATGACCAACAAAAATATATTTATTTTTGCACTGTCATCATTTAAGGAATTAATTTAAAATTACGTACTCATGTATATACATAAAGTAAATTATATATTGTATAGGAGAGTCTGATTATGCTACTTATATAAATATAATATGACATATGTTTATAAGTTATATTTTCATTTTTAAAGTTTAAACAGTCAATTCGAACTGTTCAAATCAATCTCCTTTTTGAGAGCTTCCTTTACATATTTTTTTTTTCAAATTTTCGAATTTATTTAGTATCAAGTTAAGCGGTTAATTAAAAAATAGAAGTTTTTATACACATTAGGCTAATTTAATTAAGTTTATATATAATTTATCGTATAGAGCTTTAATATTTTATGAAGAACATAAAGTGTAATTATTATATTATCAATGGGGTTTATATTCATATTCTCTTTAGCATGAGATGATAATTATCTTATGTGTAATTAGTATTGAATTTGTAACCAACAATCTTCTACACGAAAACAATATATACATTAGTTAAATGTGCTGTAAGTGATTATATATATAAAAGCCTAGTAACATACAAAATGAAAAACAAAAAAAATGAAATAAAGAAGGATGTTCAGTTTTGATGGTAAATATGACATTTTAAATTGGGAAGTTAAAAAATTTAATTACTATGTTCTCTATGTTAAAATGTGTTTGGAGATCAAGTTTAACATTTTTTTTTAATTTACTATTTACGAAGTCAGTTTTAAAATTGCTAATTTTAATAAACAATACAAATTTCTGGATCATTGAAAATAGTGATTTTAAAACCATCTTAATAAATAGTAAAAACATTCAAAAAAATATAAAATTTGATCTCCAAGCACATTTTTAATATAGATTCAATATTGAACAGTAATTGGATCGATTGTTTGAACTTTGAAAATGTAAAAAACCGAAACGTTTGTTTCATGGCCTCGGAACAAACGTTTTGATATTAAACAATCTCTTCTCTCTCTCTCTCTATATAGACACCCACATGTAGCTGCAGCATGCATGACCACATGGATCTAGCAACAAAAGATTTCCAAAACAAAGGAAAAACGTGTAACGATGGCTCAACGGATCAAAGGATATTCGTTTCTGTTCTCCAGTACCCCTGATCGAATGGTTTCCAGTAATAGGCCTATTTTAAAGCCCAATAAAGCCCATTTATATTGGTAGGTCATTTTCATAATATGATGCGTAATAAGGCAAGAACAAACAAACCAAAGTTTGATCAAATGGCAAACAGTGTGCCAGAAAATGCCATTTGTACTTGGAGCTTTTTCGTACAATAATAGTAAGATGATGTACTGCATATGGTAAAACAACACATGGGTTTCACTGGGCCTCAGCTAGGATGGTGACCCAACAAACTCATTTATTTGCAAACAAACAAATTGGAATTTTAATTTTTCTGTGCATGGAACAGAAATGCCATATGCCTATCAAGTCACTTTCTATGGCACAAGCATGGTGACAAATGAATAGTTCGGTTCTGTTCCGCGAGGTCAAAAGTTCGTAATTCGGAAATAATTCGGGTATAATTCATAAATGATTCAGTACCACAAGGAAACAAAAAAAAATTAAATAAATAATTTTCGCATTTTTTTCACGAATAATTCGTAATTTGCATTTTATTTGCGAATAAAACGTATTATACTTTTTTGTGTTTATTCAGAGTTTGGTTCGAAAAACGTCAAAAAAAACGAATAAAACACGAATTATTCGTAAATTTATCGCATATCATGTTGCTATGGGCCAATTCTCAGCTCATGTCATAATAAGTTGAGCCATGCATAGACTACAAGTCTGAAAATAATTTTATCTTCTTCTTGCAACGAATTTTATCCTCTAATGTTAGACACAAAAAATGTACTAAAATATTAGAACGAATTGTATATTAGTTCTTCTTGCAACGAGGAAAGAAACGAGTTGAGTTGTCATCATGAGCCAATCTAAGGAAGCCATGAACTCACTAATTTCATAAAGAGTCATAATCGAGTGAATTAATTATAAAAAAATTCTGAATTAATCACGAAATGAGTCACTAACTACGAATTTTTTTGCTGATCTTGCAAGGACTCCAAACAATGAAAAAACCACTAAAAATGTCCAAAGGCAGGCCTCGAGACCATAGTAATAAGACTCGCGATTTATTCGCCTTTAATTAATTTTTTTGACGTTTCCGAACCGAATTCCAAATAAAACGCAAAAAAATATATAATACATTTTATACGTGAATAAAACACGTATATATAAAACGCGAGTCACGTATTATTCGCGAGAAAAAACGCAAAAAAAAAAAACATACTTTTTTTTTCTAGGGTTTCATTGGGGAATTTTTTTTTTTGGCTTACTTATTGTATCGAATTATATCCAAATCACAAATTTTTGAACTCGCCGAACCGAACCCAAACTTTTCGTTTGTCACTATGCTTCACATTGGAATTTAGTAACTCGCCACAATATGCACATCATTATGTCTGCAACAGAGGATCTGGAATCTGCATATGGGCCCGTTTGATGCCACATAAAAAGAGAAGTCTTTTTATGCTAAACCAAAGAAGAAATAAAGGGAACCTGCCAAGGGTCATATATTCCATTGTTAGAATTGAAGTTGCTTATACAATTGATGTAAAAAATAAAGGTGGTTCAAATATGTTCTCATTTTGTTCTTTTTTCACATGATGAGTCCACATCTTTGTGCGTCCATATTTGTAACAAAATTATTGTATTATATTATATAAATTAATAAGTTCATAAAATGTGGCCAATATATATCTTTCTCTTTTATATGATTTTAAGAAACATGACTATACGTCCCAAGTAATTGTTAAATAAAATAACTTGACAAGAAATTAGTATTGTTATTTCATTGTATATATATATATATATTGTTCATCAATTGCATTTCATTGTATATATATATATACGATAAATGCTAAAGACTGCATAGTTAGTATATACTCATTAACATTATTTACAGAGAATATCTCATGTATGCCCCTTAAAAATTCGAAATTATCGTACTTCTTCCTCTAAAATTCATAATATCATATTAACCACTCTACAATTCATTGTCTTTTCTATTAAAACATTGATGTCCTAAATGTAATTATGTTTTTTTTTTTAAATGTGTAATATTTAAAAAAATAAATAAATCACTAACAATATTAGAGGTTCATGAAGCTATAAATCAACAATTTGCAATGCTAGATATTGATGTTGAAAAGTGATGTAATTATTACCACTTGATTTATTAATGGACGAGGCGAGAATGAAAATAGGCACGCCTTTTATTATCAACCAATTTGGAAAATTACTTATAATTATTAATTTATCACTATCAAGTAATTAATGCATGGAAATGATGTTGGTTGAATAGAGCAATTGTTCTCTCCACTTAATAAATAGTGTCACTGTCGGTTTTCACTTAATAAATGCTCATATAAATTAATTGACAGCTATATATATATGGCCACACAAGTCCTGATTGATATGACAAGTGGGGACCACTTACAATTGCTACATTTTCAGGAGCTTGTGAGATAAATACCTATGTGGGTGGGATTTGAATTGAATTGAATGCCAATGTAAATTCAAATATATCTTCTTCAATAATACCATGTTCTTCTTCTTACTTCACCATGTCAAGTCATGAGGCACCTCCATCCCCCTCTAATGATCCAGAAGAGGAGAATTACAAAAAATGGATCAGATCTCCAACCAATGCCAAGTGGGCCCGGGAGTGGAGCCGTGTGTACGTTCTGGCCTGCGCCGCGGGTTTGCTCTTCGACCCGTTGTTTCTATACACACTGTCTATCAGCGGGTCCATGATGTGTTTCTTCCTCGATGGGTGGTTCGCTATTACAGTCACTGTGCTTCGGTGCATGGTGGATTGCATGCATGTGTGCAACATATGGATGCAACTAAGGATGGCAAGTGGTGGGGTTGTAGAGGAGAGAGAGAGCAGTGGGGAAGAGAAGTGTGAGAAAGGGCTCTTGAAGAGCTTGTATGTGAGATCCAAAAATGGTTTGATCTTGGATCTCTTTGTGATATTTCCAGTCATTCAGGTTAGAATTTACATGATCTGAAATTCTTTTTTTCTTTAATCATTTTATTTTAACTTTAATTCCTATAGAATATAGTTCTTCCTTTTAATATTGCAAATTTCTTATGCACTATTCATGAATGTGTTTTTTTTTTTTTTTTCTAGCAAAACAAAACTGTTATATCTCAAGAAATATATGAATTGTCACTGATTAAATTGAATCCTAGGGTAATTGAAAATTTATATATTTATAAACAAAGAAATGAATTAAGGTCCCTTTTTCAAGCTTTTTGGGTCAAAATCTCAACATATGCTTGATTGATTATTGATTTCGTTTATGTTTTGATCTATAAATAAATCATTTTACTAAATCTGGCCATGGCAATTCTTCTCAAAACTAACAATTTATTTCTTCAAAATTACATGTTATAGCATTATGGCGCTCGTTATTCAGCAATATTTGATTTAGCAACAGACCCCTGCATTAAATGGTTGCATTTCATTATTTTGTAACCCCTGAATTAATATATTTGACCGGGACTATTGTGTTAATTTGCATGTTTTTACTGTTACTAAATGGCTTTTAATAGCAAAAAAAAATTGACCCACTTCTTTAATTTCCTTGGAAACAATATATTATTAACATGAGGAGAGATCTACTTAACAATATTTTTGTAAGTTACAATATTTTACAACAATTCAGTTTTGTGATTTTCAAAGTCTAAATAGTCAATTTAAACCATTCAACATGATCTCTATATTAAAATATGCTTGGAGGTCAAATTTTACATTTTGATTTTGATTTTTTTTTCTATTTATTAAATATTTTACAAAAATATTGTTTTAAATAATTTTGGACCACTGGAAAACAGCAGCTTTATAAAATACATAATAAATACTAAAAAAATTATCAAGCACATTGTAATATATATACCATGTTGAATAGTTTGGATCGACTGTTTGGACATTAAAAATTACAAAACTGAATTGTTGTAAGATATTGTAACTTACAAATGTTATGTGTGTCTTTTCAAAAAACAAATGTTGCAAGTGAATCCTACTTTATTAACATATGATATATAATATATGATATATATTTATATCCATTCTAACAAAGAAAGAAAGAAAACAACCATGCTGATCAATATCTCTTTGGATTCCTACACAATTATAAAGTGCCCCACAAAATTGTGAATACAGCAAGCAGACAAATAATTGTACTGAGAAAATACAGATGAGATAATTAATGTATCCACCTATCTTGACTTGTTTGATTCCAATTGTGTGGGCCTTTGGACTGCACCTAGACACGTGTAGGCCTACATGGCACCCCCATGCTAGTTCTGTTGTGGTACAAACAAAATTTAATACGTAAGTATTATTAATTGTGGTCCCCTACTGAAATTGAAATGGAAATAGAGGGATCCAATTATACCATAAAATGGTGCCATATTTTTATATCATATATTTATGGAAATTTTTAAAAAAAAATTAGTATTTATTTAGAATTTTTTAAAATTAATGTTTTTCAATGATTTAAAATTGTCTCAAAACAGCAATTTTGTATACATCTTAATAAATACTATACAAATTTCAAAAAATATAAAATTTGGTCTCGAAGCACATTTTAATATGGAGATCATGTTGAACGGTTCAGATCGACTGTTTGAATTTTAAAATCACATAAAATTACTTATAAATATATGGTGTAAAGATGCATCACCATTTATGGTGTAATTTGATCCCTCCTCGTGAAAATATCGCTCCATATATATTTTTTATCTGAAAATATAGCATAAATTCATTTCAATCAGCATTGACTAATAATTTTGTGCATTTTTTTAGCATGAAATATTTGAACAATTTATTCCCAAAACAGGAATCATGTTGAGAACTTGAGATACTGTGAGTGTTGTATCTTTGAACTTTGTCAGAGAATCTATTATATTTTGAATATGCATACACAAAAATATTCTTACAGCAAAGTATGAAGATTGTGAAAATATTTGCAGATTGTTATGTGGGTGGCAGCACCAGTACTGATACGTGAAGGAGCAACAACTGCAGTCATGAGTTTGATTTTGATCACATTTATATTTGAGTACCTCCCCAAAATATACCATGCTGTTTGTTCACTGCGCCGGATGCAAATTTCTGGTACGATTTGGTGGGGTATAGTGCTCAATCTCATGGCCTACTTCGTCGCTGCTCATGTCAGTATTCAGAACCTTTATTTCTTCAACTTTTTTCTTTTTTTTGCAAATTTTTGTATCAAATTATTGTACAAGCCTACGAGGCTAGAACATCTCGGTACCAACCAGTTTTGCAACAAGTCCTATTAGCTAGAGAGAAATGCTTGCCATTCTGATATTTTTCTGAAATTTAGTTATGAATTAATATTCCAAAATGCAATGTTGATAATTGGGTAGGCTGTGGGGGCATGTTGGTTCTTGCTAGGAGTTCAAAGGGCAACTAAGTGCCTCAAATTACAATGCTACCAGTCACAGACATGTGGGCCCAAGACACTAGCTTGTGTGAATCCAATATACTATGGCACATCACCAGTAAAACTAGCAGGAGGCAGATTAGATTGGGCTCATAACATACAAGCAAGAAATACATGCCTAAGTAGCAGTGACCATTTCCAATACGGCGCGTATAAGTGGACAGTTAACCTCGTTACAAACCCTAACCGAGAAGAGAAGATTTTGCTCCCTATATTTTGGGGACTCATGACATTAAGGTAATAATGAGAGTATTCTTAAAAATTATCTTAATTATATCATATATAGACACATAAAGGTAAAAAAAATGAGAGAGAATTCACAAGAAAGAGGTTATCTTTTTAGATGCTTAATTTGTATATGTTTATATGTAGATTTATTAGTTACATGATACCAACATAAATTCTGCCATTATAAAACTAAGTTTGGTTTGGTTATCTGACAGTACTTTTGGCAACATAGAGAGCACAACAGAATGGCTCGAGATTGTGTTCAACATCATCACCATCACCGGTGGCCTAGTTCTTGTTACCATGTTTATTGGTAACATCAAGGTAAATTGCCTAAAGACCTCTCTAAAAATTTATTAATTTTCTGTTTTATTAAGAAAAAGGAACTCTTTGAGGAGCAAATTGGTTTCTTTTCATCGAGATATATATCGCAAAAAGTATAACCAGATTATTTATCAAGAACTAGTTTCTTGATATAACTGAGAGAGTACACTTTTCAGGCAATCATTATATTCTTTTTTTTTTGTGAAAAATAAAGCTATATGTAGAATTACATTTCTTATCATTTTAATTTTTTTAAAGCGATGTGCTATTGTGCTCAGTATTTTGAACTTTGAAGTTTGAAGAGTTGATAGCAATTGAATTCAGAAATATATAATATTGATATATCATGAAGTATATGACATATATAATTGTTATTTACATTTAGGTGTTCTTGCATGCAACTACATCAAAGAAGCAGGCGATGCATCTGAGGATGAGAAACGTAGAATGGTGGATGAAGCGGAAGCAATTGCCTCAAGTCTACAAGCAGAGAGCTAGGCAGTACGAGCGTCAGAGGTGGGCCGCCACACGAGGAGTTGACGAATGTCAGATGGTTCAGAATTTTCCAGAAGGCTTGAGGCGAGATATCAAGTACCATCTCTGCCTCGACCTTGTGCGCCAGGTAAGACATTATGTACTATTCATGCATGTAATAAAAAACAAATATAAAGCAAAAATCTAAAATCAGATAATGGTACCGTACTTAAATGTTTGGTACCAGTATGGTGCTTCTGTGTAGTACGGTACTAAGACATTATGTACTATTAGTACCTATTCTTAACAGATCCTGCACACTTTCAATTATTTATTTTATGTTGTGGAAGTTTTGTTTCTTCATGTTTCATGTTGTATTTGTAGCTTTAAATGCGCCACAATCTTTTCGGCATTTTAAACTGCTATATGTTGATCTATTTTTTTTAGCCATTAGTATGTATGAATTTTAAATGAATTTATACAAAAAAAAAAAAAAACAAATTTTGAGATGGTTCTGACTACAGTAGCCAATTAAATGGAATATTTTTTGTTGAAGACCCAAATTTTCTCCTCTAATTTTCCAAATATATAAAATAATATATGCAGGTGCCTCTGTTCCAGCACATGGATGAACTGGTATTAGAGAACATCTGTGACAGAGTCAAGTCCCTTATCTTCCCGAAAGGAGAAGTCGTAAGCCGCTTCTCTTCACATCATTCTCTTTCAAATTTAACTAATTAATATCTTATCAGGTTATTTAATTGCAAAATCAAATTAAATATCACGCATTACATGTGTTGTTGACCTTCAGATCATACGGGAAGGAGATCCGGTGAAGCGGATGCTCTTCATAGTAAGAGGCCATATGCAAAGCAGCCAGATGCTTCGCAATGGGGTCAACAGCTGTTGCATGCTTGGTCCAGGTAATACAACTTAATTACTTCATGCTTAATTACTTATGCAAAGATCTATAATCATGATATATACATATTTATATATAATTGAGTGAGGTTATGGTAATATGCAAATTACACAGCGGCTATGGACTCGTATCTCCGTTTTTAAAGTCCAAACAGCTGATTTAAATTGTTCAACATGATTTTCATATGAAAATGTACTTGTAGACTAAATTTTACATGTTTTTTCAATTTTTTTTCTAAGTACATTTTCATACGGTGATCATGTTTAACAGTTTGGATTAACTGTTTGAACTTTAAAAATAGAGATATGAATCCATAGCACGGGTCAATATGTAATATTCATCTTACCTTAGCCTCACTCTTTATAAATTACAATTTTGTTAATATATATATATATGTATAGAGAGAGAGAGAGGGGTTGGCTACTCTACTTGCATAAACATATGTATATGCTTATAAGTTATTTTTTCATTTTCAAAATCCAAAAGTCAATCTGAACCATTAGATGTGATCTCTATATTGAAATGTGCTTGGAGATCAAATTTTACATTTTTCTGATTTTTTTTTTTTTTACTATTTATTAAGCCACTTTGAAAATCGATGATCAAACGGTGGCTTAACAAAACAGTAAAATTAGAAGCCACCGTTGGATCAGCAATTTTCAAAGTGGCTTAATAAATAATAAAAAAAATCAGAAAAATGTAAAATTTGGTCTCCTAGCATATTTCAATATAGAAATCACGTCTAACGTTTCAGATCGGCTTTTTGGATTTTGAAAACGAAAAAAATGACTTATAAGCTTATACCCTCATATGTTTATGGAAGTAGAGTAGCCAACATCTATATATATATATGTATGTGTGTATATATATATATAGTATTAGCTTGAAACCATGTATAAATTTGCAATATTGCACCATCTTTCAAAGGAAACTTCACGGGAGACGAACTATTGTCATGGTGCCTCCGTCGGCCCTTCATCGAAAGGCTGCCACCATCTTCAAGCACTCTAACAGCAGTCGAAAACACCGAGGCATTTGGCCTCAGTGCAGACGACGTGAAGTACGTGACGCAACATTTCAGGTACACATTCATGAATGAGAAAGTGAAGCGGAGCGCAAGGTACTACTCACCCGGGTGGCGCACTTGGGCGGCCGTGGCAGTTCAGCTGGCGTGGCGGCGGTACCGGCACAGGAAAACTCTAACATCTCTGTCGTTCATTCGACCGAGGCGACCCCTCTCAAGGTGTTCCTCCTTGGGCGAGGAACAACTTAGACTGTACACTGCGCTGCTCACGTCGCCTAAGCCCATCCATGACGTAGACTTGTTGTAGGAGGTGAAGGCAGCACTATATATTGTCAGAACTATGTTGTGTTGCATCCATGGAGGAGAAATGAAATGAAATGAAATATAGAATTTGTACTATTTATTAGTTTTGGTATGTTAAGTATTGTATTGAATTTAGACTTGTGTAACAGTTGAAAGTTAAGTTGTTGTAGTGCATATATTGTTATTTGGTAAATAAAATGTTAATATATACTCAGAATTTTGATGAAGTTTCTTGGAAACCTAATAAGAGTTGCAGTATTTTATAAAATGTTAATTTTGATTAGAATGAGTCTATGGTACTATGCATATCACGGGTTGTTACCGTGCTACGGCTCTATATTTGAGTTTTCAAATCCTAACAGTCGAACCGTTCATCTTGTTCTCCATATTAATATGTGTTTGGAGACCAAATTTTACATTTTTTTTAAATTTTTTTACTATTTTTTTAGATATTTAGAAAATCACTTGATCTAAAAATTCTGGACCATCCAAAAACAATGATTTTCAATAAATCTAAAAAAATAGTAAAAAAATTTCAAAAAATGTAAAATTTGGTCTCCAAATACATATTAATATGGAGAACAAGATGAACGGTTCGGATCGACCGTTAGGATTTGAAAACTCGAATATAGAGCCGTAGCACGGCAACAAATCGTAATATGCATAGTACCATAGACTCACTCTTTTGATTATATCAAGACCTTAAATCCAACACATGCTCCCACATATGAGATCAAGCTAGAGTATTAATTATACCCGAGTCGGGTATACCCTACCCTGCCCGTCCGTGCCCGCTGCCCAGGGGTACCCGTGCCCGAGCCCGGGTATGGGTCGGGTAAACGGGTATGCGGGTAGGGACAAAAACCGGACCGGACCCTGTTTTTTTGGCAAATACCCGACCCTACCCGGACCGCCCATACCCGTACCCGACCTTACCCGTACCCGACTTTACCCTACCCGGGTACCCGTCTACCCTTACCCGTACTCGTATCCTTATACCCGACCCACTTTAATTCAAAAATCAAACCCAAATTTCAAATTTCCCCCCACCCTTATACCTCATGCAACTACACACAAAAAAAAAATACAAAAAACACAAAAAAAAAAAAAAATCGGACCAGACCAGACCGCCCTGCCCCTCAAGGGTATTGCGGGCACGGGTATAGGACGGGCAGGGCACGGTTTTTGAAAAAAATACCCGAGATATCCGGCTCGAGATACCCGTATAGCCGCCGTACCCGTGCCCCTGCCCGGGTATACCCGGCCCGCCCGTGCCCTGCCCGAGATTAATCCACTAGACCAAGCTTAACTTAATCATTGATAACTTATTTGACTCAAATAATAATGAAATCCCAATTGCAAGTTCCATAAATATAAACTGTTTCAGTGGGCTTTATTGGGCTGTAAATCCAAACTCTCAAGGCCTATTATAATAAAAAAAAAAAACCCCAATATTTCATAGAGAGCCCATGAAAATATGCATGTGACTATCTTCTTTGAGAAATCTATGAATAAATTTTCAAGAGGGTTAAACTTTGACCTTTAATTTAGAGACAGAGACAAAAACAATAATAAATCTCTCATTGCCTTAAATTTATTTTGATGAAAGCTTCACAAAGATTATAATATAAGAGAGGAGGTCATACTTTTCATGATATCATAAACTTCAAAAAAATATTTCTCAAATTTAACTAATATCAAAATATTTTGTTCTCTACAACTCATATTGAATTTAATGTGTAAGGACGCTTAATATTTTTTTTATTATTTTATTTTACATCCCTCGAATCAATCTTGCAAACATATTAATTATTGATGTAGTAATTTTAGTAAGATTGTTTAATAGGTAAGCTTGTTAAGTTAGTAATTTATTATAATATTATCCCAGCAATATATTTTACAATTAGTTATGCAATTATATATAATCCATGTGTGCTCTTATTCTTTGTTTGTCAATCATGACATATATTTAAGAAAAAAAAATTGCCTGTTCTATTCATTTACTAACAAAGAAAACAAACTTTACATGTTTATATAATAATAAATTAACATTATATTGTCATTACATGTTTATATAATAAAAAATATATTTTTTTTTAAAAATGAAAAATATCATCAAGGAACAATATTCATTACACCATGAAGTGTTCTTTACACGCCACACCTCTGAAAACTCCAAATGGTTGTCAGATATATATCTCCATCAATTAGAAATCGAAATGATAAGATCAGGAGACCTAATTCTTTGTGATATATATATTTTTTTTTTTGAAAGCTTGGTAGCGACTACCAAGAATCTTTTTGATATTTTTTGAAGATCCTAAATTTTCTCTAATGATTCATAGTTTATAGCTTGTTAATTAATTAGTGATCGATTTATATCTATCTAGCTTGATCGATATAAACAAGTCACAATTATGTAGCAAGTAAAAACAAAAAAAAAAATATGATGATGAAAAATAATCAAAAGGATCACTCTCTCTAAACAGCCTTAAAAATATATGATTTTGATAGGATTTACAATACCGAATTTTTTTTATTATTAGCATTTTAAGAAAACGAAATTCGGAGTTGACATTTATTTTTTTTTGAAAAATTCAGAATTTAGATCTGTGTGTCGCTTTTTTATTTACCTTTTAGTTATTTAGTTTTAATTAAATAAAGTATTTGTACCATTTAGATATTGATGGTAGACCAATAGTTAAAACCAAATTATACCTATTTTTAGCCAAAATTGGAGTAAAATTTTTATTAAAATAAAAGCCAAACTATCCCAAAATGTAGACCAAACTTGTACCAAAATGCTGTCAAAATTCTTCCAAAATTAAGCAAATTTCTGTCAAATTTATACCAACATTCAGACAAAATTTTGTCATAATTGAAAAATTATAATTTTTTTCAGCATGGAGGCCTGTAGTTCTTTAATGCTACAAGTGGGGTAATTGAAGTCAGTATATTATGATAAGAGCTAATATTCTTTGAAAAGTCAAATTTATGAATACATAATATTTTCTTGTCTTAGTCAACTAAAACTTCATTTAAATTAATTTGAGTTAACAGTTTGAATTCGGCATTTGAAGTCGATCTAATATACTTTTGAAGTTGTGCTCACCAAACTTTTTTGGTGAGCACATCACACCCTAGCTTTACTCTATATATATATCAGTGCGCATACTGGTGTGCACCAAAAAAATAAAAATTATATTTGATATGCATACTAAGTCTGTGCATTAAAAAATTTGGTGCACGAAAGAAGTATGCGTGAATGGTAAAAACTAAAGGTTAAATAGTAGTTGTTTAATTCTAATTTGTTAATTTGTTAGGGTGGTAACTAAAAACATGTCGACCGTTGTAGTAATTTTTTTTAGTTTTCATTATAGCAATTTGGATAGGTGAGGCTACAAACGGCTCCATTCTTATCCAAACTCCAAAGAGACAAAAATACAGTTTGATCCAGACCTTGCCGGATAATCACAGATATACCCATGTGAGCTGTCTCTATGGAGCCCTCACGGGGAATTAGATCTTTTGTGGCGCATGAATTGGGTATTTTCATGTGTGATCCTTCTGCTTCTAGAAGGAAATGTCACCAAACGATGTTACCAAAATTTTGTTATGATTTTTTATTTTTGGCAATACTAATGTTAATATTTTATATATCAGTCTAAATGTTTGTAGTTTAAATCATGTATTTTTTATGTCTAAATATGTTTTATAATTTTTAAGGAAACCAAGTTTTTTACTTATTTTATATTTTATTGATTTGTTAAACTTTAAAATTTTCTCAGTTAATAAATAACTGGTAACTGTTAGTTATTCAAAATTTATTAACTGGTAACCGTTATGGATACAAATTTGTTAAAATTCTCAATCGTGAACAGTAACTCTGAAATCTTTATTTTTCTAAATTCAGCCGTCCAATTATTTTGAGATTCGTACAAAAAAAACCATCTGCTTTGAGATTCATGCATGAAAAAAAGTTGAATGGCTGGATTAAAAAAAACAGAAATTTCAGCAGATCCTGATCCATTTGTTATTCATCATAAAACACTCTAAATCCATTATCTAGTTTAATTAATTAATATACTATTAAGACGTCTCAGCAATATTTTATAATTTTTAATGTAAACACCATAAAAGAATTTATATTATTTAAATCCAGATATACCATTTGATTCTAGTATGAACAAACATTAGATATTAACACAAAACATCAAAAAAATGTCTTTTCATTCTACTTTTTGTATTCTTATGAAATCTATGTGATTGATGATGCCAAGTGTCAAGCATTAATGGTCTATTTGGATTATCTTATTCTAATGAATAAAATATGTTCATAGACATAATTGAAAAAAAAAAATAACAAACTAATTTTTCTATGGAATGATTATTGACCACAATGTCTGCATGAAAACAAATAACAATTAAGAGCACCAATCCAATTAGAATTTTAATTACTTTTTTCCTTTTCGGTCAGTCAGAGACATCAATCCGATTCTAAGAAAATTTCCTCTTTTTTGAAATATCATTTCTTTCTACAGAGAGAATGATAAAAACTGATTTTGCAGGAAAAAAATATTAACAAAAATTATATAAATGGCGTAGATGAAAAGAAACATCGTAAAATAAATCATGGTTAGAAAATATTTTATTTGTTTTTCAAACATATAACTAGTAGGGGTGGCAACCATAGTGACATGATACGCGAATAATTTGCGTATAAAACGGTTTTTTGATGTTCCCGAACCGAACTCCGTTCAAAACGGAGAAAAACGTATAATACATTTTATTCGCGAATAAAACGCGAATCACGTTTTATTCGCGATAAAAACGCGAAAAAAACGGCTAAAAAAATTTGGAATTTTTTTTTTTTTTTGCTAGTGTTTTCTGTTGAATTTTTTTTTTTTTCTTCCGTAGTGTACCGAATCATTCCCGAATTATACCCGAATCACGAATTTTTGAACTCGCCGAACCGAACCCGAACTTTTGATTTGTCACTATGGTGGCAACTGGCTCGAACCGAGTTAGATTCAGTTTGTAATCGGTTTGTAGTAGGAACCGAACGAGTTGGAATTAAGGGCCGAGCTAAAACTTTAGCTTGTAATTGGTTTGAGCCAGAGACGAGCTGACTAATAGTAGCTTACTGTGATATTAGTCCAAAAAAATTATATAATGAAGTCTTAAAATACAGTATAAAATTCACACAAATTTATACAAATTTACTCAAATTTAAATGAGCAAGCTGATCCGAGTAAAACTAGGCTCAACTCAAAATCGCTAATACTGAATTGAATTAGTGATGAGCTGACTCGTTAACAGCTTGGACCAGTAACAATCAAGTTGTTACCGATGGATCCATGGTTGATCCACATACAATTGTGTAAAACATTTAATAATTTAATTTAATAAAATTTTCAGCTAGTAGTTGTCACTTGCCAGCTAAGCTTCAGATAATTAATTATGCCAAAATTGGTTTTAATTAATATTGGTAGTTGTCACTTGGATGGGTGCAATGTTAAATTGGTTTTAATTAATATTGATTTCTCATTAGCTTACAAACCGCAAGATGACAAATTATAGGTAGAACTAATTATTCTCCAAATTGA
This sequence comes from Carex rostrata, assembly GCF_964058835.1. Taxonomy (NCBI): domain Eukaryota; kingdom Viridiplantae; phylum Streptophyta; class Magnoliopsida; order Poales; family Cyperaceae; genus Carex; species Carex rostrata. The sequence goes on along the minus strand of NC_135946.1, from coordinate 1,539,472 downwards.
CACACACTACTTTTTCCTCGTAAGATTTGACAATGAAATGATATAAAAATAATATACCAAGTTTTTACGTTTCAAGTTTGGTGTCGGTTAGGTCTTTTTTTTAATTATTTTAGTTAAAAATTTTAGGGTACATTTATATACACTCTAGAATAGTTAGAATAGCTACTATTTGAGAATAGTATATGAGAATAGTGATTTTTGGAAGAGTGTAAGAATAGTGTTGATGTGGTGCTATTCGGAATAGAGAAAATGTTGTTTAGATTGAACATTTAGAATAGCAATGGAGGGATTGAACATTTGAAAGAGCACCAATTGTTATTCCGACTTTTTATAGGAATAGAAAAACAGCGCTATTCTCGCTATTCCGAATAGCAATTAAGTATGTTTAAATAGATCGGAACAATGTTATTCTCGCTATTCTCGGTACGTCCAAACATACCATAAATGTGGGGAGTTCTTATTTTAGATTTTAAAAAATGATATATTAGACGGTTCCACTAAAAGAAAGTATTCACATGACACTATGACCAGAAATTTTTAAAATTACCATTTTATAAAAAATGTTAAACCAAAACACCAGTTCTGGCTGTTTTTTACAAAAATCGCATGGCCGCTTGCCCTGGAAGCGGCCACATGGAGCTTGGCCGCTTTGGAGGGAAGCGGGCACCTATTATGGGCCGCTTTGGGGGCCAGCGGCCACTGTTCATTTTTTTTTTTTTTTTTTGAAAACAGAATTTTTTTTTATTGTTTGTATTAAAATATTAGAAATGTTGAACATATTTCTTTGAAAATAGATGAAATACAATATAATTTGATTTATTAGAAAAGACTGCAACAAATAACGCGGATCAATATTTTTCAGGCCGGATTTTTTGCGGTTGTAAGAAAAATTAATATATTTCTTTATGTGTTATTGGAAAATAATAAAAATACTTAGATTCTGAGTTATTGATCCCGGTTCAAAATTCACTTCTAGGTAATACAAAAAATATTATGATCCTTCTAGTACATTTAATTTTTAAAAAGTTGTATCTATTTTTAGAATTATTTTTAATATGAAAGTAATTTAGTATGGACAAATCAAGTTGTGACACATCATAATTATGATAAATTGGACCATCTAAATTGTGACGCATCATAACATATGCAAAAAAAGGTTTGCACGCCCATGCAATTGAGCCATCTAAAGTGTATTTACTTTCCTCTTAATGTGTAACACTTGGAAGTTCGGAACCTTTGATGACAAAAACAGAAATAGACAGGTTTGCATCAACTTTATACGAGCGTGCCAATTTGCACTCACTGGTGGTTGCTTAATTGGTTTCTAGTCTATTCAGCTTTTAACCGAATTAGAAAACTTTGAACTAATTGTTTCAGTTTTTTTTTTTTTTTTTTTTTTTTTTGAAATGAACTAGTTTGGTTCAATTTTTAATCTATTTCGGTTTTTCTATTAATTGGTTCGATTAATATTATGATCCTTCTAGTTCAAAATGAACTAGTTTCGGTTTTTCTATTAAGGATCATAATGCACTAGAAGGATCATAATATTTTTAAAAATAGATATAACTTTTTATAAATTAAATGTATTAGAAAGATCACAATATTTTCTGGATTACCTAGAAGTGACTTTTGAACCGGGATCAATAACTCAAAATCTAAGTATTTTTATTATTTTCCAATAACACATAAAGAAATATATTAATTTTTCTTACAGCCACGAAAAATCCGGCCTGAAAAATATTGATCCGGTTATTTGTTGCAGTCTTTCTAATAAATCAAATTATATTGTATTTCATCTATTTTCAAAGAAATATATTCAACATTTCTAATATTTTAATACAAACAATAAAAATAAAAATAAAATTCTGTTTTAAAAAAAAAAAAAAAAAAAAATAATAATAATAATAATAATAATGAACAGTGGCCGCTGGCCCCCAAAGCGGCCCATAATAGGTGCCCGCTTCCCTCCAAAGCGGCCAAGCTCCATGTGGCCGCTTCCAGGGCAAGCGGCCATGCGATTTTTGTAAAAAACAGCCAGAACTGGTGTTTTGGTTTAACATTTTTTATAAAATGGTATATTTAAAAATTTCGGATTAAAATCGAAATAAAATAAATAAATTAAAATTTTATTCGGTTTTCAAATTTATAACTGAATTGATCGAAATAAACTTATCAATAAAATTAAAATCTAACAAAACAAACCAAATTAATTTGTTCGGTTGAACCAAAATAAAAAAATCAATCATAAAAATAAATATATTTTTTAATTGTTTAAGATAGATTTATAAAATTGGGTTTGATTTGATTTAACCGGTTTTAAACTGAACAAAACAATATGCATAATGTTATAATTATTAAAAAAAATTATATATTTTGTACGAACGGGGAATAGATTCAGAAATTTCGGTTGATTTAGTCTAACCGAATTTTGAAAATTTCAAAGAGTCTGGCTAGTATGACATTGGTGTCATATGACACCAACTCCAAAATTTATCAAATAGATTCCAAACAATAAATTAAAACTGTTCAAACTGATTTACTATATGAGTGATGTGTTTACATACCAATTTTATATATTTTTGAGTTATTTTAGTATCAAATCAAGCAGTCAAAAATATTGAAATATGAATGCATTAAAATTAACTTAAAAACTCTCACATTTGACCGCTTGACTTGATACTAAATAAACTCAAAACATTACAAATTTTGCATATAATCTAACAACTAATGAAGTATATCGGTTTGAACAGTTGGGATTCCTCATTTGAAGTCGATTCAATATATTTTAGAGTTAGTGTTGAGTATGGCTAATATAACATCAGTGTCATTTTAGTCTATATAACACCAACTCTAAAACCTATTAAATCGAGTTCAAATAGTGAATCCAAACCGTTCAAACTAATTTATTTTATGAGTGATGCGTTTACATGCAAACTTTTTATATTTTCAAGTTATTTTAGTATCAAATCAAGCGGCAAAAAATTGAAAAAAATGAATGTATTAAAATTAACTTAAAAACTCAAATATTTGGCCGCTTGACTTGATATCAAATAAACTCAAAAACTTATAAATTTTACATGTAAACCCACAACTAATGAAGTAGATCGGTTTGAACGGTTTGGATTCACCATTTGAACTCGATTTGATAGGTTTTGGAGTTGGTGTAATATATACTGAAATGACACTGATATTATATTAGCCATACTTGTTAGTGTTATATAGACTAAAATGACATTAATTTTATAGCCGACCTCAATTTCAAACACACACACACGACACACCCCAATAAATAAGAAATTCCAATTAAAACTTAAATATTAATTACCAATTAGTCAACATCAATAGCGCGTCGGTTCCACATCAATCATAAATTCATAACTCAGCGTCGCATGACGACGATGATATGTCCGCATTTAATTTCTCCTAGAAATATTTCTAGAATTTTGAATTTTGATAACAAGTCAGCTTTTTATTTCGACTTTTGTTCAAAGGTGGAAATCTATTTGAAAACGAATTGGTTTAATAACTTTGATAATAATAAATAATTATTTATAATTTTGAAATCCCACAATTAATACATTTATAATCTAAACTGTGTACACATCATCTACATGAAATATTTTAAAAATTGATGCAAGTTTTACTGTTTATTAAATTATTATAAAATTAATAACTATTTACTAGTATCGTGTCTGTGCATTGCAATAGAAATATATCATAAGAGAACTAAAACAACCTCATACAAAATGACATGTTTTCATACATATTAAATAAGATTTACATGTAAATAACACTCCTTAAATGACATATTTCATTAAATGACTTAAATATTTTCTTTATATTTCTGACATATTTTCATACAAAAATCTCATATAAATGACATACTAAATGACAAATAATATTCCTTAAAAGATATTAAAAAATAAAGACATGATCAATCAATTATCAATCAATCTAAAAATTTATTAAGTGACATTTAAAATTAGAAATAAATCATGACCTATCAGAAAAAATGGTACAATTTGCATCTCACGAGTACCAAGTGCGTGTCTAAATAAATTTAGACTTCTACGCATAGAAAAACATAAAATGATGTATGAAATCAAAAGAAGGCAAACTATTTGATTGGAGGGCTGATATTCAATTCAAAATTTCACAATCATTGGTGAATCGAGACATCTATGTACTTAATATAAGAATTGAGATATATTTAACAAATTAGATAAAATATTAAATGATATGAGAATTAAATGAAAATTGACACACAACTTATCTACAAGAAAAACTACATGTCTATATTTGTGAGATTTTATTTGACATGATTTTATAAGAAATTGTCAATATTATAAAAATAAATAAAACGCTGTCAAGGAAATAATCCTTTGTTTAAACTTGAAATGTTAATCAAATTTATCATCTATACTTAATTCTAATGATTGTAATCTTAAAAACTTGTATTGTGTTGTGAACCTCCTAATACTTATTTTGATAATTGTGTCTCCATTTCCTAATAAATTAATTAGGGAAAAATTATTTAAGAAAACAACAAGAAAAAAAAAGCTAATCACCCAACTTCCATCTAATCTTCTTGTAATCTTGGGTCATTTATTGTTATTTTTTTTTTCATTGTGGTATACTAAAATTTAAAAAAAAAAATGAAAATTGTGAGTCTTGAGTCCTTCACCGAAATTTGAGTTAGGCCTAAATCCTTGCCCTTGGAAATTTCTACCAACGTGTCATTTATTTTGGTGATTAAATGTATGGTGGTAAGAATTCAAATTTGTTGACTATATATTATGTGTTTTATATTCTGATTGCGTATTAGTATGGCTAAACATTGCAATAAAATATTGTTAAGGGACCCCTGGTTTGATATTAAACCGTATATAACTTATTAACCGTTTCTTAATTACATATATAGTGCGGTTGACATAGTACACAAATGTATAAAATATATTGTCTAGCTACAATAGAAATTGCCACATGCCAACTTCTGAGTTAATGTATCTTGATCGTCTGATTAGAATCTGTATCAATGTGTTCTGACGTGACACGTACGGTGCATCTTTAATATTCGTATCAATACAGTACTAATACAGATCGAACAGTCCAAATTTATTATGAATTCTGATTCCATAAAGTAACTTATTTTTTTAGTTTTGATCCGAACCGTTCGATCAGAAATAACATAAATATTAAAAGGGCATGTGCATTCCACCACAAGCTAGATTGGTCCAAAAAAAATTATCGGACGGTCCGGATCAAAACTAAAAAGTTAGATTACTTGTGAGATACAAACTTGGGAAAGCGGAGTATGTGGTAGACATCAGATCAAATTCAGTCTAATATTCAATTTGAGCCGTTTGATTCATATCGAGATTGATGTTAAAATTTAAATTATAAATTGCTTGTGAAGTTAAATTGGACGTGTGAATATATACGCAGATTAAATGGTTAAGATCGAATATCAAACTGAATTTGTATGATGCTCATTGAATCAAATTCGGTCTAATATTCAATCTAAACCGTTAGATCCGCATCAAAATTGGTGCAAAAATTAAAATTATACATGATCTGTGAATTTAAACCAGACATGCAAATATATATACAAAATTACAAATTGAATATCATGATCAAACATAAGACTGAATTTGTTTAATGCTCATTGAACCCCTTTGCAAGAAAAATCTCAATGAAAATTCAGATTTGCATAATATATTTTTAAATGATGCAAGATTCATTGTTTAAGATTAATTTAATTAATAGTGGAGGGGGACAACAACCGGCAACATGCTCTGTCTATGCATTAATTAGTTGATTATTAATTATGGACAGCTCAGTTTTTGCTAACAGTTAATTAATTTGACAGCAAACCCTCCAATTGTCATATTTATTAGTCAAGTCTCTAATTGTGTGTTTCAACTTTCAAATGTACGGATTGTTGTAAACTATTTGGCACCCTTTTTTTTGCTAAAAATTTCAAACTTAAGAACTTTCAAATGTACGGATTAAGAACCGTTTGGAAAAGGGAATTTTTTATATTCACACACAATATTTAAAATAATATAGAAAAACAGAAGAAGTAACTTTTTTTTTTGCAGTAGAAAGCTTGGTAAATATTTATGATTCAGTAAATATTCTACCAGATTCAATGTTTTTTCCTTTTTTAATAAAAGTATGGGATTTTTTTTGTGACAATCAAGACAAAGATTTTTGAAAATAATTCTGTTTATGAAGGTCAAAAGTTTGTTACAAAGGATTCAAGGCAATCAGATAAAAGGGAAAAAAAAATATTTGGATCTGAAAAATTTTATCGATTCAAACTTTGGATTCAAGGCAATCAGATTTTTTTCTGTATTATTTTCTAATATTTTATATGAATACAAATTCTCGTTTGGAAAAAAGGTGCAAAAAAATATTTAAAAAAAAAAAAAGCAAATCAATGGAAGATTTTTTTTTTGAGAAACTTTACACATTTTTTTTTTTTTCAATCATGCATTCAAAAGTTGAGTTCCAATCTATTGTTATAGTCAGAATGATAAAGACGAGTGATTTCAAAGGGCATAAATCAATATTTGTCTTATGTTCAATTAAAACCGTTTGATCTGTGTTAAAATTCAGACATAATAATTTAGATTTATAAAAATTCAAATTATTACATATTTAAATCATTTTTGCATGAATTTCAATGCAAATCAGATAATTTAAACTTTCATGTAAATGTCAATAATTTTTTTTCCTGATCTCTGTAATGACATTATAATTATAGCACATGATATGAATCATATGATATTGTGCACTTGACAAAGACTCTGAATCCTCTGCCTCTCTGGGTGTAGGAATTTCTTGTCCCCTCAGTCACTGCGTGTGGGACCGATCACTTTTAATTTTAAACTGGGAGCCCATCTCAGATCTACACACAGTGACTCTGAAGACAAAAAATTCATGCCTCCATGAGGACAGAGGATTCAGTTCCCTTGACAAAAGCCTTCACGGTTTACTATGTCTAGTAGAGCTAAACGAACATGCAATTTTTTTAATTATTTTTTATTCCCAATAACCAAGTCAGATTTTACTGGGTCTACCTTGACCTGAAAACTAAAATATTTGGTATTTGTTTCTTGATCACCTCATAAGGCTTTAAAATATATTCAACATTTTAAGATAATTTTTTATCAGAAAAAGGGTTAAATAAAGAAAAATAGAGGTACTAAAGACAAAAATTCAATCTCTACTATTTGTAAAGTTAGCTGAAATTTCTTTTCTTTTGAAAATAAGAAAGGGGGTCCAGAGGCCTAACTTATGTCAATTTATTTATTTTATTAAAGTGAAAACAAAGGTTGTTATGCTCAAAAGTAAAATCTCAAGCATATCATACCAAGTGCTTCATATAATATAAAAGAGGAGGGTTCAAATGCACCCAAATTTTTGTGCACCCAAATGCACCCTATCTTTCAAATCGTTTTTCTCCGTTTTCAAAGTCTGAATAGTCAATCCGAACCGTTAGATGTGATCTATATATTAAGATGTGCTTGGAGATCAAATTTTACATTTTTTAGAATTTTTTTTACTATTTATTAAGCCACTTTGAAAATCACTGATTTTACATTTTCTGGACCATTGGATCAGCGAATTTTCAAAGTGGCTTAATAAATAGTAAAAAAATTTCAAAAAATGTAAAATTTGGTCTCCAAGTACATCTTAATATATAGATCGTATCTAACGGTTCGGATTGACTATTCAGACTTTGAAAACGGAGAAAAATAATAGGATGCAATTGAGTACACAAAATTTGGGTGCATTTGAACCATCCTCAATATAAAATTGGTGGTCCGTTTTATCATTGCTGAAGCAAAAGCAAGTGGTCCTCGTTGGAAAGACAAAATTAACATATCTCAAATGATTCTGATTTTTTATTGCATACATGTTTGTGCCTTTGTGGTGAATTATGCAGCGAGTCAAGTACATGTGATGTAAAAATGTGGAAATTAGAAAAATCTAACAAGATTTTTAATATTTTGCTCAGAACAATTTCAATCCGAGGAATTTCTGTGTCCGTACAATTTGTTTTAAGATATGTGTGAGAGAATATTGAAGCTGTGCAGGCAAATATTGAAGCTGCACATACAAATATTGAAGTGAATCGGACAGACACATAACCCATCAGACTCAAATTCGAGTTTGATAGATATTAGAACCAAATTATTCCCTTTTTCACTATCCCTACAAAAAAAAATATGCAATTTCTATCCTCTCAGTATCGAGTTGAAGTAAACTTCCAATCGAGCAATTAGAATTCAATACCTATTTAGATATTCTATCCTCTCAGTATCGAGTTGAAGTAAACTTCCAATCGAGCAATTATAATTCAATACCTATTTAGATATCGGGGCCGTGTTGCGTTTCATGCTAGATTAAAATAGATGACTCGATCTCATTCTTTTTAGACCGGTATTGCACTGGATCAGAATTCCAAAAAATGCATAGCAGAATCATAAAACAATAAAAACCTATTCATTTGTTACGGAATTGTGCAGGATGAGATTTAACCAGCATAGTGCACAAAGTTGTACACACTGGGCGCCACAAAAATATCCAAGCCACACTTTCTTTTCCTCCAAGAATTTTTGCTGGCGCCGGTTTTCCTTCCCAACTTTGCAAAGAAGTTTTCAAACTGACTCAAATTTATTCCAAATTTAACGAGATTTATTTCCTAATTGAAAAGATACACAAACTAATTTCCTTCCGAAAGTGTTCTCACCGTTTTCACATTACACTTTTCAAGTTACATTTTGCAAACAGGTACTTCAAATATATATATTATTAATAAAAGATATCTTATTCTGAAACGAAAGCATTAAATCTGACTGACAAGGCAAAAAATATATAAATATTTTCACCTAGGACGGTTTCAATTAAAGGCATCAAATTGCGTGTCAGCCTCTCGGTGGACTTCATGTGACGCGTTCTTTCTTAGTCGGCTACACTTGGTGCATAATAAAATACATGCGGGCCATTTACAGTAGCGCAATCAATTTCTGAGAAATAGTGGTCTTGGTGTACCAAACGATCCAACAAATACGACCGTTTCAACCATCTTCTGGACTAGATAGTGAACACACCTGGAATACAAGTGTTTCTAGATACAGACCCCACAGGCAGACGAGAAGTGATGCAGACTTGGTGTACACGATAATTTTCCCAGTCGTGCCCACCGCGTCAACTAACCATGGTTACTTGTTAGGTTAAACAAACCCATCTTGTAACGGGTGACGTGCATTAATTATCTACCCTCGAAACTGCTCTAATTTACGATTCCTACCCCCAACCCTAATTCTCCTCCACCTATAAATATTTCCCCATCACCGAAGCTCTGTTTGGCAAAATAGCCACTTAGAGCTGTCTAATTTTCTCTTTTCCTCCCCTAAACTTTCTTCAATTTCCATTTCAGTCCTTCCAAAAGAAAGATTCCTATTTACAGTATGATGAGAACAAATTCAAGGCGTTCCAGTGGACCGGTTCTTCCGGTCACAAGCCACTCCACCCGGTCAAAGGGTGGTGGCGGGTCGGCGTTCGCTGCCACGTCATCCTCTCTTTCTTCAGCCTTCGCTCCTTCCTCTCAACAATCGTTCCTAACCAGATCTGCTTCACCGACACGTGTCAACTTTTCATCTCACAGTCAACCGTCTCAGTCGGTGAGCTTCTCGTTGCCGTACTCACACCGTCCGATTTCGCCTAGTCGGAACATCCCAGCCGTTAAACCTGCTCGTAAAACTTGTATGTGCTCGCCTACAAATCATCCAGGCTCTTTCCGGTGTAGTCTACACAAGGGAAACAATGGTCAAAATCGATCTGCTCAGCCTTCCTCGCACCGACTTCATGCAAGGCGATCTGCCATGACGAACTCTCTCATTCGAATCTCGACCGTTGAAGGTGAAATCGTGAAGCGTGCTTTGGCAGCGCTGATCAGGCCATCGTCGCACCAGCAGAAGAGGAGGTTCGATTTTCAACCGAGGCCTAGTCGTCTCTCTGTCATGTCCAAGGCAACGGCCTCAGATGCGTAGATCTGGTAAAAATGGTAAAAAAGAAGGGTTAAAAGGTAAAAAGAAATCTTCCAAAGGCGAGATTTGTGTGAAGAAAGAAAGAAACAGCAAGAAAGAAAGAAACATTTTGTGTTTTTAATTTTTGTATGGGGAAAAAGGGAAGAAGCCATAGGAGCTGACAGGGCTGGATTTGTACATAGGTTTTTTGTGAACAGCCATTGATGGCTTCTTGAATTTTGAACGAAGATCGATCGGGCGTTCGATTCAGCAATGGAACTTGGACACACGCAGCAATGGACAAAAATTCACTTGAATTCTAATTTTTAACCTTAATTAAAATTAAAATTCACAAAACTCGTAACTCATTAACATAATTAATATTTAACTTTAATTAATTAACATAATTTAATTTACTAATTTTTGTGTTGTGTTTTCCGTTTTTTTTTTTTTTTAATTTACAGTTTCGTTGTGTTTGTGCATTTCGTGCATTTCTTCGTTTCCGTGGTGCGTGTTGCGTGTCATCCATTTTGAGGTAATTTGTTTGTTTGTTTTGTTTTGTTATTATTATTATATTATTATTGTTTTTTTTTTTTTAATTTTGTTTTGATAAATTTTGAATTTGTTTTTTCAAATGCAGGTTGCTTGGAGGTTGAGAAAAGAAGCCAGCTAATGTGACATCCAACTTGGAAATCTACAACTTGAAAAGGACATTTGAAATTTTAAAAATTCAAATTTACTATATAAAAATGGAACAAAATGAATGGAAGAAAACAAAGGCTTATATTGCGGAGGGGATAATGCTCTGGAATCTATGGACTTTTGAATTTGAACACGGACTTTGAATGTTTGGCTTAAAAAAAAAAAGGAAAAAGGAAAAGTTCGGTGCAAAGTCACCGAAAAGACGAGAGAAGTGGGACCCACGAAAAAGAAAGCGGTTCGGTTCTAGAAAGGAACTTAATGGATTCGGGCATTAAATGCTTAGTCACTGTAGGATCTGGTTTTCGAGCCCGTTTTGATGCCAACAGCATTAGTTGAATTTGACTTTAAATGGACTCAGTCTACGGTGTCAATAAATAACATCAGGTCCCACAAATCAGTCTAATAACATCAAAACAGAGCTTTATATGGTTCGTGCGCTGCATGAAGTTAAAACTACTCTGTTAAAATCTTTAGCCAACCGAAATCAACTACGTGTTAAAAACGTAAAAGACTAAAATCCAGCTGTGCCACGTGGCAATCATCGGAAGCCAGCGAGAAGCGTGGATTGGTAGTTGTAATGTCGCTGTTAAGTTTATGCTGTCTAATACCAAAGAACAGTAATCAACCCAAAAATGAATACCTAAATCAGTAGTATCATTATCAACGTGGCAACTTGACTTTCACACCAAGAATTGAGGATAAAGGAGATCCTGTTTGTTTGTTAGCCGTCCGATTTCAATTGGATGGTTGGATTCGGATAGATGGATAACTATCAAAAGGTTTTTAAATATTAAGTCTGATTTTGATCTGGAAGTTTGAAAATAACCCACAGAAGTGAATCCAAAGCAAATGCAATCAGTTGATTTTTATTTTTTTTAGTAATTTGAACATTGTAAGAGCGATACACTTGTCTATTTTTGAATTTGAAAAATAAAACTTTAGCTTTAAATCCTGCATAACTAATTTGCGTATTTGAGAATTAAATTTCCAACTTGATTTGTAAACTTCGTCTGTAAATAATGTTCGCTGAAACTTCGCTGAAATTTGCGTATTTTTTTTCTTTTTGAAATCTTCGCTGAAACTGCCTTAAACCTGATCAATAAAATTTCTGCATAAATAATGTAAAATCAGTGGATCTCGAACTTAAATTGTAAATTTTTTTTTTGTGTGTGTATAATATACTATATAAGATGATTTCTTATCAGAATTTAGACGGAATAGAATCCCATATTATCGGTTAGGTTTAGCTTACGCAATTTCTTAAGTATCGAGGTTAGAATTAATAATTCAGAATAGAAAAAAAGACAAAATTGTTCTATTATGTGTGTGTGCACGCACAATTTTGTCTGATATGTGGATTTAAATTATCGCTGCTGTTTGCTGAATACCAGAATTCCAATTATTCCTTGACTGGAGATGGATGATTCCAAATTGTTTAGAATTTTGTAGACTTAGACAGGTCTTTAAAAACTGAACAGGGATAAATGCGTGGGGTATCTCATTTGCACAACATCAATTAACAAAGGTTATAATGCTCTTTATCCATAAAATAAATAAATAAAACCAGCTATTTTTTCAACCCAACTTGACCGTTCGATCAAAAATCGAGCCAATCTGATCAAGGTGGAATGCACAGGGTTCTTTTAATATTCGTACAAAGCAAATCGGACATAGAGCGGAGTAGATTTGATAGGCTCCAAGTCCGTGTGATCTGCTTTAATATTCATAGACACGGATCATGAAGCGAATCGGATGCTCTAGATCGGACGGTCCAGGATTTAAACTCAAATTTTCTGTTACCCAAGGTCTGAATTCAATACCAGCCCATCAAATTTTCTGTAACACAAAAACCAAATAATTTGTTGTGATTTGAACTTTCCAAAAATTGTAGTTCTGGAATTTACTTCCAACAAAGAACATTTTTCCAGCCCAAAAAGGCCCATTAGTTCCAACATAAATACAGCCCATCTCACTATTTATTTTATTATCCACAATACTCTACATCACTTGAATGAATTTGCATTTGAAAATTATCAGTATATAAGCAAATTTTTTTATGGGTCTTGAATGCTGTGGCTCATTTTTAAATAATTATAATTTGACATAACAAAAACAAAATTACACAGGAGCCAAACTTGTTTTAACCAAGGTATCTACATGATTTTATTGAGGAACAAGTTATTGCCAGTATATATCTTTTTATGTGAAGAACCTTAAGACCCAACAGAGAACAGAAGAGGTAAAATATCATATATATATACACATATATCACTGATTCAACATGAAATATGCATGTATAAATACAACAAAAATTGCTTCAAGGACCCTTATTTTGTAGCCGATGTGGTGCTGCTAATTCCTTGTTATGCTTCCTGTGCTTCTTCTCTCGCACGAATATTATCCAAAATATGAGCGACAACATAACCGCTGCTGATACAGTATCCAATCCGATGTAGATCCACCTGGTGTATTTGTCCAGTCCCGGGCAGTTGTTGGTCGAAATGGAGGCGAAAGTTTTACGTGCAAAGCTGCAGTCCTCCAGTTGGGTCAGGAATGGACCGTACTGGTACAAACCATTACTCACACTCACTGCTGCTATCATTTGTGTGTAGAGTGATGGTGTTATTCGCCCCACCGTTGTACATAATTCGTTGCCGTTTACAATTGCAGTCTCGCACTCATACTCTTTCCATACCTATATGAAACAAGTCTGTATTCATGAATTTATATATTTTGGGGTTTTTATAGATCCAAAGGGCTTTGGACAAAAATTTATCGTTGGGCCTAAATTGTTCGATTAGTGTTAAAATCTGTGCGGACAGTTTAGATTCACGGGGACTTTTAAATTTATTAAGTTCTATATTGTTTGCACGAATCTTAATGCAGATTGCACGGATGGTTTGAACCCGACTTTGGATGAAATTTTTCCAAATTAGGTCCAAATTTCAACCTCAAATTCAAATGATAGAAAGCTGTATTGGCAAGCATGGTAAAAAAGTAGAAGCTGTGTTTTCTTTTGTTCCTTTTCAATAAAAATACTTATATATCAAATGTAACTAATTTACCGTTGAAGAATTATCGAAGGTAATTTCATTGATCAAGCAAGTGCGGTCGCTCATATCGTCACTGTATGGATTACATAGAGGAGGAATCAACGGTCCAGATTGATTGTAGTATAGAGGTTGCCCGAAAGATGGAGGGAAGTTTTGATTGCTGATATTGGTTATGACCTGGTTGACTAGTGCAACCAACTGAGATGTCACTTCTCGGCTCTGATACATTGATTCTTTAGCTGTACTGACATCAACACATGGTAAGATGTCATCTAGTGCTGTGTGTGCGTGTGGGCGGCTCACCCAATCATCCATTGCTACACAAGTGTCTGTCAGAACACTGGTACATTAGAAAATAAGACAGCAAAATATATTAGCATCCATTGTTATTACTGATAACAAAAATTAAGATATATAGGACACTAATTGGTTAGAAAGACATATGAAGTTATGAGCAAAAGTTTATAGGGATATCCAAACAGTTTACCAGTGTACCAACCATGGTACAGAATTTGGAAATACTGCAATTATTTGAAAATAGATTCGGAAAATTTAGCAGAACTGTATTTTTTGTGTGTGTTTAATATAAGATGATGTTTAGGTACAATGATGGTCATGTACCAGTATCCTGCTGTTATGATAATTTTTCCTTTTTGTATGAAAAATCAATATAATAATCAAAAGAAACATACTTGTGGAAGAGAAGGAAAATTCCACATAATATAAATGTGCCTGTTACAAGGATCCATCCCAGAACAATAAGCCTGGATTTTTTTATTAAATAACAAAAGTGTCAATAATTCGATATCAAACAGTGTCATGTAAATTTATAGAAATTGTTCAATCTCTTGTACATCTATCCACATCAAATTAAATTTACTGTTTTTGGTTTAAAAAAAAAATTGACAGACTTTATCCTTGTCTTATGGAGGGAGATTAAAGGACATGATTTTTTAATTGGTAACTATTAAATATTTCAATTTTTTTTGGCAAAAGCATTTGATATGAGAGAATTTATTGAAATAAACCCGATTTCGCCTTAGTCTTTGAACTTTGTGTTGTGAACAGAGATCAACTTACACAGATACAATGAACTGCATTCCACAGATAGAGAGCACTGCATAAGAAATAAAGCAAAAAAAAAAAGAATTCTTAGAAAAGAAAAGAGAGAGAACTGCAACACCTGATATACAACATGATCATTATATATTTTTCTTTTTATTTTTTGTCATATTAGTGGTGTTTTTTTTTAAAAAGTGTAGGGTACTTACAGAATCCAATAAAAGTGAAAGCAAGCATCACAGCTGCTATTATGACCAGGGAATTTTGCCTGAAAAAAAAGCAAGCTAGAGGATTTAATGGTGGTAATTAAAAAAATAAATAAAAAGAAAAAAGATCTCTGATGATTTCTAGCTGAAGGAAAATTGCAGTATATTAAAATAAAATTGTTCAAATAATTCAGAAAGAAGAATTACATACAATTGATGTAGGAAATTTTTGATGTTCTTTGAATTATGTGTGCTCTTTTCTTCAAGTGAATTGGCCGAAGCGTTCAATTTTGTCTCGATGTTATCGATACTGCTCTGCACATTCGAGGGAAGAAAAATTTGGTCTACACCGACTGCCTTCGCCTTTCCGAGGCTGTCTGAGAAATTTCTCAGGTTTTCCACTGTCAAATTCGCCTGGCTCATGACATAGCCCATTGTTGCCATACTTGTCTTGTTGAATTTGGCTTGTCCTTTGTATAACACCACACATCCTGCTCTGATTTAAAGAACACAAAGGTGTTAAGCTATTTGCTCTTTGTTTATGTTTCCTGAGTGGATTATAGTCTATGGGGCTCAAATATATGATTGGGGCTCGATCATATAAAATTTCATGCTGAGTATAAGGTCAATTTTACAATACCCATAACTACCTGTCCTTGATTATATAGGTTTAACTATGATTTGTTATTTAGGAGGTAAATTGTTCTGAAATTGAGGAATAGCACTAAGTTAACTGTATTTCATAAGGTGAAAAAACAACAGAAACAAAATATCAGAACTGGCAACAGCTTATTTGAACTGGTCTGATACTGACCAGAGCAGAGATTGACTAATATTATATCAAAAACCTAATATTTTAATATTGTAGTGGAAAAATAAAGCAATGAGTTATAAGTATTTTGAGATGCATACATGGCAGCACAAGTGAAGAAAACCAAGAGGGCGAGAGAAGATGCATAGGCGAAGCGTGAATACGAATATTTTCTCCTTCGGCAACAGCACAAGTAAAATGCAAAACAAAGCAGAGCGAGGCCGAAGACAATGAACCAAACAAAGGCTATGCTAAACAAAGGAACTGCAGTATAAGACACTGACTGCAAGTACAAGTCCAGTAAACCAAATCAAATTCTCAAAAATGCAAAGAATTTAGATTGTTTTCCTAATGACATACTAATATCTTAATGCATTAAATTGAATTTTAATTGAATAAAAGAAGAATCATACAGCCCAGTAATGCCCATCGCTGATATTCCAACCGCCAGTATAGTAATTGTAACCGGCCATTGGATCTTTCCTGTGAGTTCTCTGAGCAGCCAACACAAATGAACTGTTATCTAGTGCTGTTACATTTGAAGCTGTAGGTGCCTCTTCTGCTAGCCACCTCCATTTAACACTGCCATCTTTCCCTGTTATGTGCCCCGGAAAATATTATATTAACTTATGAAATGTCATGTTAGGCTTAAGGGGCTGAATAGATATTTAAATCTTTTGGTTCAAATGCAAAATGCTCTGTTTATTGAATTGAAAACTGTAGTTGTATGAGATATGAAGGCTATGTTTAGATGCATGATCAAAATCAAAAGTATATATTGCATAATATCTTGAAACAAAAAAAATTATTAGCAATTCATAAAAAAAATTTCACCTTAAATAGGGGAAACTTTTCCTTAAATATGGGTTTTTCATCAATAGATACTTTTTATATTTTTAAATTCGACTCGAGAAATTGATAGCCAACATTTTTAGAAATAAAAGAGACATTACCAAAATTTGAAAACATCAGATAGGATGCATAAATTCATAAAAAGTTATGCATAGATTTATATTCAAAATTCACAAAGTATCAATTCAATGTTCATGGAATTTATCACATAATTAATGCACTAATATGTTATATTAAATTCCTTATGTTATAAACTTGAACCAAATTGAAAAACAATGAATGAATGAACATGGAAAAGAAAATACAAATTAAGAAAAGCGATCGATCAAGCTATGAAGAGGAAACATCAGAAACATCAGAAACCTGATATCGATTTGCTGTCGGGCTCATGGTAGACAGACGAAGACGAAATTGGAAGGAAGAAGAACAGCAACAGAAACGAAGAAGCAACGATCAATGAAGAACAAAAATGGTTTACCATTCTTTGAGCTCTTGTTAATTTTTTTGTTAGCTGTTTTTTGTCTTCCTCTCAATTTTTTTTGTTTGGTTTTCTAATTTGGTTGCTGATATAAACCCTTCTTTTTAATTTTATTTTCCCCTTCTTTTTCTTGATAAATTGGCGTTAATTAATGTAGATTATGAAGAAGAGGAAAAGATGGAAATTAATGGAGGTCTCTCTCTGTCTTTCCTTTTTAAATTCTTTTTGTTGGAGCTTTTATAATTCCCTTAAAAGTTTGTCTTGTTTTGCAAAAATCAAAATTTTTTTTGGGTATGTTTGTAATTTTGTGGGTCTTTTGGTTTGTTCCCTAGGGTGGCAAAAAAAACTGTCACAAGAGAGAAGTTGAGAGGGAGCGCTATATTCGCCTTATTTTTCAGTTTTGGCAGTTGTATCTCCGAATTAAATGGCCACACACAGATTGACACGTGGACTCCAGATCTTCTGTGGCGGCTGCAATATCCACCACACAGTAGTAAGTTCATTTAATTTTGGAATAGGAGGCGTTTTGACCCGCATCAGACCCGGTCAGACTCATGATCCGATCTACATCAAGATTTGCGCATATAGTTGATTTCATTTGTATTCGGCTGATGGATATCGAATCAAATTCGGTCTAATTTTAGGTCGACTAATTTGTATTAAAATCGTGCGAATAACTTTAAGATCTGTACAAATCAAGTACGCACGAATTATGATATTGATTGGATGGTTCTGACTGGAAATCAGACCGAATTTGATCTAATGCCCATCAAACCGCCCCCGCTACATTTCAATTTGGATCCATCTCCATTATTATCATAATCTCTCATTAAAAGAAGTTGAAATTGAATATTCATTCGGCATGTCCATTAAAAAACATATAAGACTAAACATGTTATACATGATTTTATTTGTAATATTTTTGAAAATGATTGATGACTATAATTACATTTCAAGACATTTTCCGATTATTATTAATATATTTTAATTTATTTTTGTGTAATGGTAAGTAGGTTATTTTTTTAGTTTTATTTTTAAATAATATTCGAATCTTACAGAAAAAT
The DNA here is from genome assembly GCF_964058835.1 of Carex rostrata. Taxonomy (NCBI): domain Eukaryota; kingdom Viridiplantae; phylum Streptophyta; class Magnoliopsida; order Poales; family Cyperaceae; genus Carex; species Carex rostrata. The sequence goes on along the minus strand of NC_135946.1, from coordinate 1,521,204 downwards.
AGCTCCATAATCTTTAGATTATTTTTTAATTAATTTTGTCTCTATTCGAAGAAATAGTAAAGTATTAAAAATATATGAAATTTAATTCCTTATTGATTTTGTTGCCAAGATAATCTTAACTCTTAAGTGATGTAGATTGGTCATTTGAATTTTAAAATTTAGTAACGATTTTAAAAATATGGATGAATTACATTTGTAGAACTAGGGTGTTCTTACTCAAGCCTAAAACCCGTCAAATTCGAGTATGCATTGTAACATATATATTAGTACCAAATTATATTTGATATACATAAATTACAAATTTTCGACCATGTTGTAATGATTCTAAAATTCTGAATCACGAATCTATTATTTCTTATATTAAGCATGTAGATATTTTGATATGTCAATAACTAGGATTTGAAAAGATAAAATTTTGGATTGAATATCGGTCCTCCGATTAATTAGTCTGCATTTTTTATTCTATGTATTTTTTATATTTGTTTATGTGTAGAAGTCTAAATTTATTTAGACATGTACCCACCCCATACAAAATGTATCATCTTTCTCATTAATCTTGATTTCTTTCTATTTTTAATGACATTTAAGGAAATTTTATTGGCTTGATAATTGATTGGCATGTCTTTATTTATTTATTTATTTTTTATATTATTTACGGAATATTATTTGTCATTTAATAAATTATTTTGTATGAGATTTTTTTTTATAAACATATGTAAAAAAAAATCATAAAACACATATGTCATTTAAAAAGAGAAAGGGGAGGTAGCACAATTGGCTAGGAAAATGTCATAGAGTTGTTATACTCAAAGGTCGAGAGTTCGATTTCCCCTCACGAACCTTGGTAGCTACTACCAAGTTTTCAAAAAAAAAAATGTCATTTAAAAAATGTTATTTACGTATAAATATAATTTGATAAGTCATTTAAGAGATATTATTTACTCTTTAATCTTTCTTTTTTTTTGGTAAAATATGTCATTTGGAATGAATATTTTTGTTCTTTTATAATATCTAATATGTCACTGTTACTAGTTAAATTATCATGCACAAATTGCATAAGAGTTTGTGCTTGTGTTGGTTAAACAGCCCTGGGCCTGAAGAGAGGTGTGATTTGTAAGCTTTGAAATGAGAGCTTATTTTGTCACCTCTATAACTAAGATCTCTGACAGATCAAATGCAAATAATATCTGTATCTTTTTTTATTATATGAATATAGATTCAATATTAAATGGACGCAGTTACGAATACAAATCTAACATTTAAACAAATAAAATATGCATATTCATATCTATATTTACTTTCAAAACTAAAATCATATTCGTATCCACATAAACTATATTTGTATTCGAATCTGTATCCATAAACTATATGTATATCCAGATATGTTGTTTTATAATCTTTTAAAATCAGATATAAAACTTAAATATATAGTAAACATATTTGTGCCTGTAACATAGTATTTGAGGAACAATACAAACTTGCATCATTCTTGGGCTTTAAAATGAGGATAGAAATTTCTACTTACAAGCCCAATATAAACATATATGGGCCTAAATGTTGCACTTTTAGAAAGCCCAATATCCATCTTGTTTCAAAGGTAAGATGCTTACCGCAGTCTTGAAATTTGAAATGAGAGACTATTCTTGCTTGAAGTACCGCACCAGAAAATTTTATTTTATTTTAATAAAGTAAATATCAATAATATTTTTTTTCATAATATTTGGCAAAACCATTTTAATGACAATTTAAAAAATGATCTTTTTATGTTAAATTGATTTTTTTTTTACTTAAACTATACCATGCCAGTACTCCGGTTAATTGAGACTGAGAAGCATTAATTGATCGGTGTTTATTTCAAAATAAAATATAAAATAAAAAAAAATTATCACTTGATCAATAATTCTGGTGTGAGCATTTATAGGTGATTCTCTCACATGTCAACTTTTCTAACTACACTATTGCTAAAATTATATATACATATATATTAACTACACTAATTTTATAAATTGTACATAAATTGTTCGTTAGATGATAGAAAGAGTATGAAATTTTATGAAATGCAACTATCATTAACATAATTAAGTATACAAAGACGAAATGTTTAAATAATGCTTAAAAGGAGGTTAGTGATCATAAATTGTACATATATTGTTCCCAAGAAGTTATGTGAAAACTAGTAATTACTTCATTCGGTTAGGACATTAAATGCATAAATAACTCTGAAGTTTATTTAGTTTTTTTGGTGTGAAATTGATTAGCAACATACATGTACGCAAAAACTTGTTAATTTTCATTCTCTATTTTCCTTGGATATTGTTAGTAAGCAATTGCAAGATTTTTACTTGTAGAGAAAAATTAACTTCTCTCACTATTAACATATATAATTGGATTATCAATAATTTTGGATTACTTGTTGGAGAAAGTTTAGTACGGAAGAGTAATTACAATAATTGGCGGTGTATATAAATATTTTTTATTTTGAAATATTATGGATTGGGGTCAAGCCACCCAACATATTTTAAACCTCTATGCATTCATCTGTATTGTACAAAACATCTGTTTAGGTTGATTAATCGGCCGATTAGTTGTTGGAGGTGATTAAATTGTCACGAATTTTTTTGATTAATCGTTTGACGGTATCTTGTCCGTCTGATGAGCACATACCGTTATTTACAATACTGATAGTAGTACATATGATTTTCCCACTTTGTGGATTTCGAACCCATAATTTCTCACATGGGAATTATGTGTCTTTGTTACTAGGCAAAAGACACATCTTCATATAAGTATATTTAAATTTGATAGTGTATGGATAGGAGCAAATCTCAGGACCAACTACAGATGGGAGCAAATTGTCTTTTGACCGCTTGATTATGTGCTAAATGAATTCGAAACTTTAAATTTTTTGCATGTACATGCATCACTCACGAAGTACTTGGATTTCAACGGTTTGAATTCGCAGTTCAGAGTTAATCCGATAGTCATTTGAAAGTGTGCTCATCAACTCCTCTTGATGAGCACATTACACCCTAGTTTTGCACGCTCTCTCTCTCTCTATAGACACGGACAGAGGGAGGCACTTGAAATTAATTAACCTTAATTTTAGTTAATAGGTCCATTAATTGTACTAAAAAGTAAAGTAGTCTCCGGTGAAATAAACATACCTCTCATTCCGCTAAAAGTAAGTCTGTAAGATGAATTGTTGGCATTCTTAGTTCATTTATTTTATTTTATTATTTGCTTCTGAAGAACAATCTATTTTTTGTATCTGTTGAAGATCGTATTGTTAATTAAAATGTATTATTGGTTTTGTGCTCTAATGATTCTATACATCCTTTTGTTTGTATTCAAAGTGCGAACAGTCGACTCGAACATCTCAAAATGAACTTCATATTAAAATGTTGTCAGAAACCAAATTTTATATTTTTTTTTTAAATTTCTTTAATATTCTTTTAGATATGTACAAAATCACTGTTTTGGATGGTTCAAAATCTTTCAGAAACAATGAATTTTGTATCTATCTATTTATAATAAATAGTAATAAAAGTCCAAAAAATATAAAATCTCATCTCCAAGGTCGACAAAACCAATAATACATTTTAAACATACTCTTTGTTGAAACACAAGTAGAATTGCTCAACATACAGCAGGAAATCTAATTGGCGCGCGGTTAGAGATGAGAAATTAATATGATTTATAAATAGCAACTGCTTAATGCAGACTTGGTCCATGCTGCCCCTTAACAGTATAAAGGTAGAAATAGTTTTTTTTTTTTTTTTTTGAAATACTAAAGGTAGAAATAGTTAGAAAGATAGGAGTTTTACTTTTTATTTTCTCAAATGATTAGTATCAGGTATTTTTTTTGAAATTATGAGTTGAAAGTCCAGCCACCCAACACACTTTCAAACTTCTATGTATATTATAGAAGATTTTTCTATTTCGTGAATTTCGAACTCATGTCTTCTTAATTACATGAGAGCCATGTGCCTTTGCTACTAAACCAAATGAATGTTCTTGATTAGTATCAGTTAGAACATGCATGTATGTTTTGTTCTGTTTCTCCTGTGAATACAAAAGGACTTTATTTTCTCTTATTACCATCCAGTAAATTAGTTGAATTTAATTGATTTTTTTTTAATAAATTTGTCAATTAGATAATACACAAATATTATCAAAAGGACCTAAACTTTTTTTTATTGTGATCCGGCAAAGCGACTCGAATCCGAAATCATTTAAAAAAGAATCCGAATCTAATATCGGTCTATTTCTATCTCAAATCATGATTTGGTCATCATATCCCATTATTAGAATATTGGTAGCGTGTGTGCGCAACCCAGCAAATTGCTTTCGGCCGGGAAGTTAACTGTGACCTCTATAACCGAATATAGGAAAGAAAATAATATACAATTCGACGATTGCCACTTACGCAGTCATGTGAGATATAAGGAATGTTTGTAAAGCTCTAGAGGTATGATTGGATGCTTCTGACCTTCAACAGATGCATAACATAAATATTTTGATACTTTTAAATAGGAAGAGAGAATAAATCTATTTCTCTTTACGTGACCGGCTCAGGTCCCGCGCGTACAAATATCTTGCTTCCACAACAGAAGTTATTATCCATAAATATCAAGGTTCTAAATAGCGATTATAGCGGCATAGTGGGGAGACAAAAAAAAAAGCTATTGCGAATAACGTAACTATAGCGGAAACTATCACACATAGCGATTTTTCCTTTTCAAACTTTATATTATATATTTCTACTAATTATCAACATAATCAATATTAGAGAATTGATGTAATAACTAAATGACAAATAATCTAAGTCTATACTTTTTATCAATTACGCAAATAAGAAGGAAAAAAAATCTAAAAAGTAACATTATTTAATAGTTTATACTTCATGGTATTACATATTATAATAGACAAAGAGCAATTAATTTTATAAGGTAAATGAAGTTAATATACATATTTAAACATTTTATAATTATAATAATAATCAAAATCAGCTTTCAATTAAAACAAACGATAATAATTTTACAAATGAATACTATAAAAAAAGTAATCAAAATGAATAATTAGTATTTGAATATTTCTCGATATAGAATGATAGAATAAATCACAAATAAAAATAGAAGCATATAATTTGATTTAGTATACTTATCGTAGAAGACCATGTAGCATTAGAAATAAGAATAGAAGTACAGAAGTCCATATAAATTGAAAACAAAAAAAACCATGTAGCATAGCGGTAGCTATAGCGGGTCTCATATAGCAGTTTTAGCGGTCAGCTATTATAGCTATAGCGGTCGTAGCTGAGTTAGCGCAATTTTATCTCATAACTTAACGTTTATGGTCCGGAAAAGCTATAGCACCGCTATAGCTAGCTATTTAGAACACTGATAAATATATATATGTTCTAAGGGTGTCATCAATTAGTCGGTATTGTACGGATCAGATGGAGGTAATACTCATATTCAGAAACAGATACAAAATTTTAATCAAAGGTAGGCACAAAATATTAAAAGAGTATAACATTTTTTTCCTGACGAATCAAAATGGAGTAGTGGATATGGATCTAAAAAAGGTATGGTATGACCAGAAACGTCACGGCACGACATGACACGGTTTCGTCATGGTACGTGTGCCAGTTACGTGCCATGACCATCCACATGACACGACAAGACATCACGCAAAAGGTTTTTTCACATGTTCACGTGTAATTAAGACCATTAATTAGATCTTGAAATGAATGATAAATCTTAAATAAATTAACCTAAATTATGAGAAAATAATTAAACATGAATGTGATTAACATGTTGTAATCATTCACGTACTATGAGAATCCTTCCAAATTTGATCATGACACAACAAGACACTTGATTCAAGTTATGGCGCGACTAATCATGACACTTAACATATTTATATCCTTAGTAGCAGACCTCTTTTTGCTTCTAAAAAAATCAATGATTCTTCTAAGTGGAGTAGCGAATCGGTCTTCGTCTTTTTTCTTTTCTTTTTTTACACGAATCAGTCTGAGATGACTTTCTTTTCTGCACAATTTTCTTCTACTGGACCGTGAATTAAATCTAGGAGTAGACATTATGTCCATCTAGGGGTAAGCACAAGTTTAAAATATCACTGAGTCTAATTTTTTTTCGAATCAAGAGGTAGGCACTTGCGTACCACTGACCCTTCTTGGGTCTGCCACTGCTCATATTCATTTAAAATTTCTTGCAACGAAATTAAGAAATTGTAATGATTATTGTGGATTTGTATTCTTAAATGATATTTTAAAAATGAAAAGAAATGAAATTGATTATTTGACAATCAAATAATGGGGTTTATAAAAGTTAAAAAAAAATGGAGAGATCAAAACATCTACATGTGACGAGTACATGTGGCTCATAAAACAACAACAAAGAGGAGAAAGGACAAAAAAAAAAAACCACAAAAAAACAAAAGTGCTCTACGAACTGAGCTAGCTCTCTATACATCTGAATATGTATCTAAATAAATTTAGACTTCTACATGTAAAAAAATATAGAAAGTATATAAAATAAAAAATGGACAAACAATTTGATTGGAGGACAGACATTCAATTTAAAATTTTATTTTTTAATTAAAACCGTTGACGGATGTGAATATATATCTATATATGTACTTAATATAAAAATAGAGATATATATGATAAATAGCGATGTAATATTCAGTTATTATCATCCATTGGCAATCTGATGAGATATATATTCCATATCCAAATGTTTCCATCAAATATATATTAGCATCACCGTGATATCCCTATATTGTAATATAGGTACCGTGTGTAAGCAACCCAGCAAATTGCTTTCGGCCGGGAGCTAACTGTGACCTCTAGCTATGACCGAATATGAACTTTTTTCAGAAAGAAAATAATACAATTCAACGCTTGTCCCACAGTCACGTGAAATTTAAGGACTATTTGAAAAGCTGTGGATGTCTGATCGATTGGATGCTTACAATGCAACGCTTGTCCCACAGTCACGTGAAATTTAAGGAATATTTGAAAAGCTGTGGATGTCTGATCGATTGGATGCTTACAATTCAACGCTTGTCCCACAGTCACGTGAAATTTAAGGAATATTTGAAAAGCTGTGGATGTCTGATCGATTGGATGCTTCTGGTGATCATCAACAGAATCATAACATTATTTTTTTTTGAATAATTATACTAATTTTTTTATCCCGTTCCTCCATTTATCTCCGCATTCTCTCTCTCCAAATTAATTTCTTTAACGGTCTTTTATCCCCCCACTAATTCCGTTAAGAATTTTCATTTATCTCCGCATTAATTACTGTGAATTAATAACAATCTCCGCATTAATTATGCTATCCTCTAATAATAATCTCCGCATTAATTATACTCTCCTTTAATAACAATCCCCGCTAACAATTATTTATTTGTTTATTGATGTTCAAGAAAGTATTTATCATTGTTCTGACAAGTATTTATCATTATGTCTGAGAAGTATTTATCATTGTCCCTGACATGTTAATACTTTGATTTGATTAAATATTACTTATTGACAAGTTCAAGAAAGTATTTATCATTGTTCTGACAAGTATTTATCATTATATCTGAGAAATACTGACGTTTTACTGTAAGTTGTAATTATGCCTGAGACGTATTTATCCATGTAACATAAATTATTTATCATTATGTCTGAGAAGTATTTTACTGTAAGTTGCAATTATGTATGCGAAGTATTTATCCATGTAACATAAATTATTTATCATTATGTCTGAAAAATATTTATTATTGTTGTTTTACTGAAAGTTGCAATTATGTCTGAGAAGTTTTTATTCATGTAACATAAAATATTTATCCATGTAGCATAAAATATTTATTATTATGTCTGAGAAGTATTTATCATTGGGTGAGGGGATTGTTTATTTAATGGTCCCTAGTTGTGAGGGGACAATCCAAAAAGAAAAAAAAATTGTGCGGGGATAACTGACAAGTATTTATGAGGGAATTGTTTATTTAATGGTCCCTAGTTGTGCGGGGACAATTAAAAAAAAAAAGAAATTTTGTGCGGGGATAATTGATGGATTGATTTGTTCAGTCATAAATAGAGATCATTGCATAGGGATTAATACTTTGCAAATTCAGGATAAATACTCTGGTGCTTCAAGTTAAATACTAACAGTTTCTGCGGAGTATTAATGATTGAGCGGTCTCTCCATGACTTTTTTGACAGTTTGTGCTGGGTTTTTTGCGGAATTGAGATTGCGGAGATTGTTATCAGGATGATATTTTTTCAAATATAGGAAGAGAAAATAAATATATTTCTCTTTCATCACCTCCTTTCTGTCTAATTGAATGAATATGTGTTCTCTCTCTTCTCCTAATTTTTTAATCCTTATCTGATAACCAACTATTGGTGATGGTTTCGAACCGATAGAAAAAAAATATTTTTTCCATGCCTTTTCATCTACCCTGTCTTCAGTTCGCACCTCTCCCCTTCAAATCAATTAAATTTATCTTCTCTGTCTTCCGCCTATTTATTTATCTATTTTGTCTCTTCAATTCGCACCTTTTATAATCTCTTTATCTATTATGGTTTTTCTTACTCAAAAAAAAAAAAAAATCTATTATGGTTTAGGTGCCGTTTTGTCAATCTTTTCCATTTACTCTTGATAATCTCTCAATTTCTCTGATCACTTTGGGGCCGTTCGGCAACACAGGTAGAATTAAATCTTAGTCTGCACTTAGGAGTTCATGTTCGGTTTTTTGAATCAGTGACTAAAAGCTAAGGAAGGTTAATCCAAAGATAGAGGTGCCTTAAGGCTCGGGTAGGGGATCAAGATTTGAGCAAAATGAGGTTAAAGGAGGTAATTTTAATCCTTTTTATGGAACTGCTGTCGGAAGAATTAAGTGACTAAGAAAGCTAAATGAGGTAAAAGGAAGCTTAAGGAGACTTAATCCTCCCTTTCCAAACAACTCCTTTGTGGATCGTGAGGCGGATCGACAAAGGTAGGGTTTTAGTTGGGTCCATATGGCCGACCAAATCCTAATAAATCTGGTTCCTTTGTATAGTCATGCATGTGGAGCCATTGGCAATTCTTGATAATCGAAGAAGGGAGCAGAATCTATTAACATGTATTTTTCAGAGTAGATCCTCATGAGCTGACCTCTTTGAAGCCGGTTGTTTTTTTAGGGAAGTTGTACATTTACTTTTTCATGATCTATATATGGTGATATGTTATTTCTTTTTTGCTTTTCAGTTTTTGATCTACCTTAATTTATGAGGTAAGATTTTGCTTAAATTTAGTTAACTAGTAAACATAGAGTAAGATTACATTTCAAATGTTTAAACCCTCCAAATAGACACGTCACTTCACTATTTTATTAAAATACTTTGTAATTTTATAAATGTTGATAAAGACTTATTGTTTAATAACATGAGTATAAGAAAATTTTCAAATATTGATCAAACCTAACAAATAAAAATATTATATGAATTATGTTAGTGTCATTATTTTCACATGAGAAGCATATCATGCGATTAATATTAAAAGCTATTTATTACTACTGATGAAAAAAATATTAGTTCTTTGTATATAACTTGTGCGGGAGAAATTTATGTATCATAGTATCATTGTCCCTCATTTATGATGAGTAATGATATTTTACGGACCCCTTGATAAAGTAGAATTATAATGTATGTAATATAATTGAAATGTAGTTATATTTAAATAATTTACTTAAGACATAAAGACACAAATATAATACAAAGTTGACATAGTCCTACTTTATATATTATTCTTAATATCATGTGGTAAGGAATATACACAAATAATGTTATTTATATCATTACTTTAAAGAGGATTGTGTATTTTTATTACTTTAAAGGAAATGTGATGCAAGTTTTTATATTAGAAAAAGAGTAAGTCTATGGTACTATGCATATCACGGGTTGTTACCGTGCTACGGCTCTATATTCGAGTTTTCAAATCCTAACCGTTCATCTTGTTTTCCATATTAATATGTGTTTGGAGACCAAATTTTATATTTTTTGAAAAAAAATTACTATTTTTTTTAGATATTTAGAAAATCACTTGATCTGAAAATTCTGGACCATCCAAAAACAGTGATTTCAATAAATCTAAAAAAATAGTAAAAGAATTTCAAAAAATGTAAAATTTGGTCTCCAAACACATATTAATATGGAGAACAAGATGAACGGTTCGGATCGACCGTTAGAATTTGAAAACTCGAATATAGAGCCGTAGCACGATAACAAATCGTAATATGCATAGTACCATAGACTCACTCTTAGAAAAATACTTAAACTTGATATTCATATCATTATTGGAAGTGATTTATTTTAGTTTTTTGAAATCAATGGTGCTCTTATTCAGAATGCATGCTTAATGGAATGTATGTTAAAATTGTAGGGGCCAACCAAACTATCATCGTTATTATCGGAATCATCGATCTTTGTTAAATATAAAAACTGAAGTGCAAAAACATATCTAAACTAACGTCTCCCTTCTGCATGAGAGCGACACCGATTTGATTCTTGCAGAACTAACAAGATTCTTTAGAGAGTCTCATTTGAATTCTACCTTCTCCAAATTCTTTAACGCAATTGTCAAATAAGATAACAGTTTATGATGTCTTGTATTCTAGGGACCAAACCTATATAATCAATCCAAGGAACCCTTAGTTGTCTTATTTGATAATTATTCAATTTAGTCCATCAATATTATCAAATATTACCTTTTAAGTTCTACAAATTAAAGTTCAACAACCCATATGACACACTAATGCTCAATATATTATAAACTGTAAACGGTCACTTTTAATTTGAACATAGAATTGATAGTATATTACATAGTAAATTAATTTATAATAATATATTGTTTGATTATCGATAGAATGATTTAATTTGAAAATGAAATGTCTACGTCAGAATTAGCTCATACTTTTATAATAATTTTAAAAATAATATTCATGTATGGACCGGCTTTCCACGTGGACTACTTTTGAATCTCTAGCTCCATGTCAAGTGGCGTATCTGGACTACTTTGGAATCTCCAAATTCTCTCACTCTTGTTCCCTTGTTCAACTTGTGCATGAAAGATTCTTTCCTAACAACTAAAAGAAGACGCAACATCTCTTTTACCTATACCATGTAAGAAGACGCAAGCATAGTTAGCTAGAAAGCTTTGCATCAACATGACAGACTAAACCCAATGATCACTAACCAATTAGACAATAAAGGCTGATAGCAACCCGTCTCATTCCCCCCTCTTTCCCTCTTCCTATAAGAAGACTTTCCTAGTGCACTATTTCTTCAAGCAATCCTGATAGATTGAATTCAGTAATTAGCTAGTTCAACTTAGTTGTTTCAGTTCACTCACAAGTTCTCTGCAATGACAGACCCTTTGGTTTTGGCACATGTAATTAGGGATGTGTTGGACCCCTTCAGATCAACAGTTTCCTTTCGAGTGTTGTATAACAATAGGTTGCTGTTTAACGGGACTGACCTACGACCATCAGCGGTTGTGAACCGACCAAAGATTGAGATAGGTGGTACTGACCTACGAGTTTTCTACACAATTGTGAGTTATCTTATCTTATATGTATAAATGTGTGTATACACACCCACACACTACTTATTAAGTACATACCAAGTTGTTGATATTAAAAAGGAACTCAGTCAAAATGTTCTTTTCAAATGAAAATATCTTGTGCAGCACTGTATTGTTACTTTCCTTACCATTTTTTTCTTTTACTTTGAAAGGTATTGGTGGATCCTGATGCACCTAGTCCATGTAACCCCAACCTAAGGGAGTACTTGCATTGGTGAGCTCAATATATATAAAGGAAGGTTCAAATGCATCCATTTTTTTGTGCCTCCATCATGCCTCCATTTTTAAAAACTTAAATAACTCAAAGTTTAAAACTAAAACATCAAAATAAAACTATTAGATGTGATCTATGTTATTTTTTCTATGTGCTCATAAAAAATTATCACCTTTTGATTTTGCTTTTATATGAATCAATAAGTTGAAAAATCAACGTCTATAAATTATTCACATTTAGTATACATTTTTAGAAGCTCAAGATGACAACCAAATTGAAATGTCATATTTTTTTACACGTGCATAGATAAAATGATGTAGTTCATATCCAACGGTTTTATTTTGAATTGTAAGATTTAAATTTTGGGTTAAAGTTTTTAAAAATGAAGGCATGATGGAGGCATTTGAACCCTCCTCATATATATAATCTAATTTTCTTATAGTTTTGTTGAATTTACTGGCATTGACAATATTAGTCTACTTTAGAATCATGTATAGAAGTAGTTTCTTATATTTATATGATATTGATTTTTATATATACATGCATGAATGTGAATGCATCATTTAGTATATTATATTACATTTATATATTAAATGTGAATTAAGATGATGTTTGAATTGTGCACACGTACAACAATAATGTTTCATGTAATGGAATATATTTAGGTCGTCTTAGTTTGGTTAATTAGTATCGACAGTACTTAAAACGGGAGAGAGACCATGGACATAATTATTTTCATTTTTTATAATTTTTTTTATCATAGGATGGTGACTGACATCCCTGGAAGCACAGATGTCTCCTTTGGTATGTCAAATCTTTTCATCATTTTGAATTTATAAAATTCTATTATCTTATGATTTTCTTTAATATTTTTAGATGCAAGAGAAAAACGTCTATTACAGTTTTTTAAGCATTGCTCTTCATGTGAAAATAAAGTGTTCAGTTAATCAAGCATGAAGTACGCATAAAACAAGCCCTGTTTATTTATTAACACTCAACATTATGAAAATATTATAATATGATAACAGACATGCACATGATTATTTATTAACTTACCAATTTTATCGTAATCATGTTTGCAAAGAAAGTTTAAACAGAAAAATTTAAGCACTTCCCAGGTATTTAGGCATATATCATTCATTATGTGTTGTTTTATTGCACCAATATAGCACTTCATTAATCTGTGATTTGATGCTATAAAATTGTTCAGTAATTACTAATTATATAATCCAGGAAAAGAGGTGATATACTATGAGAAGCCAGAACCAAGATCTGGAATCCATCGCATGATTTTCGTGCTGTACTGTCAGCTCGGTTGTTCTACAGTATTCCCGCCTGACATGCGCCATAACTTCAAGTGCCGGAGTTTTGCAAGGCAGTACCACCTCGATATTGTTGCCGCCATGTACTTCAACTGCCAGAGGGAGGCTGGCTCCGGTGGAAGGCAATTAAGGCCTGACAATTAGATGCTAATATTAATTGGCTATAACTGCATAAGCACAGTTCATGCTTATCTATGCTTAATTAATGTTGATTGTGTGTAATTGTATGTGTATCCATATTATATATGTCAGTTTCTCTAGGGAGAATAAATTTGTGGCAACTCTGGATGATTTGCTAATATTAATTATGGAAGATATATGGATATAATGATCTTATGCATCGTCTTGTTCTAATTAATATACTAAAATAAAGATTAATATCATTAATCTGTTAGAATATGTTAATTTATCCATCAGAAAGAAAACCATTCTATAAGAAATTTGGTCACGTGGGTTTGGTTTGGCTGCAACTCCAAGTTAAGAATTGAGTAACAAGCAATTGAGGAAGGTGATAGCTAGGTTTAAAAGCAATTAAAGTAATGCTTTTTATATGAATGGTTACAACTTACATGCACAAAATCTATTTAAATTTTTTATGTTAATATCAATTGTTAGAAGGTTCGATATTGTTTTTCACCCAAAAAAAAACAATGCGGATTATGCTTAATTGTGAATTAAGAGGTAATATTTCGTTAACATGTAAATTCATTTTAATATTTACTAGGATTAGATCTCGCAGTTCGCACCAGATTTATCTAAACTACAAAAATACCCGATCACCATATTTCAATTCAGTAATTCATGAACAAAAAAATGTTGAAAAATCCTGACCAAAGTGAGAAGAAATGGGTTCAACTTGGGGCCCCGATGTACTATTTATAATAGCGTCCACAACTTTAAAAAATTCCATATATTCACGTGATCACCTGCTAGTTGCGGCGAATTGCATTGCTTTCTTTTTCAAAGAGCTCATATTCTGTCGTAGATATGTCACTGCTATACAGGTAATTAAGCCCTTTTCTCGGTTGTGTACACAATATTGTGCTATCACTATCAGGTCCTTGATGTATACAGTTGGGTGGGAATTTGAATACATAATACAGAGTAGAATTATGCACTACTACAGAAGTGGGCTCTTTTATCAGGTAAAAAAAAAAAAGGATTTAATACACTATACTACAGAACTGTAGACTTCTAACGGTAAAAAAAGAGCATCTAATAATGCTTTGCTCACCGCTAGTAGTTAACCTGATAGAACAGGGGGGGGGGGGGGGGGGGGGGGGGGGGGGGGGGGGGGGCAATTTATAGTGTATTCTAAACGTTAGCATAGGAGCCACTTTTTCTAGCAGCACGACTACAGAAAAACACTTTACCATTGGTTCAAATTGCATCCCACAATCGGATTCCAAACTGATGGCTATCTCCCAAATAGGAAAGGTATACATATATGCCATTGGGTCAAATTGATGGCGTTCAGCCCCACCGCCATCAGTTGAAAATAAGAGATAGATGACAATAATAGTTTTTCGGTCATTAAATAAGCCGTTCAATATATATAGAAACGCCATCGGATCTACTTTGGTAGTGAACCGATGGTGATTCTACATATGGTTTTTAATTTCTGACGCCATTCAATAGCTGCGCTATATGTTACTATTTTTAGCCGTTGGTAATTATGTGAATATATGTTTTCAATTATGCTTTTATTAGGGTCTAGCCTCTGTGTGTGTGTGTGGCTACCATACATTGCAATGCATAGGCATTTTTGTACATTAGACTATAAATCACCGGATTCAAAGTCCAAATAACGGATCCAAACCGTTCATCTTGTTCTCCATATTAATATTTGTTTGGAGACCAAATTTTACATTTTTTTGGAAATTTTTACTATTTTTTTAGATTTATTGAAAATCGCTGTTTTTTATGGTCCAGATTTGTCTAAAAAACAACGATTTTCAATAAATCTAAAAAAAATAGTAACAAATTTCCAAAAGATATAAAATTTGGTCTCCAAACACATATTAATATTGAAAACAAGATGAACGGTTTGGATCAGTTATTTGGTCTTTGAATTCGGTGATTTATAGTCCAATATATAAAAATGCCTATGCATTGTAATGTTTGGTAGCCACTGATATATATATAGGGTAAGGCTAAGGTGCTATGGGTTGCATAGAGACCTATGGTGCTACGGCTCAATATTCGAGTTTTAAAAATCCAAATGGTCGATCCGAACCATCCATCTTGTTCTCCATATTAATATGTGTTTGGAGACCAAATTTTATATTTTTTGGAAATTTTTTACTATTTTTTTAGATAGGTAGAAAATAAAATATCTTAATGGTGCAGAATTTTTTAGATCAACTGATTTTCTACCTATCTAAAAAAATAGTAAAAATTTTCCAAAAAACATAAAATTTGGTCTCCAAACACATATTAATCTAGAGAACAAGATGAACGGTTCGAATCGACCGTTTCGATTTTTAAAACTCGAATATTAAGCCATAGCACCGTAGGTCTCTATGCAACCCATAGGACCTTGGTCTTACCCATATAATATATATATATATAGATAGAGTAAGGCTACCATACATTGCAATTATATCCATTTTTGTGCATTGGACTATAAATCATCGGATTCAAAGTCCAAATAACCGATCCAAACCGTTTATCTTGTTCCCCATATTAATATGTGCTTGGAGACCAAATTTATATTTCTTTGGAAATTTTTTACTATTTATTAAGCCACTTTGAAAATCGCTGATCCAATGGTGCCTTTTGATTTTACTGTTATAGTTGGATTAGCAATTTTCAAAGTGGTTTAATAAATAGTAAAAATAAATTCCAAAAAATGTAAAATTTGGTCTCCAAGCACATATTAATATGGAGAACAAGATGAATGGTTTGGATCAGTTATTTGGATTTTGAATCTGGTGATTTATAGTCCAATGCACAAAAATGCCTGTGCATTGCAATGTATGGTAGCCTTACTCATATATATATATATATAGTGACTAATGTGCATTAGGTAGCATATGGGCTAATATGCATACGGTCCAAATTTGAAATTTTAAAATCCAAAATGTTGATATGAATTGTTCATATTGTTCTCCATATTAATGTGTTTGGAGACCAAATTTTACCTTTTTCTGATTTTTTTTACTATTTATTAAGTCACTTTGAAAATTGTTGATCCAACGATGGCTTAACAAAACAGTAAAATCAGCAGCCACCGTTGGATCAGCAATTTTCAAAGTGGCTTAATATGGAGAACAAGATGAACGGTTTAGATTGACTTTTTGGATTTTGAAATTTCAAATTTGGACCGTATGCATATCGGCCAATATACTACCGAATGCATATTAGTCACTCTCTCTATATATAGATATAGAGAGAGTGACTAATGTTATGGGCCGAAATACATACGGTCCAAATTCAACTTTTCAAAATCCAAACGGTAGATCCGAACTGTTCATCTTGTTCTCCATATTAATATGTGCTTGGAGACCAAATTTTACATTTTTCTGAATTTTTTTACTATTTATTAAGTATTTTACAAAATTGTTGATTCAACGGTAGCTGCTGATTTTATTGTTTTGTTAAGCCAGACTACTTCTAATGGTAAACCCTCTCCAAATTCTCTATCCCAGACAACAATCGGAAATTCCACCGATTTGAGTTTGAGGAAGCCTTTAGCTGCCAAGGAATCAAGCCATTGCCGAGTCGATGCCTTGATGAGGTATTTGTACTCATCAAACACCGAGACGATCCAGTTGTAATCAAACGCCTTGCAGAGGGCGGATTCAACACTAGCTGGCCCCCAAGCCGCTGTGTCATCTAGTACGAAGCTCTGCATGAGGGTGGCCTCTACCTCTGTCGAGCGCAAAGTGCCGATCAGTTCTGTGATCGGTGCAAGATACGCCATTGTCTCCGCAGCAGGAATGTGGTTGCGAAAGACCGATCGGGAAGCACGGAGAAGATCGATCGTCCCAATGCTAGGTTTTGCTCTCTGCACTGGTTCCCGCATTTTCTGTGGAAGAGAAGTAGAGGGGTGTGAAGTGCAAAAGCGTCCTTTATGGCCAAATTTATTACAAACAAAGCAAAGGAGCGCATTGCGACATTGTTGAATCACATGGCCTCGTGATCCGCATTTGAGGCAGATCGAATGATCTGGCGTCGATTTGGATCGAATTTCCTCCAATTTTTGTTTAATCATCGTCGATTGAAAATCAAGTGGTTGAGTAGCAAGTGGTGGTTGTTTCCGCTGTTGTGGAGTCTATTGGAGGGTTTTTTTGTAAGACCCAGACTCCATGTCAGAGCCCATTGTAATTCGAGGCGCCATTGATGGCCCTTTTGACAGCAACTGTAGCTCTCGTGATCTCGAAAACGGAATCATCGCGATTATTCTAGATCTTGCTATTACTGTTTTTTCGGATTTTCTCTGCTTTTGCTTTTGCTTTTTTTTTTTTTTCTTGTTCTATTGCCTAAAATCGTCCGAAAATCGCCTCATGTCATCACGTGGTGCCTCATCACCAGAGATTTGACTAGAAACAACTCTTTTCACTCCTTCCACTAATTGGAGAAATCCAGTTCCAATTCAAGAGATTTGACTAGAAACAACTCTTTTCACTAATAATTGTTGGATAGTAAACACCTTAGGAATTTGTATTATATATGTTCGTGGGTATTGACTTTTTTCCATGAGTTGTTAAGCGTCCACTGAAATAATCTTTTTTGTGCTTACTAAGAAAATTATCTTTGTCAGTGTTGTAACAGAGTTGTTTACACAAAAAGACTCGCGTAAACAAGTATGCACGGGAATTATGCAACAAGATACGATCACGGTTCTGTATGACCCATGAACGTTGGCAGAGTTAAGAAAAAGAAGAGATTACATTACATTTAAAATGCCTGGTCATCGCTTATATATTAGCAGGTTTAAACCAAATTGAATAGTTCTTGGCTCTGAATTGATTAAGCGACTATCCTCATCGTCTAAAAATTAATACCATATGCATTACATACCAACTATCCTCATCGTCTAATTATAAAAATAAAGATATCACACATGAAAATGCAAATAAATAAAGTTTTTTTTTTTTTGAGAGAAAGATGGAGATTTAGCCTTTCAAATTCCAATATCGATAAAGAATTTCCTATGCAAGTTTTGAACACGTGACCTCTCAAATGGAATGTATTGACTTTTGCCACTAGACGAAACACTATTACTCTAGTGTCCACAATATATAATATAATGACATAACTCAAACAATTTTTCAGCAATTATCTCAACACCTGTAATTACTTTAATTACTTTAATCATCAGGCCTTATCTCAACACCTGTAACGGTTAGCTCGTTTTTCAGCAATTTAGTATTGTCATCAAAGAAGTAGAAATTAAGCTTTTGATCCTTCCAAAAGGAAGTACTAAATTTTCCCAACTTAATTTCACACTGTCCATCTTCTCTCATCCGAGATTCTTGAAAAACACCTTTCTTGCATTCTCGGAAAATAAAAGGAGGGGCCCATCCACTTGACATGTCAGCACACAATCGCTGATAATTTTCGGAAAATTTGCGCGCAAGTGAGAGGAAAGTACTGATAAAGTCCAGATCATTGTTATAATTATTCAGCAAGTCATGATGAACATCAGGAATTGAGTAGCGTATTCTTGTGAAGATCATGTAGGTAGCATAGTTTGTTTCACGAGAAAGTTCTTTGCAATCAATCATTCCATTTATCCAAAATAGTGGAATTGCAGTCTCTCTTGAATCGAATATTATTATTGATCTTTTTGGTAACATAATCTTCTTTGCTCCACTCGATAGATCCAATCCGAAACTCTTTTTCACACCAAAGATGTAAAGAACAAAGTTAGACAGAATCTGCTAAAACATATAAAAAACAATTGTATCCAAAATGTTTACAAAAGAAGCCATTACAATCTCACCTTTAAGCCACGATCGAGATTGATCCAATTATGGCATAGGTGGAGGTAGAGCTCCTTTTTATTGAGAGGCAGTTTGTTTCCATCCATGTCAGCATGGGAGAGGATCGTTGAGAGATCTGCAGGCAGGAAGTGCTCCCACATATCATGGGAATCAAGCAGTGATTGAAATGTGGTGCATACAACTGTAGATCGGCATGCATCCTGTGGAGAGGTTAGTTTCATCACTGTCATGAAACAGTCTATTGGTAATCGAGAGATGTGGTTTTGTAGCTCTTGATTGGAAATGGCGGTGACTTCCATGGAATACAATTAATTAGTTTGAGTATTGTATTATGTAGAATATAAGGATGCGAGTAATATAATATAATTAAGACTATTTTTGTAGTTTGTGTATAATTATCCCTTAATATAGATTTGTATTTGTAGTATCAATATTGTAAATACTATTTATACCACGTAATAAGCTTTATATACAAGAAATTTTCATTATAATACAAGTAAAGAAGAATATATAGTCATCTTACTCTTATAGAAAATTTTCACATTTTCATAAACTGCATGTTCCCGCATGCAACAATGGATCAGAAATGTGGTATGCAGCTCTTTCTTGTCGTTGCTGTTGCCAGAAGAAATGGAGGTACCTTTGATTCAAATAAAAATTGGGATGCTAGTTTTGTATGCTGTTCGAAGATTATATGTCAAACATAGTTAAGACTGATTTGCATGGAAATATTTTTTATTTCTTTTCGTCCCTTTAGGTAACACAATAGTATAATGTTAGTTAAATATATTGCTATATCTCGCAATATAGATTTGCAGTATTAATATGTTGCGGATGTTATTTATACATAAATAGCTTGGGAAACAAAAGAATTTCATCATAATAAAAATCTATAATAGCCATTTAGTTTGCTGCTATAAAATGCGTATAAGACTTCTCCTACGGAGGTCTTCATTTGTACTTTGTATTTCCATCGTTGCAGAGATTTTCATGTTATCTACATAAAAAAATCAAGTATAACTTGCCAAATGGTAGGCACGAATCAGAGAATTGTATTTGACAAATTTTGTTGGGCTCAGTAAATTTTTTTGGGCCAACTTATCAAGTTGATAGTTAGAGGCCCAATAATTTAAAATGCATGAATCAGACCTATATGTTTCTAGCTCCTGTAAATAGTACCAAAGAAATTCTATTAGTTTGAGGCGCACTAATTTAAACTTGGATTTGATTGACTGTGTTAACCGCAAAGTAGAAGATGGAAGGATAACAGATGCAGTTGGTAGTTATTTCTGTCTATACAATTCACTGCACTCTGTATTGTGATGAGGTGACTTTTCTTGATAGATTCGATGAGTAGTTGATATCAGAATTATTAAACTATTATTTAATACATTGTAAGATTCAAACTTGAAGTGTTTAACACAATTTTTTATGTTGATACTGTACTGATATATGGTACGCTTAATAAAAATGATTATTTTTCATGTTCGTATTGATTTATGTCATCAAAGACCTGATTGAAACCATCGACGTTGTTAATTATGGGGACCAAATTCGACGTATGCATTGATCTTGTGAGCCAACTGGATGAACGGGTTGATGTGACCGTATGCGAGACAAGGAAACATATCATAATATGCATGGTGCTAATATATATATGTTTTCAAGACACCTTCCAAATTGTTTAATGTTGTGCATATTAATAAAATTTAGTCTGTCAAGAGGTTCGTTCAGGCTTATCTAAAGACGAAACTTAAGCCTTTTAATACCTGTTCAGCAGCACAAGTTTAAGCTTTCTTAGGCTTCCTTAGACCAGATTAAGCGTCTCTCCTTAGTACCATATCTTAATCCTACCTCCCCCTTCCTTAAGATTTCGATCTCCTTAGAGCTTCCTTAAGATACTTTTCGGACAATTATATCCTTCAAAAGCAACTGCTCCTTAGTATCCCGTCATTTTTTTATTGTTTTTCGTACAGCTCCTTAAGGAGCACCATCTTTTTTTATTGGCTTTTACTCTTTGACTCCAAATGATAGCACAAAGTCCGAGGCAGCAAAACAAAAACATCTTTCCATCTCTACTCGACATTATCGGTCCTCCAATAACAAACTCGTGAATCTAGCACCATACATAGCTTTCTCTCGTGAAGCTCTTTCTATAGACATCTCTTTCGACGGGTTTTCGCTCTCTCTTTATCAAATGTCACTACAATCTGATAGATTGTGAGTTTTAACTTCTGAATTTCATCAAATTATTCTAGTTTTTCTTAATATTTTCTCAAAATTAAGTTATTTGTAAGAAGAGATCGTGTATATTAGGACATAACAATTTTATTATGAATAATAATTTCATGTATTTATTTGGTGGCTGAAATACTTTTTTCTTTTCTCGTTGAACAAAGTGATCAAGAATTAGTAAAGTCAAGCTTTTTGAAATAATAATGCTTAGACACCGGACAGGACAGAGATTGATTGTTGGTTGATTTCTCAATTTCAGTTATTTAAAAATATATCTACCCCTTTTTTTTTATATATTGGTACAAGCCAATTTGTAGTAAGGACAAATCAAGCTAATAACTGTATTTTGTTTTTCATGTAGCTAGTTAATTTGAGAACCTTCAGCAATTTGTAGTAGGCCAAAACAAAATTGACGTAACATTGATTTTACTTTTTGTTTATATTTTTAGATTTTTGTGTTAGCATTCTGCTTAATCACTGGTATCGGCAGTATTGTATTTTCTGATACATGTACCAGTATCATACTGAACAATACCGCATCTGATACGATCACCTGATTTATTATAATACCAAAAAATTGTTAGTTCACAATACCAAGCTTTGCTTGATTTTATTTCTCTTTAGTTAATTGTGAGCATGAGGTTTTTCATTGCTGGATTTCTAATTAAGGAGGGGACGTCCCGAATGAATAATAACTTTTTAAAATTAATTTGTGTGCTTAAATTTATGAATGAATAATAATATATGAGGGTTCAAATGCACCCAAATGTACTCTATCTTTCAAATTCTTTTTCTCCGTTTTCAAAGTCCGAATAGTCAATCCGAACCGTTAGATGCGATCTACATATTAAGATGTACTTGGAGACCAAATTTTACATTTTTTTGAATTTTTTTACTATTTATTAAGCCACTTTGAAAATCGCTGATTTTACATTTTCTGGACCATTGGATCAGCGATTTTCAACGTGGCTTAATAAATAATAAAAAAATTCCAAAAAATGTAAAATTTGGTCTCCAAGCACATCTTAATATGTAGATCGCATCTAATGGTTCGGATTGACTATTCGGACTTTGAAAACGGAGAAAAGGGATAAGGTGCATTTGGGTGCACAAAAATTTGGGTGCATTTGAACCCTCCTCATAATATATTTGGAAAAACAATAAATTAATTAAAGTTATCAGTTAGCAAATACTGGTAAGTCTTGTTCTGAGCATTAAATTTTAGCTACATATAATTATAATCACTCTTGACCCTCAATCTAAATTTTATTGATTTTATTAACTAGAGTACCTTGAATTTTAGTTAAATGTAATTATTTACACTATATTATAATCTAATGAGCCTTCTTAATTAAATTGCATAGCAACAACGATACAAGAGTATTTAGATCTTTACATACAAAATAATATATTTTATTCATACTAAGTTTTTGTTCTTAATGCTACTACTTACCGAACAAGTGCTCCTTAGTAAGAATTAAAATCTGAATCCTTGACCTCTTAAGGAGAGTTGCTAAACACCTCCTTAACTTGTAATATTTATATGCAATTGGGAGCTCCTCTTTCATTATTTATTCGTTCCATCACGATATATAGGAATCTTTGCTCTTCTTTCAAGGGGTAGTCACTATATATTGGATTCTTTTCTCTTCTTTCAAGGGAGAGTCACTATATATAGGATTTTTAAATTTTGAAAAGTAGACGAATAAGATGCTTTTATTGGGTGCCATTATCCCATGTTTCCACGCATATATAATAATAAGATGGACAACCAGCTGCTATATAAAAAAAAAAATGGAATTCAAATACATGTTATTTCCACGCATCGAAGTCATCCAAAATTTTAATTTAGTGGTTAGATGTAACCTCCAATGAACAGGAATATGGACAGGACCAATGAACTAAATTTTTGTAATTAATGTCTGAGCCGTAGCCACATGACCTATTTAAACTTATTATCTTTAATCTGGTACGTCCATCAAATGCCAAATTAAAGAATTAGATCTAGTGTGCTGTTATTAGTGGAGAACCCAAAAGATTGAAACGGTTATTTGATAACACAAAGAGTCTCAAAACTTTCAATCATTAAAATATTTCTTCTGGCCAGTTTAGTTTAGAATTTAATCCAACAAGATAGATTATTGGAAGAATTTTGGAACCTAACTTTTTAGGTGATTATATTTTTATCTTAAAGCATTAGATTAAGTTAAAGTAAGTTATTGCATTAGAGTCCTTAAAAAAACATTATTCCATTAAGGAGGCTATCCTACTACATAGTGTAAACTGTAAATGCAATTGAGCAAGTAATAAATATCATTCCATCCTCGTTTGGCTAAATTCTCTTTTGTGAGAATTTTATTATTTTTAACTAATTATAAAAATGCCTAAAATCATTAATGGGAGTTTGTCTCCAGATGGTAACAAAATTTGATTTCAAAACATTGATCAAAATCACGTCCAGAAAAAACTATCTCCATAAGTTCTCATTGTGAGTGTCATTTGTTTAAGAGAAAAGGTAACATCCCCGGGCTACAGTCCCCCGAAAATCCCCGTGTATAAAAGCCTTCCCTTTTTAGCTTAGTTCTGACGCGCTTTCAATTGCCACAACTGTAATAATTTCAAGTACAATATGTATGTTTACAGAATAATGTGTATGTTTACAGGATAATATGTGTATGTTTACATGATACTATGTGTATGTTCACAGAATAATATGTGTATGTTTACAGGATAATATGTGTATGTTCACAGAATAATATGTGTATGTTTACATAATATTATGTGTATCTTCATAGAAGGTGGTTCCCAACACACTACTAGAATCCCCAATATTAGCAACGGTAGGATTTTGATTGTAGCAACGGCGTGCCCTTGCTACAAGCCCGAAAAAGACCATTAGCAAGCGCGGCGCTTGCAATAACTACCGTTGGTTAAAGCTCCCTTGCTAATACTCGGATTCTGATTTGTTGCAAGGGCTACGCTTGCTAATATTCTTGTCCAGGGTATTTGCAAGCGGGGCGCTTGCAAATAGCATGCTTGCTAATACATTGATTTTTGGAGCCCAACTGAGTATTAGCAAGGTTATGTTTTGTGGGTCCCACTGAGTATAAGCAAGGATATGTAGTGTAGGCCCCACAGAGTATTAGCAAGGAGCCAAGGATATCATTTGTGGGTCCCACGTATTATTTGCAAAGATATCCCATGTGGGTCCCACTTGATTATTAGCAAGGGTAACGAACGTAGGCCCCACCTAACTATTTGCAAGGGTAATGAATGTGGTCCTACCTGACTATTGGCAAGAATATCTTTGATACTTTTTGCATGCTCCAATCCTATTATCCTCTCACGTTGTACCAATAGGGTACCAACCCGATACCAACCCAATAACAGAGCAGATTTACAAGAACAGATGGAAATCCATTGAACCAGATTACAAGAACAGATTGAAATATAGAGATAACATGTAATAAGCATTAATCAACAAAGTGTATTATCATACATTTTACTAAAATACCAAAAAACAATACAACAACAGTACAAAAAATATAACCACGGCCCATTAACAAAAATTTACAATAATTTACAGTCAACAAATTAGTTGCATAATTCTAAAATTTGTAATTAGCATCAATCATCATATGCAACATTGACTTGGTCTTGTTACAAGTTTTCTCTAGGCAGAATGATAAACAATTACCGAGAAGAAAAACAAATAGATCCTTTGAAGCGATCCTGTAATTTGCACAAGGAAAAAAAAAGTACATTAAAAAATTATCATATATTTAACCATAAGAAACTAAAATATGTTTACAACTTACAAGTCCTATAAGGTTTTCAAGGCAGACTATAACTAAACTTTTCCTGTTTTCAAGGCAAGACTATAACTAAAATATTATTCAAATTATCAAGTCATTTCATGTTTTCTAAAAAACAGTACATAAATAAATTACCCAATATCAAGGTAATTTGCTAATGGAAGCCAACTGAAACAAATTGTAATTTAAGAGAGTATGAGCATGTGTGTATAAATACATACCAGTCAATAGTGACGCCTGCTCTTCGGTTAATTTTGCACTGAAACCCTTAAATAATACAGTGAAAACACAATCAAATATAGTAAAACATAAATAATACGGTTTTTACTGTAACATCCACTTTCTAAATAAGATATATATGAATATTAACCTTAGAGAGCTTATGTATAGTCTAGACTCATCAGCCAGGGAAAATACAAAACAGGTTTATAAGGTGCACCTGCTGCTGGATGTGAGCTGTTCTTTAAATTTCTTGAAGTTCTGATTTCTCATGCGTTTTTATGAAAATTTACCAGGGATCCTTGGCCACCCTTCCCTTATTTTCTATTTTCGACAAAGTCACTGTATGTTTCAATAAGCAATTTGAAAAAAAAAATAGCAAGTTGCTCTTTTTTACTACTTTAAATTTCTTTAGAATATGCATCAATCAAGGATAAGCCAACTTCCCATTTACCAGTAATCATAAAACCAACAACCCTAACATAGTTTTGAAAAAAAAAAATAGCAAGGAACACCAATAAACCAGCAACTCTAACGAGCAAATTAGACAGATTTCACAACACAACCCAAAGTACCACTAGATTAAAAGCCACTCATGATCTGCAAATAAACTTCCTAACTAAGACTAGAACATAAATGCAAAAAGAAATCAGATCTTATGTTAAAGAAGGGCAGTGCAAAATTGAAGCAACACAATGCACAAATATAGTAGTGAAATTTTATTTCTTGTAAACTTCATTTGTACTATGAAATCTTATACACAGTACTTACATTACTTACTTTTTCAGAAAACTAAGAACAAATTATGGCAATTTGGTTTACCTTAAAATCAGAATATACAGACCTTGCAGCTCAAGCAATACAAAATTTGTGCTCTAAATTTTATCTTTAAAAAGGATTAATAACTTACCAAACTCCAACAACTAACCGACCCTTACTGGTGACTGTTCTCGCACACACCTGAGCACACGCTACATGTCCGCACCAGACCAGCGATTGCCCCACCTGAGCCGCCTCCAGCCTCGCACGAGTGTTTATAAGTTAGCTTTCACATAATATACTTGTCCTTGTTCAGCCAAAACACTAAATTTACAGAACTTGTCCTTCAATTACCAAAAAGTGAAAATTTTAGGGTTACCAAAATTAAACCAAAAAAATGTAAAACTAGTAATTTCCAAATTAATTACCGCCTTACTACATGATTTGGACAAAATCAGTTGGCTCGCAACAAACTCGACTGGATGTTCGATCTAACCTTACTCGATGGGGCAGATTTCTACCTGATATCAGTTGACATATAACTGACGAGTGCTTGAAGAATCTTCGGGTCTCTTCATCATGTGTTTGCATTAGTCCACCCTAAAACACAAAATATTGAAAAAAATATATATCAACTCCTAAATGTTAGTGTTTTAGTAAAATTAATTATGTTTATCCTTTTTTTTGGTAAACCAGTACTATACTGACCAGCTTGACCTTGTCATACACTGACCAACCTACTATGTATATCAAGTGGTGTGCCTCCAGTATGGCATGGCATGAGAAATTTATGTATTTTAAATTGACTTCAGCCCACTGCTTATAAACTAAACTTCAGCCACTGCTTAAATTTTCCAATAAGTTTATGTATTTTCCAATAGAACAAGAAATTTAAGTTCTTTTCTCCTCGGCCACTGGTTTCTTTAAATTGACTTGCATAAATTGGTGCCTTAAATGGACTTTAATTGAAACAATTATGGCAAAACTTAAGACCAAAACTAATAAACTAAACAGTGCTGGAAAAATGGTGCTAAATCTCCAGAATAATGGAAAAATACAAACCTCAATTCCAATTATGTCAAAATCGGTGCCCAAAATAGATCTCAGTTCTAGAATAAGGTTGAATTTACCTCTAGAGCAAACTAAATTAAAGATAAATATGGTCGAACTGACCTCCGAGAAAGAGCGCGACGTTGCACACACGAAAAGCATTTGCGGCGTCGTGAGAGGCGTTGCGCCCCGCCATGGCCGTCTCCACCAGCTTCTCTGGGCTTCTCACCACCTTTCTTCATAAATCGTGTAATCGGACCTACGGAGAATTGTAGCCCCGCCTTGCTGCTCCTGGATGCGGTTTCGATTTGGGTGTCGGCTCAAAGAGAGAGAGAGAGAGAGAGAGAGAGAGAGAGGGAGACAGGCCGCCCAAATGAAATGTTTGGAGAAATGAAAACAAACCCTAAGTGCAGAGAGGCTTTGTATCCTGTTTACTAGGAAACTTACATACAAATTCATATAGTCTGAGGTAACGTTATATTTATGTTTAGATCGGAGTCGTATGATTATCGTTATGCACGAATATTAAAAGATTATGTGCATCATCTACAACCGAATCTAAATAGATATATTATGTTACCTTAGAGAACAGGGACTCTCTACTCACACCCTCTAAAATGAAGTCATCAAGACCATCCATTACCTATCGAACAGTTCTAAACTTAATATTTACTAATTGAGTAATATATGTACAGCAAAAAATTTGCATAAAATTTCAAAAAAAAAAAAATTATTTACATCTTATATCATCGAATGATACTTATCATTATCATTTTTTTATATGCTCGTCATTATATGCCCATTCAAATTTATAAAAATATTTTTCGAACCGTTCGTTTTCACACGAGAACTCAACGGTTGATTTGTAACGAAATCAATCCAAATCTATTTTAAAATAATCAAGGGAAAACATTGAACGTATGGAACATAAATATTTTGTAGTTTGATTATGACGGGGCTTCGATCCAACATGAAGTGCTTATGGCCATACGATGCATCAATTTTCAATCAACTAGATGGATGGGTAAATAAAAATAATTTTTCGTCGAACTTTGGTGCAAGACAATAAATGCGGTGCTATTTAATTTCAACGGTTCCGATCGGCCAACAGACAATATATTTTCGCGCGCCTTCACTAACTCACAAAACAAGAGTTTATGTCTCATGTAACATAAACTCTTGTCTTGTGAGTTAGTGAAGGCGCGCGAAAATATATTGTCTGTTGGCCGATCGGAACCGTTGAAATTAAATAGCACCGCATTTATTGTCTTGCACCAAAGTTCGACGAAAAATTATTTTTATTTACCCATCCATCTAGTTGATTGAAAATTGATGCATCGTATGGCCATAAGCACTTCATGTTGGATCGAAGCCCCATCATAATCAAACTACAAAATATTTATGTTCCATACGTTCAATGTTTTCCCTTGATCATTTTAAAATAGATTTGGATTGATTTCATTGCAAATCAACCGTCGAAATGGCAAGAGAAAATGAACGGTCCACAAATATTTACTAAATTTGAAGGGACAAATAATGATGAAATTATTTAGAAATTTACATTTTAAGTATGATTTGACCATAGTAGATGTAAAAATAAATTAATTTTATTTTTTGAATTATTTTCATGTTATTTGTTGTACATCTATTTAATTAGTAAATATCAAGTTCTGTGCCGTCGGATAAAAAATGACTGGTTCTGATGTCTTAGTTTGGACGATTTTGTTAACAGAGCAGTTTTGATTTTAAGCAGCACATGGCCTATATAATTTAAAGAATGTTCAATGTATATAACAAATTTTTTGTAGCTAAAACTGCTCTGTTAAAATCTATACTTAACCATTTTTTTGGTTACCCCATCGCATCCAGAGAAATTCCTCTCTAGAAAATTCATCTCCTTAGCTGGATTTTTCTCTTCTCAGCCCCCTTTTCGTTTCCCTCTAAAACCATTTGGTTTCCCTCTAATTCGCCAAACATTTCGTTTCCCTCTAAAACAATTTGTTCCCCCCTAATTCGCCCAACATTTTGTTTCCCTCTAAAACGGTAAAACCATTTTGTTTCCCTCTAATACCTCTCTCTCTTTCCTCGACTCTTCTCCTCTTTCCCTCCGCCACTTCAGATTCTAATCGGTCGCCACGATCGAAGAAAGCACCGTTCCCAAGGTTGAAATGGGCAGATCAAACTCACAATCGAGTCTGACAGTGCCAAGGTTTATTTTTTCAGTTTTTTTAGTTGTATACCACTGTATGATTATGTGCACACAAGGTGTTCGATGAATTGACATAAGTGCACAATAAATTTTCAGGCAAGAAAGGCTATAAGCACTAGTGAGAGGCCATTTGGTAAAGAAGCAAGCCACGGCGACTCTGCGGGGCATGCATGCCCTGGTCACACCAGGCCCGGGTCCAGCGAATGCACATGGTCGATGAGGCACAAACACAGAGTTATCAGCACCCAGCTCAAAGCTGGAGATCGTCTCCCCAGCATCCACGGCACCAGCCATATTTATGTAAGTCAAAATTAAGGCTATGCTTAATTGTTATACCAAGAAAATAATTCAAGTATCAATACTTCCATAGGAAGGTGTGCTATTTTAATTTGTAACTAAAAGATTGTCCGATTTTGGACTTACCATTGCTAAATAAATATGGCAGTGATTATAGTCACCTGATTTGTTCAATTTTTAAAAAAATCAGTATAGTAAAATCACAGGGCTTTAGTTATGAAACCAATACACCATTACATTGATTATATTTTGATACATGATAAACATCACCCGTTCAACAGATTATATGATCTGGGTGCTTTTATAATGAGAAAGGACACAATCTTTTGTAATTGGCTCTGTCCAATTTATACAACTTATTGTAGGTCGCATGATATATTGAATTTCAATATACAGGGATTTACTTGAAATTGACCTGTTATCAGGGAAGTTACAAAATTGTATAATTTTTGGTAGATATGTACTAACAAAGAGTATGCTATTATAATCGATTTAATTTGTAAAGTGACATGTAGATTTTCCTAATTGTCATACCATGTTGGTTTGCAATAGATTGACATCCAGAATAGCTTATACCCTTTTGTTTGTGGTGAGATGTAAGCCATATAGCATCGGAGTGAAATAAGTTGGATCAATCTGCCAACTTTGTATGTTATTCTGAAATAAATTGTAGAGGTTGTGAACAAAATAAACATACACATTATCAGGTCACGTAGAGGTTGTGAATTCCGAAATCCTTCCCCTCATTCTCTTGATATACTAATTTGTAGTACTTTAGCTGCCTCCATCTCATTTCCTTACTAGCGTTGAAGGTTAAAGGTAATATGCAAGTATCTTAGTTTTGTCGCCCGTAAGTCCGTAAGTTTGTTTATTTTATTTTGTGCGCAAAAGCTGTTTGATGTAATGCCCACATGATCAAATAAAAATTACTAAATAAATTAAGGCTTTCAGACTGTGCCCACCTTCTTAGGTCAAGACCATTGGGCAGAATGAATTTGGTACCAACTATTGGATTCGGAGGTGCCAGTTCTGAATTGAGCCTGGGTTACACATGGTGCTGGTACCAAACGAGGAGGAATCGATTCTCATAGGGGAGGATGAGACGGCAGCATGGCTCCACTACCCAATTGACACGGCTGATACTAGAGTCGTTCTGAATAGTCAAACAGTGGCAGGAACCGGTAATTTACCGCTGCCTTTGTTGCCGGGTAAGGCTGTGGAGTCGGGTTGTTAGGTCCTGCAACCTGTCTTACCAGAGAAAGATGCAAATTCAGACTGTCACCCGGGTCCCTTAGAGACGGGTGAACTGTAAAAGCAAGGTAAAGATCGGTTTTGAATGACAAATATGTTTGCTGGTACTCTTTCAAATTTGTTTGGTTCATTCTGATACAACTTCATACCATATTGGTGTATTAAGGTCTCAGATTAGTTGTTTAATTTCTTTCAAATTTTGGAGTTAACCCTGGATGGCCAGATATTAATATCATTTTTGCCATGATAACTTAGATAGGGCTTTAAAAAAAGAAACATCAACAGGACCTTTTTCCCATATCAAATGTTAATTTCTTTCTGTTTTCTTTACAAATGTGCTTTTGAGCATATAGTCCCTTAGCTAAAATACCTGAATTCGAGTATAGTTTTATTTCTGACTTTGAATTTATGCTAATTTTTTCATTTAGATTATATCTCATGTGTAAAAAAAATATGCAGGAGGACATATGAGATATTTCAGTAACTTGACAACACAAGTGCAGACAATATTTGTGATTTGTGGTATATAAGAAGGATTGTAATATTTAACTACTATTTACATAGTTACAACTGTATCACTTATTTCAGATCAAATTGTGCTATTTAAATGGGACTATGAAAATCATGTTCAATTCAAAATTTATGATATATTAAATTGTCAGAATTAGAGAAAAAGTTGTTGCTGCTTAATTACATTTCATTGCGATTAAATAGTATTAATTAAAAATAATAAGAAATATTTTCTAATTATTAAACAACAATTAAGGCATTAGATTGGAAATTTTTATTGAAAAAAGATAATCGTTAGACACCAATTGTCTCTTATATTATTATTTTTTATAGTGGAAATGCATATTAAAAAAAAAGTATTATTTTCTTTCTCTTATAAGAAGTTAATCAGTGTATGTGTCTGATATATTTTAATGAATTTTAAAAAAAAATATCATTAAACTTTGTTAGTTTTGATATAAATATGTATTATCATTTTTTATTCCAAAAAATATATTAAAATTCTTGTTGTAGTCGCTTATAATTATATTAACCGTTTGAAGGGAGAGATCATATATTCACCAATAAATTTACATGAACCTTTCGTATAAAATTATTGTAGCCACTTATAAATTTGTATTATAATTTTCTTTCTCTAAAAAAAATAACTAAAGTTTTTGTTGCTGTGGTTTATATTTATATTCACCATTCAACTATTAAAGTCTCTCTATTTAGAAATTAAATGATAAAATATAATAAACAACATCCTAAAAGTCCTTTTGAATAATAATAATATAAAAAACCACACTAAAAACAATTGCAACGGTGTCGCTTGCAAATAGTAATGGACTTCACAATAAAATAATATAAACATAATTCTTAAAATTATTTGCAACGGTGGCCCTTGCAACTAGTGTGTGGGGCCGTCTAGGACTCATGTTTTGGGTGGGTCTTATTATTTGCAAGGGGGAATAAGAGATATTAGCAAGGGCCAATAGGAGTCATTAGCAAGCGTGATTATTTGCAAGGGCTTGCCGTTGCAACTATATTAATTTAATCAGAAAAATCAAAAACTCAATTTCTATTGCAAGGGCCCTTCCTACGCTTGCTAATACCACTTAGTATCGTTGCTATTATTGGGAATTCTAGTAGTGACAGCTGTCACGCGTTTTTAACAGTTTTCACGCGTTTTTATGTTGACAGGAATTGTTGAATTAGTTTACAGGATTTAGTATTGATGTTTACATAATTCGTTGAAAATATCCGGAGATTTTTGGGGGACTGGAGTTGGGGGACTGTTAGCTGCTTCCTTCGTTTAATGAGAAACTTTAAAATTCTTGCATTCATGATTTCCATTCAACTGACAATATAACATCTAATTGTTTAATGGATAAGGATAGAGTATGACGAAGACTAATTTTAAGTTAGTATGGGTATAAAAATGTCTCCACCCGACCCATGTTGTACCCTTTGACACCCTAAGTCAAAAGAAAATAAAACAGTTCCCATCTGATATCCCTAATGATTGATTTTATTAAAAACAATGACAGTTTCCGTCACCGTCAGAGAGAAAACAAGATACAAGATCAATAAATTGCTCACAATAGATTTTCTTCTTAATTTATAGCAAAATTACTTCAAAAAGCTGCAAATAATATTCAACCAAATATCCATATAGGCTTGATTATCAATTATATATTTATATAGAACCTTTGCCTTTTGAATTCATCCTTATTTCTATTCTCCAAGGTAATTCAATTCATCTATAGATCTCTCAAGCTCTTAACAAACTCCACCATGAATTTCTCTTGCACCTCCTTATTCATCAGAAACTCCTTCCATTTCTTCTGATTTTCTCTCGTCTTTTTACCTCGACTTTCCTCTTTGGCCATCACTGTTCGAATAGCTTCGCTGATTGCCTCCCTACGGAATGATCCATCGGCTTCATTCCTTTCAACCTCCACACCTACTCCCAACTCCTTTTCAAACATCAAGGAAATTAAGAACTGGTCCATCGTCTGCGGCAGCATCACAAGCTGACAGTCAGCAATGAGCCCCTCCATCACAGCACTGAACCCGGCATGGCACAGAAAACACCCGACACTCTTATGCTGCAGTATATGTTGTTGTTGCACCCAGCCACAATGCACAATCCCTCTTCCTTTCACTCTCTCTTTGAAGCCCTTTGGAAGTTTCCTATTGAGGATCTCTTCCATGTCCCCTTCTCCGCTCGGGAATTTGAGTACTACCAAAAATGGAAATCCAGTACTTTCAAGTCCAAGAAGTAACTCCTCGACAGCTTCGTCGGTCAAAATTGCTTCACTTCCAAACGAACAGTATACAACAGATTTTTCTGGGAATTCGGAAAGCCATTCAACCCACCAATTCTCGAGCTCTCCTGGAGGTATTTCTGGTACGATTGGTCCAGCCAATAGCAACTTTCCTTGT
The DNA here is from genome assembly GCF_964058835.1 of Carex rostrata. Taxonomy (NCBI): domain Eukaryota; kingdom Viridiplantae; phylum Streptophyta; class Magnoliopsida; order Poales; family Cyperaceae; genus Carex; species Carex rostrata. The sequence continues at coordinate 1,487,306 of NC_135946.1, read as the reverse complement.
TGAGACTTGTAAAACTCTATATATTTCCCTTCCATCTCCATACATGTCTTGAAAATAGTTCCATCACAATCCTCTGTAGTCTTTAAGAACCGGTTAAAAGCAGAAGGTTGATCGTAGAATCTCTTAAAGACATAGAGGAAGTTTGCGGCCTTGTAAGCAGGAACAGATTGGAGAGGTGATGAAGCTGGGAAGCCAGCTGGTGCCTTCATCAAGTCTTGTATTGTTGGGTTTGGTCCATGGAGCTGACGAGAGGCAGCACTGACGTAGGTTATTGCAGCAGGAAACACAGAAAAGAAGAGCGTTTTGATACCTATATCATGAAGAACAAAAATTCAAAAATTTCCTGACGTCAATGCAAAATAGTAGACTGGCAATTGCCAACCTACCATCAAAAAAAAAAAAAAAAAAAATTCCTGACGTATTTATGAGCAACTAGTTAGAGCCAAGAGGATGTTTTTCTCAATGTTAAATGAAAAAAAAACCCAGAGATTATTATAAACGAATGAACTAGTCAATAGAATAAACTTATGGTCCATTGTAAACCGGGAGTAACGAAAATTTTCATGGAGAGAGGTACGTAGGACCACTTGTAACATTATAGCTGCCTCCACCTTTTCCTCCTGCTCTCCATTTCAGTTTTCCTTGGACCTATCCATTTGAAAAGTTTTTTGTATTTGTTTTTGAATTAGCTTTTCATGTTTTCGACCTTTTTTTTGTTTCCTTTTCTTCCTTTATTTTTTTAATATATTTAGTTTTTTTTAATCAAAAGTATTTTAGTTACCAATTTTTGCTTATGATTTTAGTACAAAACATGCTTTTCAATGGCATTCACCCGATTTCGATTTCACAGTTTAGTGACCTTTCCGAAATATGTTTTGAAATTTGAAAATAAAAATAAGAGCGTGAACCACCAATTGCCTATTTTATATATATAGAAAGAGAGAGATTATGACTAGTCCTGCAACCAACCATGGACACATCTTAAAAAAAGAAAAAAAAGAAGAAGAGAGAGATGGCCGGTGACAGCCTCTGTCAGGATTTAAAAAAAAAATAGAGAGGGAGATGGACTATGGTATATTAAATATACCTTTGTCACTTTAATCAAACAGGTAATTAAAATATAGTGTACACATTTGTAGTGTATTAATGGTCGGGCGGGTACGGGTACTCCGGGTATACCCGGACACAGGTACGGGTACGTCTCGGGTACGGGTATGACGGGTACTAGGGTATACGGGTACGGGTATGTCGGGTATGTCGGGTATTTTTTTCAAAAACCATACCCTACCCGTCCTATACCCGTACCCGTGTACCCTTGACGGATAGGGCGGTCCGGGTACGGGTATTTTTTTTTTTTTGTGCTGTTTTTTTCTGGTTTTTTTATTTTCGTTTTTTTTTCCGTTTTTTTTTCAGTTATTTTTTTTTTCTGTTTTTGTTATGTTTTTTTTTTACTTTAAAACAATAAAATATAAATATAAATATAAATAAAAAAAACAGAAATTAAAAACAGAAATTAAAAACAGAAATTAAAAAACAGAAATTAAAAAACAGAAATTAAAACAGAATTTTAAAAACAGAAATTAAAAACAGAATTTTAAAAACAGAAATAAAAACAGAATTTTAAAAACAGAAATTAAAACACAGAAATTAAAAAATAGAAATAAAAAAACAGAAATAAAAACAGAAATTAAAAAACAGAAATTAAAAAACAGAAATAAAAACAGAATTTTAAAAACAGAAATTAAAAAACAGAATTTTAAAAACAGAAATTAAATTGAATTTGGGGGAAAATTTGAATTTGGGGTTTGAATTATTGGGTCGGGTATAAGGGTACGGGTACGGGTAAGGGTAGACGGGTACCCGGGTAGGGTAAAGTCGAGTACGGGTAAGGTCGGGTACGGGTATGGTCGGGTATTTGTCCAAAAAAACCGGTCCGGTCCGTTTTTTGCCCGTACCCGCGTACCCGAGTACCCGACCCATACTCGGACTCGGGCACGGGTACTCCGGGCGGCGGGTACGGGCGGGTAGGGTAGGGTATACCCTTAACGGGCATAATTAATACTCTACACATTTGTCACACGATAAAAGATCAACTCAAATATTTTAAAGATTTTTTTTGCATTTCTTAGAACTAACATAGGTTTTAACACAAAGATTCCTATATATTACATTGAGAGAAACATAAATTTCCCTGACTTTTTAAAATAAAAGAGCTTGTTTACTTAAGAAGACTTCTTATCCTCTGTAGAGTTTTTTGCATGCAGCTTTTGTGAAATTACAGCAATTCACCAATTTTTTTCGGTACAAATCCAGAATCACTTACAGATACTAAATATCAAAAGTTGTTATTATCGCTTGAGCTCACCAAAGAAAGCCTTTGCTAAAAATCAGAAAGAAAAATAGATGCTATTCCATCTTCTCAATTTCACATAAAGGGGAAAAAGATTGACTGATCGGTACAAATCCAGCAGGTCACTGGTACAATAAACGGACAGGAAACTATACTGAACCTGAGATACTAATTTTTTTGTGCATTGTGTGTTATATTTGCAAAAAAGGTAATTGATCTTTTCATTTTAAACTTGTAGATGGTTGGTATCATAGTCCGAATTATCGGTATCGGGATCGGGATTGGTGTATCGAATCGGTATCAGCTCAGGATCGGGGTTTTTTTTTTCTTTATGATTTGCTACATGAGGATCGGCTCAGGATCAGATCGGGGTAGGCCAATACTGATCCGTATCGGCCGATTATTCCTACTATGGTTGGTATAGAGAAATAAAATAAGATTAACCATACCGAGGGGTTTAGCGAGGGACGGCAACCACATCTGAACGAAGTCGGTTATGACAATGTCTGGCCTTGTATTCATCAGGATATCTTCAACTTGAGGCTTTGTCTTGTCAATGGCGATCTTTAACAGCTCAGCACCATCAGCTGTTACCTCAGCAGTGCTCTCAGCGCCCGGAGGGAGGCCAGGAACATGGGGGAGGTCTAATGGCAGTATAGAGATGAGCGGGGTGGACGGAAGGAGTGTTGTGACACGTGACACATTTCCTTTGGTTATGAGAAAGGTCACTTGTATACTATTGCCGGCAACTGCGATGATCTTGCGAGCCAACTGAATGAACGGGTTGATGTGACCATATGCGAGCCATGGAAACATCATAATATGCATGGTGGTTTCATGGGTGGTTGGGGCTGCACCAGGTAAGGTTATATTTTCCATTTTTTTTTTTTTAAGAAGTTTTCTGCAAGATGGATCTATTTTCTGTTCTGATATTTATGAGCAAGGAAAGAGAAAAGCAGTGGCCCGGAGGCCTACTTTCATCACTGTTTAACTCTTATCAAGTTTTATTTGAATAAATAAGAAAAATGTTTTTATTTGGTGCCATTATCCCAAGTTATTCCACGCATCTATTTTTTTTAATGGGAAAATTAGTTATTTGCCACTCCAAAACCTTTAAATTATCAAAATACCACTTTAAATTTTGAAATTGTCAAAATACCACTCTAAACTTCATTAATTCCTAATTTGTCATTTATACTCAATTCTTATACTATTTTTATTAAAAATTAACTGAAAAATACTATTTCGAAATACGTATTTCAGAATTGCACAACCCGGTATAGAAATATGTATTTCAAAACATTATTTTTCAATTAATTTTTAATAAAAATAATATAAGAATTGAGTATAAATGACAAAATTACAAATTAGAGTGGTATTTTTACAATTTCAAATTAGAAATTAGAGTGGTATTTTTACAATTGGAGTGGCATATTTACAATTTCAAAGTTTAGAGTGGTATTTTGACAATTTGAAGGTTTTGGAGTGCCATTTTGACAATTTTTTCCTTTTTTAATCTACACATGAGTGTATTTTCTCCATATTAACGTATAATTATAATATTTTAATGCTATATTTATATATCATGAAAAATAAAAAATAATAACAATACTAATAATAATAATAAGAATAATAATAAGGTTACAGAGTATTTAGGTTTAGATCTATATCGTCCGATCGATCGAAATCTACATGAATATTATAGGGACCCTAAGAATTTCACCTCTGGTTGGATTGATCCGGATTTTGATCGGACGGTACGTGCATATATAAAAGTTAATATTATGTTACCTCAGAGGATAGAATTGGGGTGATTTTGAAGGGTTTCCGACGGGAAGGTAACATAATATTTAGGTTTAGATCGATCTGGACCGTTCGATCGTCGTATTCTGCATGAATATTTGAACACCTCATGGATTCCATATGTAAGCATAAATATTCTGTTACCTGGGACGATATGGATTTCAGGTGGATTTCCAAACGGGTTCTCCCGGTTTTCAACAAATCGAATGGTTTTGATGAATTTTTGAGTTTGGATCCGGACCGCCAGATTTACTCTGGCACGATATTAAACAGACCCTGCATTTTATCTCATGTTGGATTAGTTCGAATTCTGATCGGACGGTCCAAATTCAAACTCAAAATTTCATTTACTATAGAGATTCGGATCCGAATCCATAAAACAGACGGTTTGGAAGTTTTATCTGATGGATTTATTTTTTATGCACAGAACCGTATTGCATATATATAAATCCTAAATTGTCATGATCCTCTAGTGAACCCTAATCTGAAATTTAAAGTTACCTTGATCGGTAGCCATGGTCTTCCAGGGATGCACAATCACCGTTGATCACCGGAAGCCTTTAGATTTCCAAGCAATCCCTCTCAAGTCCGATGGAGAGAGCGAGAGAGGCGGCAGCGGCAACGCTCTGTTCTGCACAAGGAGAGATACCCGAATTGCAAGTTCTTTACCGAAAGTTCCCTTCTCAATCACTCTAGATCAATCTTTATTTTTGTTCTTCTGTAGAGAGAGACTAGAGAGAGAGAGATAGAGCCGTATGTATTCTGAATAAATAATCAATAGGTGCTTACAGACCCATATATCATTAGGCAAAAGAATAGGCGCCTATTCAATTTCAATTAATCATGAATGGTCTGCATCCTCTCTGATTATCATATAAAAGAGGCGCCCTTTGTTTAATTAATTAATTAAATAAATAATTAATCAATTTTATTTTTCTTATTGGATCTGTAGCCTATTTTTATTGGATCCTTAGCGGGTCTGAATTCAGAACTTGCCTTATTGGGTATTTTCTTATTTACGGAACATTGCCATATTTGATTGTGTTCCCCAGGGACCAATAGCATAATTGTATTATTACCAAACTTTATATAATTTAGACCATCACTAAATCATAAAGTTATTAATACGCATTCTACACATTAAAGGCCCCACTTCTCATGACACATATTGAACCCGATAAATAATACTTAATTTGATCACTTCATAACGGGTCTAATTTTGACAGTCTATTATTCAATATATATTTATTTTACATATAAGCCCACATTAATTGAAATTAATTCCAACATTATCCGGCAAGAGAACTAGAGGAAATGAATTTGATGAAAATTTGTGCTATATCCGTGCAGCTGAACTGTTTTTACAAACCTTCCCCCTTATATATACCTTAATAATTCATGAATAATTCTCATATAATTCGCGTATAATTCATTTTTTTTAATGTTTCTGAACCGAACATCAAATAAAATGCATATATATATATATATATAGGCTGTGGCTAATTTGCTGCCGGCGGTGCTGCCACTGTTTTTTCTATTTTTTGATGTTCAAACGACAAATATAAACCGTTAGATGTTTAATCTATATTATAATCTACTTGGAGACCAAATTTTACATTTTTTGGAATTTTTTTACTATATATTAAGCTGGTTTGAAAACCGCTGATTTCAATGCTGCAGAAATTTACTGAAATCAGCGGTTTTCAAACTAGCTTAATATATAGTAAAAAAATTCAAAAAAATGTAAAATTTGGTCTCCAAGTAGATTATAATATAGATTAAACATCTAACGGTTTGGATTTGTTGTTTGGAGATCACACGGCTAAATATAGCCCCGGAAGCACCTCTGCCGAAATGCTGCCAGCAGCAATTTAGACAGACCCTATATATATATATATAGAGAGAGAGAGAGAGAGAGATAGAGAGAGAGATAGGCTAATATCAAAACGTTTGCACCACGCCTCCTGTGCAACCAAGTCATTGTCCGATTTTTAAAGTCCAAATGATAAATCTAAATCGTTAGATGTGTTCTCCATATTAAAATGTGCTTGGAGACCAAATTTTACATTTTTTGGAATTTTTTTACTATTTATTAAGTCACTTTGAAAATCGCTGATCCAACGGTGGCTTCTGATTTTACTGTTCCAAACAGCCACCGTTGGATCAGCGATTTTCAAAGTGGCTTAATAAATAGTAAAAAAATTCCAAAAAATGTAAAATTTGGTCTCCAAGCACATTTAATATGGAGAACACATCTAACGGTTTAGATTTATCATTTGGACTTTAAAAATCAGAAAATGAATCGGTTGAACAGGAGGCGTGGAAACGTTTTGATATTAGCCATGCTCTCTCTCTCTCTCTCTCTCTCTCTCTCTCTATATATATATATATATATATAGGAACCTGCTACGATGCTACGCGTAGCATAGAGGGCCTCCGTGCAACGGCTCAATATTCGACTTTTCAAAATCTTAACTGTCGATCCGAACTGTTCATCTTGTTTTTCATATTAATATGTGTTTGGAGACCAAATTTTACATTTTTTGGAATTTTGTTATTATTTTTTTAGATTTATTGAAAATCGCTGTTTTTTTATGGTCCAGATTTGCTGAAAACAACGATTTTCAATAAATCTAAAAAAATAGTAAAAAAATTCCAAAAAATGTAAAATTTGGTCTCCAAACACATATTAATATGGAGAATAAGATGAATGGTTCGGATCGATCGTTAGAATTTTGAAAAGTCAAATATTGAGCCATTGCATGGAGAGCCTCTATGCTACGCGTAGCATGCTAGCATATTCCTATATATATATATATATATATATATATATATATATATATAGAGGAGGGATCCAATTACACCATTTTATGGTGACACATCTTGACACCATATTTGTATAAGTCATTTTTATGATTTTAAAATTCAAACAGACGATCCAAACCGTTCAGCATGATCTCCATATTGAAATGTGGTTGGAGACCAAATTTTACATTTTTTGGAATTTTTTTAGTATTTATTAAGATGGATACAAAATTGTTGTTTTCAGGCAATTTTGGACCATTGAAAAACAACAATTTTAAAAAATTCTAAATAAATAGTAATAAATTTCCAAAAAAATGTAAAATTTGGTCCCCAAGTACATTTTAATATGGACATCACGTTGAACGGTTCGGATCGATTATTTGGATTTTGAAATCGCAAAAATGATTTATAAAATTATAGTGTCAAGATGTGTCACCATAAAATGATGTAATTAGATTTCTCATATATATATTTTTTATTCGCAAATAAAATGAAAATGAAATACAAATAAAATGGTCAAGGCTCACCATGAACCACGAGAAATTTTAAATTTTGTATTGTAGAAAGTTATACACCAAGCCTATCCGAACAAATAGTTGAAGATTTTTTCTCCCAAGCCAGTCCAATTCATATCACATGAGGTAATACAAAGCGTCTGATCTAGTCGAACGGCTCGAATCCAAACTCAAATTTTGAGTTACTGGATCTAGAATTCAACCAAGCCAGGGACTATTCGCCCTTTCCAATTTAGTTCAAGCACCATTATCTCTCTTCAAAACAATTGCAAAATTGAAGTTAAAATCTTAAATCAAGCAATAACGGGTCAAGACACTATTCTTCGAACCATATATGCAGTGTAGTAAAATATGGTTCATGCGGTCGCATATGCGTCTGCAGTTACATATGCGTATGTGGTTGCATATGCGTATGCAGTTAGATCCGTATAGAAATTCTTATGCAGTCTATATATGTGGTTCCGCATATTATTATTTCATATTCAGCCGTATTCTTATTTGTATGATACTGTATATTACTGCATACTTGTTTTCTCATTTTAAAATCTTTATATATAAATTTACATGAAAATCCGTACATATGGTGACATTCCGCATATCACAGCATGAAAATCACATTTAAGAACAATGAATATATGTGATTAGATCCTAGCCGAAAACCTAACTGTAGCCGTGTCACAGGCCTGTAGATCCCAAAACATAATAAGACATCAGTTATTGTACTGCAACACAGCCTCCCCGTTTTGATGCGTACCGCTTCAATGAACCTCCATCAATAATCAAGACATGGATATATATTCAAGGGTTTTTGACAGGTTACCTGTTATACTGTCGGGTCTCAACCAATATTGTCATTTCCCTTGTGAGTTTACTTGACCTTAGAACATTAGAAATTGGGGTGCTGATATTAGCACAATAATTTTTTATATTAACACAATAACTTTAAATTTTCAAATTTTATGGACAATTTTGCCCTCCATATATATTTCTCTCAAATACTATTTTTGATCCCGTGATTATGTAATCTTCTAGCATGAGGATCATTTATTAGTTACTATATATTCTTCATTGTTAGATCTCCATCTAATTTGAAATAACAACAAAAAAGAAATATTAACCCATAAATCTCTAGTTGTATTGGACATCAATTATTTGAACTTTCATTAAATATATTTCGGTTCTTTTTGTTTCAATATATTTAGTTGGTATGAAAAATATTAAAATAAATTTTACTACATGACATATCATTTTTCGTTTAACAAATTCAAATTGATATTTTTAATAACTGCATATACAAATTCAAAATAACACACCACTTAAAAAGCTGCAATAAAGGCATAAAATTATTACTGCTAAGCAAATCTTATGCTTTAATAACATAGCAAGAAAAATTATAATTTATGCTTTCTTCAACTCAACAATGGAGCTTATATTCAAAATAATGTTAAGACAAGTAGTAGGATGAACTCTTTAATTCATTAATTTAACGTTGTGGTAAAAAAATAATTATTTCTAGTATTAATTCAAATTTAATTAATTTGACGTATTCATTTATATTACCATGAAGCATTAATTTATGTTTAGATAATTTTTTGAAAACTATTTTTTTTAATATGGTATATATTCTCTGTTGTCATGTAATTTAATAATAGATTTTAGTTTTGTTTCTCAAAATCAAGACAAATAATAAATTAATATCATAAACGAAAATATTTAGATTAATTTAAATCGAATACAAAATCACATAAAATACAAATTTCTTTTAATAAACTAAGCATGCGAGGAAATAAAGACAAACAATTATTAACGTAAGAAATTAATTGTGGAAATAGATAGTAAAAAAGGATCAAATTGTATACAGATAGTTAACCAATAAAATACACGTTTATTTCTTCATATTAATGGCTATTTGTTATTTGTTTTATTTTAATAACTGAAACTTACCCCTAAAACATTTTGATTTCAAAAAATTGAAAATAATAAATTAAAAAACTCATTATTTACAAATGGAAAAATCATTCTATCGAACAACTTTGTTAGATAATATTTTGTGTCAGTGTGAAGTGTAATTTCAATTAATAGAGTTTTTAGTATCTTTTTTACTGAATCATGTTAATATATCATGAATGTAGTTTGTATCATGTTTTTTTCTAAACTCAACAATGAAAAATTTGTACATACCACCTCATGCATAATAAATTAAAGTGAGAAAAATAAAATCGTGTGATGCAAGAAATGAAGCATTTATGTTGCAAATTCTACTAAGTCGACTAAAGTTACTTAAATGAAAACTTGTTTTTATCTATTTTTTACTATAAGAAATGATTGCTTAAATTTTTGTTGTTATACTTCTCAAATTTGAAAAATAAAACATTCCCTTTATAGAGTATTGGACGTTTAGTTATAGAAATAAAATAAATGATCAATGATCTTTAATATAAAGAAAGTTAATCTTGAAAAAGATATGGTATCTCTAGAGAATTGAAGTATTAAAGTAAGGGCATATTTGTTCATACAAGCCGGCCCGTTGCAACTATATTGGCCTTCCTTATCCAAGGAAATTTGTAAATTCTTAATCAAGGTTCTAAATAGCAATTATCATATCATTGTGAAAATGTTAAAAAAAATTGTGAATAGTGTAGGTATAGTAAAAACTATCCTATATGTTTTTCTTTTTCAAAAATTATATTATGTAATTCTACTAATTATTAACATTATTTAAAGTCTCATATAGCAATAAGTAACATCAAATTGATTAAAAAATTATAATATTCATATTAAACTAATGCAAAATTCAAATTCCTATTCAAAATATCTCTAGTAATATCATAAACTAATTTTTTTATTCAAAATAACCTAAATTAACATCAGGACATAAACTATTTTTTTTTCTCCTATTCAAAACAACCTAAGGATCATGTTCTCAAAAGAAAATTTCAATTTGGGCCTTGAAATAAAAAGCTATGTAGTATAATGTGAGCTATTTGCACTATACGCTACACATTATATCGCGCTACTATTACTGCTATAGCGGTCGTAGCTGAAATAGCACACTTTTATTCTATAACTTAGCGTTTAAGATCCAAAAATACTATAACGAGCTATTTAGAGCACGGTTCTCAACCCAAATTAACTACTCACATATATAGCTTTTCAAAAAGTAGTCATATGCTGAAATCAGAGTTTCGTGCATACAGTTAATGTGTGTTTACTATATACATATATATATATAGAGAGAGAGAGAGAGAGAGAGAGAGAGAGATGGGCTATGGTGCATTGCAATGCATAGGCCATGGTGTGCATTGGACCATAAATCACTGATTCAAAGTCCAAATGACCGATCCAAACCGTTCATCTTGTTCTCCATATTAATATGTGCTTGGAGATCAAATTTTACATTTTTTGGAATTTTTTTACTATTTATTAAGCCACTTTGAAAATCGCTGATCCAACGGTGACTTCTGATTTTACTGTTCCAAACAGTCACCGTTGGATCAGCGATTTTCAAAGTGGCTTAATAAATAGTAAAAAAATTCCAAAAAATGTAAAATTTGGTCTCCAAGCACATATTAATATGGAGAACAAGATGAACGGTTTGGATCAGTCATTTGGACTTTGAATCGGTGATTTATGGTCCAATGCACACCATGGCCTATGCATTGCAATGCACCATAGCTCATCTCTCTCTCTCTCTCTCTCTCTATATATATATATAGGAATATGCTACCATGCTATGCGTAGCATAGAGGGCCTCCGTGCAACGGCTCAATATTCGACTTTTCAAAATCCTAACAGTCGATCCGAACCGTTCATCTTGTTCTCCATATTAATATGTGTTTGGAGACCAAATTTTATATTTTTTGGAATTTTTTTACTATTTTTTTAGATTTATTGAAAAGTCGAATATTGAGCCATTGCACGGAGGCCCTCTATGCTACGCATAGCATGCTAACATATTCCATATATATATATAGAGAGAGAGAGAGAGAGAGAGTTTAATGTGCATTACAACGACATTTCAGCAGCAAGGGATTAATTGCACCGATAGAGTAGTAATTGACATTTCTCTGCTGTCATCTAAATATGTTAGGTGTTATATGAATTTGGTTGATGTTGGCAGCAATCCAACTTTCACCCGGGACCAGACACATTAAAATCATTACCAACTAAATAACCAAACCTTCTAATAATCGCTGTTGTTGATGCATGCATGCATGTGTACGGGTTGGTGGATTCTTAATAAAGATTCTTCCCAGTGGCAACAGTTCTGTAACAGTCCATGTACACTACCACAAAAACCCTAATTGTATACGGAAAATCCTACACGAAAGCAACAAAATTACCGACAAAACAGTATTGTACATAAAAAGAGGTGGTGCGTGCACTAAAATGCGCTCAACCATGCACACACAGTCATTAACACAAAACAGTGTACGAAAGATACCTGAATTTGTGCCACTAGTGGAAAATATGGAATCAGGATCGGTTATATATGCATATCAGTATCGGAATACAACCGATCCTGATGAAGGCGATACTGATACTATCAGGATCGGTTTTGTATTTTTAAAGAACCGATCCAAATAGTAACTATTAGGATCAGTTGTTTATTATAACCGATCTTAATAGCAGTTATCTGGATCGGTTTTTTTTAACGAACCGATCCTAATAGCAGTTATCTGGATCGGTTTTTCTTAACGAACCGATCCTAATAGTTATATTCTGGATCGGTTTTTTTTCATATCCTCATTCTTAAAAAAAAAAAACAAACAAACTTTTAGGATCGGTTATTATTAATAACCGATCCTAAATTTTTTTTTTTTTTTTTTTTGCAATTATGATTTTAAAAAAAAAAAAACTTTTAGGATCGGTTATTTTTTAATAACCGATCCTAAAAGTTATTTTTTTTTTTTTTAGAATTAGGATCGGTTATTTTAAACAACCGATCCTAATAGTAGTAATCTGGATCGGTTGTTTAAAATAACCGATCCTGATGTTTTATTGAAGCTAAAAAAAAATATTTTTATTTATTTGACCAGCTTCCATATATATTTTGCTGGCCAGCATCCTAAATTTTTCTTTTTTGCACAGTAAGAAGCAATAATCAATTAAATATCATATACACATTCTAAATTAATTATCATACACATCTTAAACTATTACAAAAAATTCATGTACTTCATACAAAGTTTTGTGAAGCATTACATATTATAACAAGAAATTTAAATCCAAAAAAATATTAATTAACAAACATACAAGTGACTAATTGGGCTAGTTCTTCAATTAACACACATTTATGCAATATACACATTTATGCAATTAATGTAAAGCACAACAATAAAAAAATCAATAATTACCTCTTTTGCAATCACATCACTTGAGATTAAAAAAGACCCTAAAAACAAAAACAAAGGTAACAATTAGATGGAAAAATATTTTCCAATAAAAAAATACAAAAAAATGTGTTTTAAAAGTATAATAATGAGAAAATTAGATAAAGCTAATACCATGATAGTTGATCGGCCGGATGATTAAGTAACTTGAGAGAGATGTCCTCAAAACTGTAAAACAATATACAAACACTATTAATTAATTTTTGAAACAATAAAAAAAATTAAAAACTGGCACAATTGAGCCGGAGGTGCGAGAGGTTCGACTTTGAGAGGAAGAGACGGAGAGAAAGAGAGAGAGAGACACGGAGGAGAGGGAGAGACAGAGACAGAGAGAGAGAGACAAAGAGTACTGAGGATTTGAGAGGGAGATACGGAGACAGAGACAGAGACGCTAAATTGAAAATGAGAGGCGCGAAATGAAAATAAGAAGAACCCTAGCTAAGCTGGTTATATAGGAAGTTATCATTAGGATTGGTTGTTTATAAAAAACCGATCCTCATACAATTTTTTTTTTCAAAGTTGGTTCTGCAAAAAAAAAAAAAAAAAAAATCAGGGTCGGTTTTTTATAAAAAACCAATTCTAATAGTATTTTTTTTTTTTTTGCAGAACCAACTTGGAAAAAAAAATAGTATCAAGATCAGTTTTTTATAAAAAACCGATCCTAATACTTTATATGAGAAGAATCACTGAGGTAAACCCCACTCATATTGATGGTCTATCAACCATCAAACGGCTACCATTTATTTTCTTTTCTGCTTGGTAATGCATGTACATGGATAAATATTAAGAAAAATGTGAAAAATATAAAAATTATTTATTTGTGTTTGTATGGCCAAATCAACTCTACCATGATCAATTTTGTACAATTTTATTATTATTAATGGCATCAAATTGTTAAATGGAATGCAGACCGTTCATTTCTGCATGATCATCCAACGGTGGGTCTGTAATTAAATGACATGTAATAATTTTTAAAATGATCAAGATATAACATGGAACATTAATAACGTAAAAGTGCCGAAGGCCCGACAACTGTAAGTCTTGATCCAACGTAAACTATTTACGGCCGTGCGATGTTGCTATATTGTTTTGCTTTGATGAACTAGTAAATGAATCCCGAATTGTATCAAATTTTATAATGGTGAAATTAATATGACATTCTTTCATTTTAACGGTTCCGATCGACCAAATGCTAATGTTCGTATTCGTTCCTTCACAACCCCACACAACAAGGGTTCAAGTCCTATGTATATTATTATATGGCAAAAGTCATTGATGCATCATGCATGATTGTATAAAAAAATTCAATAGTCAAAATGACTTCAAAATGAAATATCAATGTCAAATAATTAATTATATTATCACATATATTTTAATAATATAAATTACATTAATGAAATATCAATGTCAAATAGTACCTTTCTGCTGTTTAATATTATTTAAGTAGAATTTGAAAATTAAATAAAATTTCTATTAAATAATTAACTTATATTTCTAATATGTAATTTTTTATATTTATTTAAACATAACCATATGAAAAGATTTTTCAAATAAAAGAAAAAAACTATCAGGATCGGTTTTATTGCTAAAAACCGATCCAGATACTATCAGGATCGGTTTTATTGCTAAAAACCGATCCAGATACTATCAGGATCGGTTTTCAGCAATAAAACCGATCCTGATACAATTTGTTTTTTCAAAGTTGGTTCTGCAAAAAAAAAAAAAAAATCAGGGTCGGTTTTTTATAAAAAACCGATCCTAATAGTATAGGATCGGTTTTTTATAAAAAACCGACCCTGGTTTATTTATTTATTTATTTTTTATTATTGTTTTTTTTTGCAGAACCAATTTTGAAAAAAAAAATTGTATCAGGATCGGTTTGTTTATAAAACCGATCCTATTATTTAAGTAGAATTTGAAAATTAAATAAAATTTCTATTAAATAATTAACTTATATTTCTAATATGTAATTTTTTATATTTATTTAAACATAACCATATGAAAAGATTTTCCAAATAAAAGAAAAAAACTATCTGGATCGGTTTTATTGCTAAAAACCGAACCAGATACTATCAGGATCGGTTTTTAGCAATAAAACCGATCCTGATACAATTTTTTTTTTCAAAGTTGGTTCTGCAAAAAAAAAAAAAAATCAGGGTCGGTTTAGGATCGGTTTTTTATAAAAAACCGACCCTGATTTTTTTTTTTTTGCAGAACCAATTTTGAAAAAAAAAATTGTATCAGGATCAGTTGTTCTAAAAAACCGATCCTAATAGTTAAACTATTAGGATCGGTTTTTTAGAACAACTGATCCTGATAGTTCTCAAATTAGGATCGGTTGACTAAAAAACCCGATCTAACTAGTTTTTAGGATCGGTTTTGTTCAGAAAACCGATCCAGATAGGTATTAGTATCGGTTGTTTCATATAACCGATCCAAATAGGCCGATCCTGATTCATGTTTTTCCACTAGTGTGCATGTTTTCTATATTAACAAAACATGTATGATTGCATCCATTCATATATATATACACGTTTTAAATGCAAGCAACCGTGTACAATTCACTCGCGTTCTCTTCACTGACCATGTTCAAAATTTGTATGCATGTGTCAATTTGTAGAAAGGATAAATATTTGTGCATTGACTATTGAGTTCAATTGGATTCTTAATTTATAAATGTTATTAGATTAATTTATGTTGGTTTATAGTTAGCAAATTAACATATATGCGAGCTATTATATTATAAACATTTTATAAGATGTATATATATAGGGATGGGCTACGGTGAGTTGCGAAGTAAAGCGACTATTTTACTTCACGCTCATATTTTGCGATTTTAAAGTTCAAAACGTTGATTTGAACTGTTCATCTTGTTCTCTATATTGAAATGAGCTTGGAGACCAAATTTTATATTTTTTGGAATTTTTTTACTATTTATTAAGCAATTTTGAAAGTCGCTGATCTGATGGTCCAGAAAATTTTACTGTTTTTTACTGTTTACATCAAAACAGCAATTTTAAAAAATGCTTAATAAATAGTAAAAAAATTCCAAAAAATGTAAAATTTGGTCTCCAAGCACATTTCAAAATGGATTAAACATCTAACGGTTCGGATCGATCGTTTGGACTTTCAAAATAAAAATACGACGTGAATTCGAATTAGAAACGCGTTTTACTTCGCAACTCACCGTAGCCCATCTCTCTCTCTGTATATATATATATAGATATATATAGACACACACACACAAATTAAATAGCATGCAACATACAAGCAACATAAATTAATACCACAACAAGCAACATATATAAATTAAATATAAAACATACAAGATAATACATAAAATAAACAAGCCATAATTACATAAGACAGTAGTTCACAACACTAGAAATTAAACAAATTTACATAAATAATTGAATAAAACATCTAATTTAATTCTAAATATCCGTGCTAATGCTACGCTACAATTGCTAATTTGCTGCTTACATATCAACATTCAGACCAATCTGAACACGACCACCCAAACATACCCCTGTGCTCGCGCTATATTAACGAAAGGGATCTCTAGCTAGCACATTCTTTCATGACTCACTTCATTTTCCCTTTATTATGTTTATTTTGTGTGATTGTATGTGGTATGACAAAATAGTGGTTAAACATAGTCGATAAATAGAACAACATAGGTGGTACAAGAGCATAGGTAGCTTAAGTGAGATTTCTCTATTTGAAGTGTCATAAAAGAAAAAGAAGTTCAGAGCACAATGACGATATAGGTCTGGTTGAAACTTGAAAGACGAAGTGGCTGATTGATTAAAAAAATTAAAAACAGAAAACTCTATGGAAAGTGTTGTCTTGTATGACTAGATAAAAAACATTCATATTCTGCTAAAATTCTCGTATTGACTTTAATGGTTCTCAAAATCGATATCTGAAACGAAATAAATAAGTTGATCATAGAAATGGAATCAGATGGTATCGGATATCGAAAAAAAAATAATAATAAAAGTAAACACGTTTGAGACGTTTGAGAAATTAAATAAGGATATGGCCCTCTCATAGAGTTCAATTATATAAAAGAAAAAAATTAAACAAATTGAAACTTTGATATAGTTAAATTGTAATTTCCATTTTTATATGAAAAAAAATGTTACATAAAAGTAAACACGTTTGAGACGACATATTGTCAGATACAAATCAGATCTACCACATGGGTTTTTCAGGTCCAAATCAGAAGTAGCACATAGGTTATTCGGATTCAAATCAGTGTGTGGGCCAAATTAAATCAAATTTTGATTGTGCTGTCAAAAAATTTAACTCAAACAGTACAATAATGCAGAGGATGCGGGGCCCTTCCCCTACCCCCACTCAAAACCTGTAACAAATTACAATTGCAACAGAGTTATTGGGGGCCCAAAACTTTAACGATCGGCCATCAGTGAATTGCATTATTGGTATGGACACGTGTTTCCTTTTCTTTTTCATATTTAATTTTCGTATTAGACAATATCCTTATATTTAATATAATATGGTTCTCACTAATTATTTAGAGGTTGGACTATGGTTCCCACTAATTATTTAAATACTTCTAAAATTACACGGTCTACTTCTAAAATTAGAGGTTGTACTATGGTCCCACAAATTATTTATCCGTACAAAAAAATATTCATCACAATAAACATATACAAGGTGATTATTCAAATATTTTTTACGTATGTATAAATATTTGCATGTATAGGTATAAATACTTGCACAAAGAAATATAAATATTTGTAATACTTGCACGATGAGGTGTAAATATTTGTAATACTTGATATTAATACTTTAATATATCAGCTAGTCTCATATGTGCAAAATATTTGCAAGTATAGGTGTAAATACTTATACGACGAGTTATAAATACTTGTGTGATGATGAGCCCGAAAGTATGTCATTATGGATCTCATTTGAAAGAGAAAATTGCGTAGAAAACGTTCGTGGTTTTAGATTCGCAAAATTCCTCATATATCATGAGAAACGTGGACGAGATTGAAATGAAATAAAAAAAAAATTATATGAATCCCCCCATCATCCCCCCATCTTTTAATAACCCCTCATACACATTTTAAGAGGTGATTTTATTTTTATTTTTTCAATGTCATCCACATTTTTCACCATCTATGATAAATTTTGTGAATCTAAAACCACGAACGTATTCTACGGAATTTTATCTTTCAAATGAGATCTATACTGACATACTTTCAGACTCATCGTCACACAAGTATTTATACCTCATCATGCAAATATTTATATCTATACTTGTAAGTATTTATCCCCAATCGTGTTAACTTTCATAAACTAACTTAACTAACTAGTTAATTAAATTTATTCAAAACACTGTGGTTTTCCAAGTTTAATTAAATTCATAGGTATAAATACTTAGAAGATAATAAATTAATACTTGCAAACTAAGATATTAATACTTGTATGTCTAACTTGATATGACTATATGGTGGGGGGGGGGACCACTCAAACTACATGGAGAGAAGAATCATACACATTTTTAAAGGTGAGGTTTGTTTTTTCAATGTCGTCCACATTTCTTATGATCTATGAGAAATTTTGCAAATCTAAAATCACGAATTTATTCTACGCAATTTTATATTTCAAATGAGATCCATGATGACATACTTTCGGGCTCATCGTCACACAAGTATTTATACCTCATCGGGCAAATATTTATACCTATACTTGTAAGTATTTATCCCCAATCGTGGACCCTGCATCTCTGGATCAACCTTTCCCAATCGTCCCTGCATCAACCTTTTTCTAACAAAAATAGTTGACCACATAGGTATAAATACTTGTAATACTTGATATTAATACTTTTAAATGTCAGCAGTGTTATATGTATAAAATACTAGGTATAAATACTTAAATGATAAGGTATAAATACTTGTGTGACGACAAGCTCGAAAGTATGTCATCATGGATCTCATTTGAAGACGTTCGTGGTTTTAGATTCGCAAAATTCCTTATAGATAGTGAAAAATGTGGACGAAATTGAACAAATAAAATTGAGGAGATAATGGGGGGATGAGAGTGGGGGGGAGGGGGGGGGGGGGGAGGGGGGGGCAATTATTAGGGCCTAGAAAAAATCACCTCTAAAAACGTGTATGGTCCCCCCATCTATACGTAGTTTGAGATTGGTTGGAGAGAAAATTATTTATATAAAAAATGTTCACCTTATATGTATAAATACTTCCGTTCTTAGTGATAAATATTTTTCTGCATAAGTATTAAAGAAAAACAAAATCAGTGCTAGAGTTTTTGTGATCCCCATGGTAGTTATAGAAGTTAATGTGGAGATAAATGCTGAAATGGAAGTGTGGGAATAATTATTAGAATCCATGTAAATTATGTACTGCGTGTATCCATCAAACCAGGTGAGAATCACCAATATTTCCAACTGCATGGATTGAGTTCAAATTTAGCTTCTTCTCTGGAAACCCTTATAATTATATATTCAACAAGGAAAATTCATCTAATTATTATTTATTGAAAATAATAAGGAGTTTCCGTCAATAGATTGCTTACAATAGATTTTTCTTCTTATTTTCCAGCAAAAGTACTTCAATTAATCTGCAAAGAAAAATTCATAACCACATATCCACATAGACTTGGTTCTCAATTATATATTTTTGCAACTGGTACTTTTTTAATACTTCTTTGTTTCTAGTATTGAAGGTTAAATTCAGTTCATCAATTTTTCTTTAGAAGCTATTAGATCTCTCATGCTCTTGACAAGCTCCACCATGAATTTCTCTTGTACCTCCTTATTCATTAGAAACTCCTTCAATTTCTTCTGATTTTGTCTCATCTTCTTGCCTTGAGTCTCCTCTTCAGCCATCACTCTTCTGATAGCTTCACTGATTGCCTCCCTACGGAATGACCCATCAGCCTCATTCCTTTCAACCTCGACACCTATTCCCAACTCATATTCAAACATCATAGAAATTAAGAACTGGTCCACGTTCTGCGGCAGCATCACAAGTTGACAGTCAGCAATCAAACCCTCCATCACAGCACTGAACCCGGCATGGCACAGAAAACACCCGACACTATTATGCTGCAGTATATGTTGTTGTTGCACCCAGCCACAATGCACAATCCCTCTTCCTTTCACTCTCTCTTTGAAGCCCTTTGGAAGTTTCCTATTGAGGATCTCTTCCATGTCCCCTTCTCCGCTCGGGAATTTGAGTACTACCAAAAATGGAAACCCAGTACTTTCAAGTCCAAGAAGTAACTCCTCGACAGCTTCATCGGTCAAAATTGCTTCACTTCCAAACGAACAGTATACAACAGATTTTTCTGGGAATTCAGAAAGCCATTCGGCCCAGTGCTTCTCAAGCTCCCCTAGAGGTCTCTCCGGAACGAGTGGTCCAGCCAATAGCAATTTTCCTTGTTGTGACTTGTAAAACTCAATATATTTCCCTTCCATCTCCATGCATGTCTTGGCAATTGTTCCATCACATTCCTCTGTACATTTTGTGACCCGGTTAAAAGCAGAAGGTTGACCATAAAATCTCTTAAATACATAGAGAAAGTCTGCGGCCTTGTAAGGAGGAACAGATTGGATAGGGGATGAAGAAGGGAAGCCAGCTGGTGCCTTCATCAAGTCTTGTATTGTTGGGTTTGGTCCATGGATCCGACGACAGGCAGCAGTCACGTAGGTCGCACCAACAGCAGAAAAGACGAAAAAGTAGAGCGTTTTAATACCTATAACACATAACAAAAAAAAAAATGTCTTACACATTAATGAACAAGTAGTTAATTGCAAAATTATGTTTTTTTGTTAAATGAATACAACATACAAACTTCAAATCCGTATTTGGTTCACATTGTCGGTTGAATCCAACTAAACCAAAACGGATCATATAATATTAGCGGCAAAGTTTATATTACACAATGTTGTTATTTTAGGAATGTCTGGATGGAGGCTTCATCTCTATGGGAAGTATTTTGTGCATTGTCATCCAATTATTTTTTAATATCTACATAAAACTCTTATTTGATTTTTGAACATGTGCATCTCTTGCACAAAGGATGTTGTCTTTAGCTATTATATCAAAGACTGATTCTCTATACAATTATTATTGAAAAGGGATTTTGAAAACTATGGCAAATCCTTGATTCTACTAAATGGATTGAGTACTTGTCACTTATATATAGTCCAGTCTTGGAGCATTTTATTGTCCATTTTACAATTTTATATTGTCTGTTGGGCTGAATTTTATGATACATTGGTCTGTTTTGAGATTTGTTCAAGCACGGAACCAATTCTGCATATATTTATTACTAATATATATGTAGCTATGTCCAAAAACAACATTTGCCTTTTCCAAACAAAGCATTCACTACAGTATTTAAAACACTACAATTACAATGGATTCTAGAGTATTTAAAACACTACAACGTTTCTAAATTAGACACCCACAACTTTCTTAAACCAAGCACCCACTACACAACATGCTAAAAAATAACCAACCACAATGTCAACTATTCCTAAAATAACTATTTTTAAAATAACCAATTCCTAAAATAACAAATTCAGTTTTTAAGCTGGTAAAAACTGATTCATAAATTATGTGTTTAATTTGAACTTGTTGGCATAGAAATTTAGAAAAGTTGCATATTAAAGCAATTATTTAAAATTAAATTAAATTGAAATTGTGTTATGCGGACAAAATCGAGAATTTTTTTTTGTTTCAACTCGGATACAAACAGAGAGATACAGATGGGCGCCTCTTCTTTTTTTCTTATTTTATTTAATTTTTTTATATGTAAAAATTATGGGCCACCCCACTAATAACAGTATATACGGAAACAGATAAAGAATATAATTTCAGATTAACCCTTAGATTTGTAAGTATTGCAAATAATTCAAGTAATCAAACTGGGTAATTAAAATATAATATGCACATTGTTGGTAAATAGAAGATCATCTCAAATATTGAAAGGAAATTTTGAAAAGTTAGGTTTCAACACAAAGATTACCATCTATTTTTATAATTAAAATAAATGAATTTGTTTACTGAAGCAGACTGCTTAGTTCTTAGTTCTTACATCCACTTTAAAAGTTTTCAATCTGCGTGCAGTTTTAAAATGGCAGCAATTCAACGATTTAAGATCCTCACAATTTATTTATGTCACTCATTTTCCCAAATCAAGAACATCTTACTGATGAAAATATTAAAAAATAGAAGTTAATTATGATCTGATGTTGAGTCTTCCATTCAACAAAGCCTTTGCTAAAAAAAATATTAATAATAAAAAGATGCTCACTGTTCCAACTCGTTGAGATTCTGAAGGGGAAGTTCCCAACTTTTCTTTTGAATTTCACAGAAATGAGAAAAAGATTGACAGATTCGTACTAACAAACAGTAAACTACCTAGCAAGTAAAATATATTCATTACTCCACAACTGAAGTAAAATAAATTTAACCATACCGAGGGGCTTAGCGAGGGATGGCAACCACGCTTGAACAAAGTCGAATATGACAATGTCTGGCCTTGTACGCATCAGGATATCTTCTACTTGAGGCTTTGTCAAGTCAAGAGCGATCTTTAACAGCTCAGCACCATCAGCTGTTACCTCAGCAGTGCTCTCAGCGCCAGGCGGGAGGCCAGCGACATAAGGGAGGTCTAATGGTAGTATAGAGATGAGCGGGGTGGATGGAAGGAGTGTTGTGACACGTGGCACATTTCCTTTGGTTATGAGAAAGGTCACACGTATACTACTGTCGGCAATTGCGATGATCTTGCGAGCCAATTGGATGTACGGGTTGATGTGACCATATGCGAGCCATGGAAACATCATAATATGCATGGTGGTTTCATGGGTGGTTGCGGCAGCACCAGGTAAGGTTATATTTTCCATTTTTTTAAGAAGTTTTCTTCAAGATGGATCTATTTTATGTTCTGATATTTATGAGCAAGGAAAGAGAAAAAATGTGGCCGGGAGGCCTACTTTCATCACTGTTTAACTCTTATCAAGTTTTATTTGAATAAATAATAAAAAAAGTTTTTATTTGGTGCCATTAGTCAGGACCTAAAGTATTCCCGTGGGGGCAGCTGCCCCCCTCCCCTCTGGATTTTAAATTTTAGCAGAGATTGGAATGTTCCGATTGACTTTGCCTCCCCTGAAAATTTTTTTGCGCTCCTCAAAATGTTTGAATTGTAATTCGAGTTAAAATTAAAATATTTTTGTTGAATTATGATTGATAATTAGAATTATAGATTAGAAAATTAGAAATTACAAGTCAGAGTATTGAAAAGTATAAGTTAAAGAAATTTTTTTTATCGAGTATCTAATTAGTTAATGAATTTAATTCCGATTAGCTATTTAAACCCGGTTTGATATTTTTTTTGCCCTCTCCCCTCACCCAGATAAAAATCCTGAATCCGCCCCACCATTATCTCATGTACCCATGGACCCTAAGACCGACACAGCCAGCTCTCTACATAGAAGTTATTCCACGCATCTATTTTTTTAATCTACTCAAGAGTGTATTTTCTCCATATTAACGTGTATAATTATAATATTTTAATGCGATATTTATATATCATTAAAAAAAAAAAAAAAGTAACAACATCAATAGCAGTATTTAGGTTTAGATCTATATTGTCCAATCATAATGTACACAATTATTAAAGGGACCCTGAGAATTTCACCTCTAGTCAGATTGATCCGGATTTTGATCGGACGGTGCATATATACAAGTTAATATTATGTTACCTCAGAGGATAGAATTTGGGTGATTTTCAAGGGTTTCTGACCAGAAGGTAACAGAATATTTAGGTTTAGACCTGGTCCGTTCGATCATCGTATTCTGCATGAATGTGGATTCCATATGTAAACATAAATATTCTGTTACCTGAAAGGATAAGGATTTCGGGTGGATCCGGACCTCTCGATTTTCTCGGGCACAATATTAAACGGATCCTGGATTTTATCTCATGTTGGATTAGTTCGAATTCTGATCAGATAATTCAAATTCAAACTCAAAATTTCATTTATTGTAGGGATTCGGATCTGGATCCACAAAATAGACGGTTCAAGTTTTATCCGGCAAGAGAACTATAGGAAATGAATTTGATGAAATTTGTGCTATATTCGTGCAGCTGAACTGTTTTTTAATTACAAACCTCTCCTCTATATATACCTATAGTAACATAATTCGTGATTAATTCTCATATAATTTGTGTATAATTCATTTTTTTAACGTTTCTGAACAGAACATCTAATAAAACGCAAAAAGAAAATATATATTATATATTTTATTCGCAAATAAAATGCAAATAAAATACTAAGAAAATGGTCAAGCCTCACTATGAACCACGAGAAATATTAAAATTTTCTATTGTAGAAAGTTATACACCACGCCTATCCAAACAAATAGTTAAGATTTTTTTCTCCCAAGCCAGTCCAATTCATATCACCTAAGGTAATACAAAACGTCTGATCTAATCGAACAGCTCAAATCCAAACTCAAAATTTGAGTTACTGGAAAATCGCAGCATGAAAATCACATTTAAGAACAATGAATATATGTGATTAGATCCCAGCCCAAAACCTAACTGTAGCCGTGTCACAGGCCTGTAGACCCCAAAACATAATAAGACATCAGTTATTGTACTGCAACACAGCCTCCCTGTTTTGATGCGTACCGCTTCAATGAACCTCCATCAATCAAGGCATGGATAAATATCTCTAGTCATATCATAAACTAATTTTTTTATTCAAAATAACCTAAACATCATGATATAAACTATTTTTTTTTCCTATTCAAGATAACCTAAGAATCATGTTATTAAAATAAATTTTCAATTTGGGCCTTGAAATAACGCACTACACGCTACGCACTATAGCGCACTGCTATTATTGTTATAGCGATCAATAGCTGACATAACACACTTTTATCCTATAGCTTAACGTTTAAGATTCAAAAATGCTATAGAGAGTTATTTAGAACACTGTTCTCAACCCAAATTAACTGCTCACATATATAGCTTTTCAAAAAGTAGTCATATGCTAAAATCGGAGTTTCGTGCATACAGTTAATATCCCAATTTGATGTTCATATCATGTTGGTCTCTTTTTACGAATATATGTTAACAACTTGCCAATTGTCCCGTAGGATTGCCAAAAATGTAGCTGTGGTTGTACGGTTAAGCCAACAAAAACTGTTAGTTCGTGGCTCATTCAAGAGGGTCTAAAACACCACTACCCGCTTGGCAGTTAATGTGTGTTTACCAAATATATATATATATATATATATACAGAGAGAGAGAGAGAGAGAGAGAGAGAGAGTTTAAGGTGCATTACAATGACATTTCAGCAGCCAGTAAGGGATTAATTGCACCGATAGAGTAGAATTGACATTTATCTGCTGTCATCTACATGTGTTAGGTGTTATATGAATTTGGTTGATGTTGGCAACAATCCAACTTTTACCCGGGACCAGACACATTAATTAGAACCATACCATTACCAAATAAATAACCAAACCTTCTAATAATTGCGGTTGTTGATGCATGCATTCATGTGCGCGGGTTGGTGGATTCTTAATAAAGATTGTTCCCAGTGGCAACGGTTCTTGTATGTAACAGTCCATATACACTACCACAAAAAACAGTAATTGTATACGTAAAATCATACACGAAAGCAACAAAATTACCGACAAAACAGTATTGTAAAAATAGGTGGTGCGCTCACAAAAATGCGCTCAACCATGAACACACGGTCATTAACACATATACAGTGTATGAAAGATATCTGAATTTTTGCATGTTTACTATATTAAGAAAACATGTACTATTGCACCCATTCATACACGGTTAAAATGCAAGCAACCATGTACGATTCGCTCACGCTCTCTTCACTGACCATGTTCAAAATTTGTATATGTGTCATTTTGTACAAAGGATAAATTTGTGTGCATTGACTATTGAGTTCATTTCGATTCTTAATTTATAAATGTTATTAGAGTAATTTATGTTGGTTTATAGTTAGCAAATTAACATAGATGCGAGCAAGCATATTATAAACAATTTATAATGAGGAGGGTTCAAATGCCTCCATTTTTTGTACCTCCATCATGCCTCAATTTTTAAAAACTTTAATAATTCAAAATTTAAATCTTAAAATTAAAAAAAAATAAACCGTTGGATATGAACTATATCATTTTATCTATGCACATGTAAAATATTATGGCATTTCAACTTTGTTTTGATTGTCATCTTGAGCTTGTAAAAATGTATACAAATATGAATAATTTCTAGACGTTGATTTTTCAACTTATTGATTCATACAAAAGCAAAATCAAAATGTGATAATTTTTTATGGGCACATAGAGAAAATAACATAGATCACATCTAACGGTTTTATTTTGATGTTTAAGTTGTAAACTTTGAGTTATTTAAGTTTTTAAAAATGGAGGCATGATGGAGGCACAAAAAATGGAGGCATTTGAACCCTCCTCATTTATAATATATATATACACACACACATAGAAATTAAATAGCATGCAACATACAAGCAACATATATAAATTAAATATATAACATGAGGATGGATCCAATTACACCATTTTATGGTAACACATCTTGACACCATATTTTTATTAATCATTTTTGTGATTTAAAAATTCAAATAGTCGATTTGAACTATTCAACATGATGTCCATATTAAAATGTGCTTGGAGACCAAATTTTACATTTTTTGAAAATTTATTACTATTTATTTAAAAAAAATTAAATTATTATTTTTCAATGGTTCAAAATTGTCTGAAAACAATAATTTTATACACATCTTAAAAATACTAAAAAAATTCAAAAAATGTAAAATTTGGTCTCCAAGCACATTTTAATATGGAGATCATGTTGAACGGTTTGGATTATCTGTTTGGCCTAATCAGATCAGAAATAAGGATGGATTTCTTTGAAAAACTTGTTTTTGCATTAAAAAAGTTGGAATATATTTAGAAAACAATAATATATTATGAGAAGGGATCCGATTACCACAATTTTGAGTTACCACAACTATTTTCTACATTTTCAAAGTCCAACTCGTCGATCCGAACCATTCAACATGATCTCCACAATAATCCATTAACAAATATTTAAAACTAAACAAGTTGCCTAATGATTTCTCACGTACGTGTAATAGGAAAGCAAAGGACAAGCATATTTTTCTATCAAGATGGATATTTATTATATATATCTCTACCTAAATAAGTGCGCATGCTATGCATTGCAGAGATATGGCCCTCTCATACAGTTTAATTATATATATATAAAATATATATAGGGTCCGGCTAATTTGCTGCCAGCAGCATTTTAGTCGGAGGTGCTGCCGGGTTTTTACATTTTTTTGAATTTTTTACTATTTATTAAGCTGGTTTGAAAACCGTTGATTTCAATGCTGCAGAAATTTACTGAAATCAGCGGTTTTCAAACTAGCTTAATAAATAGTAAAAAAATTCCAAAAAATGTGAAATTTGGTCTCCAAGTAGATTATAGTATAGATTAAACATCTAACGGTTTGGATTTGTTGTTTGGACATCACAAAATAAAAAAAGGCCGGCAGCAAATTAGCCATTGCCTATATATATATTAAACAAATTAGTTAAATTCAGACCATTTAGATTTTAAAAATGTAGAAAATGGTTGTGGTAACTCAAAATTGTGGTAATCGGATCCCTTCTCATATATTATAATCCATTAACAAATATTTAAAACTAAACAAGTTGCCTAATGATTTCTCACGTGTAATAGAAAAGCAAAGGACAAGCATAATTTTCTATCAAGATTCATATTTATTATATATATCTCTACCTAAATAGGTGCGCATGCTATGCATTGCAGAGATATGGCCCTCTCATACAGTTTAATTATATAAAAAAAAATATATTAAACAAATTGAAACTTTGAGAGAGTTAAATTGTAATTTCCATTTTTGATGAAAAAAAATGTTACATAAAAGTAAACACGTTTGAGAAGACATTGTCAGATACAAATCAGATCTACCACATGGGTTTTTCAGGTCCAAATCAGAAGTAGCACATAGGTTATTCAGATCAAATCAGAGTGGTCCAAATTAAATCAAATTTTGATTGTGCTGTCGAAAAAATTAACTCAAACAGTACAATAATGCAGAGGATGCTGAGCTCTTCCCCTACCCCCACTCAAATTTAACATTTAATATGAAAATTGAAACCCAGTTAATCCCAAACCTGTAACAGATAACATTTGCAACAGAGTTATAACAGGTTATTGGGGGACCAAAACTTTAACGACTGGCCATCAGTGAATTGCATTATTGGTATGGACACGTGTTTCCTTTTCTTTTTCATATTTAATTTTCGTATAAGACAATATTCTTATATTTAATATACTATGATTCTCACTAATTATTTAGAGGTTGGACTATATATGATTCCCACTAATTATTTAAACACTTCTAAAATTACAGGGTCCACTTCTAAAATTAGAAGTTGTACTATGGTCCCCACAAATTATTTATCTGTACAAAAAAATATTCATCACGATAAATGTATACGAGGTGATTATTCAAGGATTTTTTACGTATGTATAAATATTTGCAATTATAGGTATAAATACTTGCACGAAGAAATATAAATACTTATAATACTTACACGACGAGATATAAATACTTGATATTAATACTTTCATATATCAGCCAGTGTCATATGTGAAAAATATTTGCAAGTATAGATGTAAATACTTGCACGACGAGATATAAATACTTGTATGACGACGAGCCCGAAAGTATATCATTATGGATCTCATTTGAAAAAGAAAATTGTATAGAAGACGTTCGTGGTTTTAGATTCGGCAAATTACTCATAGATCGTCAGAAATGTGAACGAGATTGAAATGAGATAAAAAAAAATCACCTCAAAAAACGTGTATGGTCCCCCATGTAGTTTGAGATTGGTTGGAGAGAAAATTATTTATGTAAAAATTGTTCACCTTATAGGTATAAATACTTCTGTTCTCAGTGATAAATACTTCCGTGCGTAAGTATTAAAGAAAAACAAAATTAGTGTTAGAGTTTTTATATATTCAACAACGATTGAGTTCAAATTTAGTTTCTCTCTGGGCACCCTTATAATTATATATTCAACAAGGAAAATTCATCTAAATATTATATATTGAAAATAATAGGGAGTTTCCGTCAATAGATTGCTTACAATAGATTTTCTTCTTATTTTCCAGCAAAAGTACTTCAATTAATCTGCAAAGAAAAATTCATAACCACATATCCACATAGACTTGGTTCTCAATTATATATTTTGCAACTGGTACTTTTTTAATACTTCTTTGTTTCTACTCTTGAAGGTTAATTCAGTTCATCTATTTTTCTGTAGAAGCTATTAGATCTCTCATGCTCTTGACAATCTCCACCATGAATTTCTCTTGTATCTCCTTATTCATTAGAAACTCCTTCAATTTCTTCTGATTTTGTCTCATCTTTTTTCCTCGGCATTCCTCTTTCACCATCACTGCTCTGATAGCTTCATTGATTGCCTCCCTGCAAAATGACCCATCAGCCTCATTCCTTTCAACCTCGACACCTATTCCAACTCGTATTCGAACATCATAGAAATTAAGAACTGGTCCCCCGTCTGCGGCAGCATCACAAGCTACGTGGCGGGTTGTCTCGGAGTGTGACAAATGTAATTTTTTCTCTTTCTCTCTATCTTTAGTGTTGTGTATACTTATAATATAAAGCAATCTTGATATAGATTCGTAATATCAATGTGGTAAATGCTATTTATACATAATCTTTATATACATACAAGAAAATTTCATTATAATTAATACAATAAGAAAACTATATATAGTCATTTTACTCTTAAAAAAATTCACATTTGCATAAACTTCCAGTCACCCGTATCAAGAACAATTAAAATCTATTGAACTTTTGTTTGATTTTTGTGCCTGATCTCTCCCTCATTCGCCACATGTTGGAGCATGTTCATGCCTGCAAAACAATGGATCGGAATATCACATCACACAGTGGTCTTTTAAATGAGGTAAAAAAGGTTTCTACTTTTGAAGGGTAAGATACTTAGCAGTATTGTATGTTCTTTTGCAACTCAACTTCAGCAAATCAGAAACATTAAATCTCAAAGTATATATGCTCACTATTTTGCAGATAATAACACAAAAGAAAACCACACATTGACTGAACAAATTGCCTACAATACAATATATATTGCCAATTTACGATCAATTTTCCTTGTTGATGCCCAGGCTTTTTTCTCTCTCCCAGTCGACAGTTTACTCCCTCCGAACAATCTACTGCCCTTTTCAAACTTCCCTAGCAACGTGAGCGATCATTGCTCAATGTTTTCTTTATATTATGCGTATTGATAACATTGATTACAACTGTCATTCTTCTTTCGGGGGCTTAAAATTTTGGAAGAGCATGAACCAGGAAGAGAGCTAGGAAAGAGGGCTAATTAATTGATAATTGATCAATCCGGGTAGGGAAAGCCTGTAGAATGATTCAAACCTGCGAAAATGACATATAAGTGATGAGCAGATCATATGATAATGGGAGTTGAAATATATTTGGCCTTGCGTGAGTTGGATTGGATAATGAATAATCATGAATTGGATGATGAATAATCATTTTTGTTGCGTGAGTATTTTATTAATGTTGCATCTTTCTTTTGATCAGAGTCTCTCCTTTTGAACAAATCGGATAGACATGACACGTTTAAATATAGATTTGAGCACGAACCTTCTAAATAATTTTGGATAAAAGTGTCTTTTTCTTATATATCATTAGATTGGGAAAGACTTAAAGGTGGGAGCACTTTTTGTTCCCTAAGAAAATCATAAGCCCTCTTCAAGAAATAAGGAATTTGATTTTCCAAAAGCCACACATTGACTGAACAAATTCCCTACCATACAATTTATATTGCGAATTTGCGATCATGACACAAACAAACATAATAAGAGGGTCTTCAAAAATAAATGACTTTTACATGAGAAGTGCTAGTGTTCAGGAAGTAATGACATTACAAACAATAAATACTTTTTGTTTCTATAGATTTCTATTATCTGGTCCATGATTTAACATACTTGCCTTACTTCAACGCCTCCAATAATTAGATCATTTCTCAGAAATATAGTGTTTGCATCAAAAAAGAAGAAATGCTCAACTCGATCCTCTCCAGTGCCAGTATTAAATTCTCCCAACTTAATCTCCCTCCATCCGTCTTCTCTCGTCTGACATTCCTGACAGATATCCACCATGCAGCTTCCGTAAATTGAAGCTGTCTGGCCACTTGAACTGTCACAGTTCCATTGAAGAATTTTGAGAACCTGTGAGCTTGGCATTCCCTTGAATATAACATAGGCAACATAGTTCATCTTGGGGGAGAGATCTCTCGGATAATTTGTTAATGGATATAGCTTTTGTACCATTATTACCTCTGCTCCGTTCATCAACACAATCAACCTTAATTTCTTTTTCACGACACCTTCGTTCTGCCATCAAGATGGATCCAATTATGGCAGAGTTGGACGTAGAGCTTCTTTGAGACAGGCCGCTTTTGGGCGTCAATATTAGCACGACAAATAATTGATTAGAGTTCGGCAGGCATGAATCTTCCCCATACATCATCCGAATCAATTGCTGATTTAAATGTGGTGCAGACAGCTGCAGATCGACATGCATCCTTTGGGGAGGTTAATTTCATCACTGTCCTTAGCCAATCTTGATCCTATATATGTTAAACATTGTTATAAGATTTATTTACATGAAAACATTTTTTTATTTTTTTTTCCTACCTTTGGATAGTTCAATAATTTATTATTTGTTAAATTTATATCGCTATATCTTAATATAGATTTGTAGTATTTATGTTTTGGATGTTATTTATTATACATAAACTTAAATTTACAAACACAAAAATTTTAATTATAATAAAAAGGTATAATTGACATTTAATGTACTGCTATATATGCGTATATATAACACTTCTCCTACGGCCGTCATCATCTGTATTTCATATTTACATGCATGGTCGCAGAAATTGTCAAGTCATGTGCATAAAAAATTGACAAAGTTTGTTGGGCTCAGTAGAATTCGGAAGGAAAACTCATAGCCGGCCTACTTATCCAGTTTCTATTTAGAAGCCCAATAATTTAAACATGCATGAATCAGACGTCTTTGTTTAATTATAAATCCTTTGGGCGTCAAGAGGAGCTCTACAGAAACCCTCTCCAATATTTTGAAAACTGATTATATTTTATTTTATAAAGCACTATCAAATTATACTATAGTAAAAATAAAAAATATAACGGTCCAGTTCTTCAAACTCATTTACAATAGTTGGATTTACATATTTATATATCAACGCCGACATTCTTTTTAGGTCAAACGCTAAAGATAAAATAAAGAAAAATTCTCTCAAAAAGAGAAAGAAAAATTCAGAATTGAAGCCACAATATATAAGGCTAAATAGTCTAATTTCAGCCTTTCATTTCTTAGAAGATTCTCAGTTTCCACAATTTAACTAAAACCATATTAAGCCTTCCAATCATAACTCTTTATAGTTTTGTGCATGTATCACAAATAATAATATTTTATCTTACATGAAATATAAAGAATGGTCTAAATTAGTAAACAATGGTCTAAATTAAACTCAACTGTGGTAAACAATGGTAAACAATGGTCTAAATACTAATATTTTATCTTACATGTAATTCAACTCAACTGTGGTAAACAATGGTCTAAATTAGTAATTAATAATTACAAAAATGACTATAGAGAATTTTATCAAAACTTATTAATTAACTCGAGATGAAAACATTACGTAATAGTGAAGCTGAAGAGATCAATAGAGGAAAAACATTTAAGATATATAAATTAACTCACCCTGGTTATACAGTGACTCAACATAACAAACCCTAACTTCACCTCAAATACTAAATTACTAAACTAAATTAAAACAAAAGACAAGGAAATAGCGTATTTTCTGGGGCCAACTCCTCGCTGTCTCTATCTAACCCTTTACATTCAACTCATTGCTCTCACTGATATTAAGTTAGAAAGAAAATAAATCAGACGACCCATGACTCCACTTTCCTATCACTACTTAACAAACAGATCATGGGTCAACTTTTACATTTCGACCTTTGCATTTATATATCTACTGGGCCGCAAGTATGTAATGAAAATCCTAAGAGTTTCATAGAAGGAATTTAATTTACCAATTCCAATTACTTTTGGTGTTCCATGAGGATAACTATTTCTTTATTTACTGATAATTCAAAATATAAATTTTAAACCACAAATTTGGACCATTGGTCGTCTTTCTTATTAATTCTTGTAGTATTGCATTTAGGTCAAAAATCATATATATATAGTCCTTTTGTACAAGAAAAAGAAGGTAGAAAAATCGCCCGTGCAAATTAAACACGGTTATGTTATCTTCTTGATCTTGTATAGGACGAATTAAATACAAGTTTTCTGATATGTTACTTCAAAAATAAAACTAGATAAACAATTTCATCATAATAGAATTCAATAATAGCCATTTAGTTTACTTCATTTTCATGATTGGTACGTATTTTAAATTTACATGGTCGCAGAAATTGTCAAGTCATGTGCATAAAAAATGCAGTAACTTGCACATGATAGGCAGAATCAGAAAGTTGGATTTGACAAATTTTGTTGGTCTCAGTAAAATTTGGAAGGAAAATTCAAAGGCCGGCCTACTTATCAAGTCGCTATCTAAGAAGCCCAGTAATTTAAACATGCATAAATCAGACCTATATGTTTGTTTTAAATCCATGGAAAAAGAGAAGCTCTATAGAAAAACCCTCTCCAAAATTTTGAAAACTGATTATATTTTATTTTATTTTGTTTTATTTAGCCCTTCAAAATTGTACTATGGTTAAATTATAGAATATATCTGTCTAGTTCTTAGTTAAAAAAATCATTTACACGGTTGCTTTATGTAACCGAGTTTAGAGATTGGGCATAATCATATGCGGTTGCTTGATTATTAACCGTGTATGAAGATGGTTTAATCGTACACAATTTCTTAATGAAAAAACTGTGTACAAATCTAGGTATCTTTCCTATACAGTTTTCTTTTAAATGATCGTGTGTGCAAGGTTGAGCACATTTTTGTTTGCGCACCTCCTTTCTTTACACACTATATATTTTGTTAGAAATTTATTAATTCCCGGTATATTGTACCTTATATAATTAGTGTTTTAGTAGTAGTGTTTTTTCTCAACGCATAATTTCGTAAGACATAAGTTATCCCAAACTAATTTTATATAATCCCAACTGAGTTGGCATGGAATTGACTTTTCAGTACGTACTAGCCTGAATTTAGAAATTACCCAAAACATGTGCGTTGCTTTTATTATTGGCATTGAATTGACTTTTCAAACGATTCTATTGTGTTGCTTGCTACGGTACCTCGGACAGCGCAAAAATAATTCAAACAAGTTATATATGAGGATGAAGTATAACAAGATTCTTACTTAGCAACTCACCATAGCCCATCTCTCTATGTATATTAACCGAAGTTGAACATTCACTCATACGTAGAGAAAACTAAAATAAAGTCGTCCTGGTGGCCAACTAATGCCAATGTACAATTTGTGCGACATTAAACTATATATATATATATATATATATATATATATATATGATCGATATAGTTAATTACCTTCATGATTTATTAATCCATATATATATGATTAAATTAAACATTTCCCTCAATTCTTACGAGGGTTGCCTTCACAATGACTAACTTGATGTTATATATACTTAGTCGGGCTAGTATGACATCAGGTGACACCTGCTTCAAAACATATTGGATAGATTTCAAATTACTATTTCAAACCGTTCAAACCGATTTATTTTATAAGTGATTTGTTTACATACCAAAAAAAAAAATCGAGTTATTTTAGTATCAAGTCAAGCGGTCAAAAAAATAAAAGAATAAATACATTAAAATTAAATTAAAAACGCCTACATTTGACCGCTTGACTTGATACTAAATAAATTTGAAACACATACTTGTACTCCTACCAATGAGTCCTGTACTTGTTAATAAATTTTAAAAATCTGACATACTCGTACTCTGTAAAAGATGTGTCTTGTACTCGTCTGAGATGGTGTTTTACGAAATATTATTATTGTCATTGGACAGTCTAAAATGTGAAAACCATATATACTATGTGCAAATAATTGTAATTGTTTAGTATCCAATTAATCAGTTACAGCATGTCACTAGGTGTTATAGATATGTTGTTGTAGATGCTACCTTTTTATTTCTTTTTCGCAAGCGAAGACTTCCAACTTCCAAGCTGACTTTCGCCATCACCAAATGATTATGATTAGTATTGTTGAGCTAGTTGACATCTATTATTTTATGTGAAAGACTATCATTGCTTAACTAATAAATTAATGACACGCTATTTCTGGCTTAGGGAATTTTCATAATCTTGGACCTGTTTTAAACTTACAATTTTCATATGACACGCTATTATTTCTAAAGGCAGATCCTAAGATAGTTTATGCACTCAAAATGCATTTAATTGCTTTTGAAAATTTGTTTGGAATGAAGATAAATTATTCTAAATCTGAAATGGTCCCTTTTAATTTGTCTGATCAGGAGGGTACTTATTTAGCTAATTTTTTTGGTTGTAAAATTTTTAGTTTGCCCATTACTTATCTTGGTTTGCCTTTACACTTTAAGAAGCCAACCGCACTTGATTGGCAGTCAGTTATTATTGAGAAATTTGACTCTAGAATTCAGGGGTGGAAAGGTAAATTACTATCGTATGGGGGTAGTATTACTCAAATTATTGGTGCGCAGACTGGAGACGCGCACCAGCTTGTTCCACCAAATGGAGACGCGCACGGATCGGTGCCCCGACTGGGGGTGCGCACCAATATAGGATTTATTAGTTATTATGATAATTTTGTAGTATAATTTATGTTGGATTTTTTTTAGTGATTTTATTTGTATTATTTTTTTGTTTTCAAAATTCACCATTCAAAACAAATGAAATTATAAAACAAATAAAACAAAACCAAAACAAAATTTATAATTCCAAACAAAGTTCATAATTCCAAAAATCTAAAATACAAACAAAACAAAACAAAACAAAACAAAAATCAGATTGGTGCGCAACCCCAGTCAGCGCACCAATCCGTGCGCGTTCCCAATCAGCGCACTAAAATGGTGAGCGTCCCCAGTCTGTGCACCAATCCAATTTGGTGCGCTGACTGGGTCTGCGTGGGTGGTAACATTTAAAATATGACCGGGTGGTAATCAATTAATTTTGTTTTTTTTGGAGTGTTAAGTAAAACAATTTCGGGTCATTGAACAGTCTAAACTTGTCCAATGCAGGTAACGTACAAATGCGGAACTACACCGATCGACTTGATTTGCAACAAAACTGGAATGGTGCTCCTGAGATGTTCAATCACTAGTGGAAAAACATGAATCAGGATCGGCCTATCTGGATCGGTTATATGAAACAACCGATACTAATACCTATCTGGATTGGTTTTCTGAACAAAACCGATCCTAAAAACTAGTTAGATCGGGTTTTTTAGTCAACCAATCCTAATTTGTGAACTACCAGGATCGGTTTTTTATAAAACCGATCCTGATACTAACTATTAGGTTCGGTTGTTTAGAACAACTGATCCTGATAGTATCAGGATCGGTTTTATAAAAGAACCGATCCTGATACAATTTTTTTTTTCAAAATTGGTTCTGCAAAAAAAAAAAAAAAAATCAGTGTCGGATTTTTATTCTGATACTATTAGGATCGGTTTTTTATAAAAAACCGACCCTGATTTTTTTTTTTTTGCAGAACCAACTTTGAAAAAAAAAATTGTATCAGGATCGGTTTTATTGCTAAAAACCGATCCTGATAGTATCTGGATCGGGTTTTAGCAATAAAACCGATCCAGATAGTTTTTTTTTTTTTATTTGGAAAATCTTTTCATATGGTTATGTTTAAATAAATATAAAAAAATACATATTAGAAATATAAGTTAATTATTTAATAGAAATTTTATTTAATTTTCAAATTCTACTTAAATAATATTAAACAGCAGATAGGTACTATTTGACATTGATATTTCATGAATGTAATTTTGATGAAAATTAATGTAATTTATATTATTAAAATGTATGTGATAATATAATTAATTATTTGACATTGATATTTCATTTTGAAGTCATTTTGACTATTGAATTTTTTTATACAATCATGCATAATGCATCAATGACTTGTGCCATATAATAATATACATAGGACTTGAACCCTTGTTGTGTGGGGTTGTGAAGGATATGTGGTTAGAGATAACAAGGCGACTTTTTAATTCATTTCATTTTGTCTCGTTAATTAAATCTTAATTAATTACAAGTGAAAGCTGGCTTTCGCCATTAATAAAATGATTTGTGATTAGTGTTGTTGCTGTTGAATAAATAAACTTATTTTTCTTTAGAATCCATATATGTTATTTTTGTAAGACAAAGAAAAATGAGATTAACAAAACAAATTGTATTTGCAATCTTATTTTTCTGATTACAAATGTTCATATCTATACTTATTGCACTATTATTCTCTATTGCTATTAATTATAAGGCTCTATTTCCTATTCTATTAATAATGGTACACTATTCTGTATTCTAATAAATAAACTAGCCGTTATAATTTGAATCCTATTTTATATTTCAATAATATAGAATGTTGTAAGAAAATATATTGGAGTCTAACAAATATCAAGGAATCTAAATTAGTCATTTAATTATGCACAAAATATAACTTCTAATATATTTTAAAATCAGAGTTGACATTTTTTATCAAAACCTCAACCATTAAGAACTCAAGTGAAAAAAATCCAATATATCACCACACGATCATAAAATTGACTCACGTACGGTAGCTTCTTTTAATATCTACAGAAATTATCGGAAATATTGTCAAAATAACATGGATCGCATGTACATATAACATGTCAAAAATACGGCAGACTAAATCAATATGAAATATGGACCAGCAAGAAATATGTATAGGGGAAATATAAAGATTATTTTACTACTTAAGAAACATAATTATAAAAGAAAAATTAAAAATTTAGTTTGAAAGTATATGTTTCAATACATGAATAATGAAATTATGAGGGGTAATATTGCCAATTAGAATCAAAATTGAATAATTTATTAGATAGATTTATTGAGTGAGAATATTATGATCAAATATATTCGTTGTGCACCTGAATCATACTGTGGAGTTTAGGGTTATGCAAATGGTCCGGTCCGGTCCAAAATCCTCCGGTTTAAGGGTCTCTCAGGTCCACGAGTCTCTTTAGTTCATAGGTCTCCACAATTCATGGGTTCGTACGGTTCGAGTTAGACGGTCCAAATTTAGAGAGGATGGCCTAAACCCGTGCTAGGGATCATGGTCCAGACCCACACGGGTTGGTCCGGTCCATGATCCGATCCGGTCTGGTCCGGTTTAATTGGTCGGGTCCAACGGGAGTTGAATCCGAAAGAGTGGAAGAAAAGCGCCGCTGGGCAACGAAGAAAAGAGCTTGATCCGGTCCAACATGGGTTGGATCCGAAAGGGAGGAGGAAGGCAATGAAGCTGGACAATGAATCGTAGCTGTTTTTTTGGAAAAACTGGGCAATGACTGATAGCCGTTTTTTTTATTAATTTTTAACTTTAAAATTTAAATTTATCAATCTTAAAAAAAACAGCGGTTTAGGCACGGTCAGGTTCAGTTTTGTTCTGGTTTATCACAGTTTAGACACGGTCCGGTCCGGATCATCACGGGTTTAGGCACGGTCCGGTCCCGGTTTAATCCGGTTATGGTCTGGTCTGGTCCACGGGTTTAGAACCGCCAGGGTTAGTCTGGATCTAGTGGCAAAAATTCATCAAAAACCGTGCTAAGACCCTCTTTATCCTCGGTCCAGACCGGTCCGGATTTTGACCATGGTCCGGGTCGGTATGGATCGGTTCCACAGGTGGTCCTATCCAGTTCTGAACCGGCCGGTTTTTTTCAAAACACTAGTGGAGTAAACATGGACATTTTTCAAGAAGTAAAATTGGTCCAATTTTGTTAAGTTGTTCTAGTTGTTCACTCTTGCCTGATCAGATGTTGGGATAGTGTGGCACGATAAATATATTCTCTTTTAAACCCTAAATTAGTTTCAATATTTTTTATTGAATAATCGCAAGCTTCCCCGGCTCCTTTCAAATTACGTACCAGCTAAGAATATAGCAAATTACGTACCAGCTAAGAATAATCGCAAGCTTCACCTGACAGGTGGTGTAACTTTTCAGAAGAGAGAACATAGCAAAGGTTTTGGTGTAACTTTCCAAAATGGTATTCTGCAGATGCCCCAACTGCAGCTTGACCCAAATCAAATAAATTTACTTGCAAACCTCGTTGCTTTCGAGGAATCCAAACCTTCAACTGAGCGGTTACTGACAAGCTATGTTTTACTCATGGATGGACTAATCAATACAAAAAAGGATGTAAAGTTACTTCAGAAACTTGGTCTAATTACTAACAAACTAAGCAGCACTCAAGTGGCTCTCACTTACTTCAATGATATCGGTAACTTTTGTTCGGTTAACGATAAAGATCATTTCTGCCAAAAGCAGTTTGATGATATCAATTATTACTATTACAGGGGTATGAACAGTTATGCTGTGATGTTGAAGCGCAGATATTATGATAATCCATGGGCAGCCAACTCGTTCATAGCTGGTGTGTTAGCGCTTTATCTTGCAGTGATTCAGACTCTCTATAATATAAATAGTTATTATCGATCGGCATGAGTATTAGCAAACTTGGTTACTATCCCCAGTTATTATCAACCTCTCTTAGATTCTTGGCCAGGATCTTGTTTTGCTTATAATCATTTACTCCGAATTTCGAGCAACTGTTTCTGCAAATACCATATTTGGTTTGTACTTTAAGTTTTCTTTGCATTGGCTTACTCACATAAGTTTTTTTTTTAATCAATGTTTCTCCTATATCAAAGTATGCTCCTCTTTAAATTTGAAACGACAAATTTGGACCATCGGTCGTCTTGCTTATTTATCCCTTAAAAGTATTGCATTTAGGTAAAAATCATAAAAAAAAAATAGCCCTCTTTTCGTACGGGATGATAACATGGAAAATCGTCAGTGCAAATTAAACACAATTGGTTATGTTTGCTTCTTGATCTTGTACAAGACGAACTACAAGTTTTTTGAAATTCAGAAATATAAAACTTGAGTTGAAGTTTCCGATTAAGAGAGATATTGGAACTTTATTGGAACTTTCCGATTAAGAGAGATAAATGAAAATTTTTCAATTTGTTGATCTTTACTTGGCTTATCTTATTAAAAGAGATATTGGAGCTTTCCTAGTATATGCGTTTTATTTATGCAGAAATGCTGAAGAAATAAGTCGGCATTGAATGGACATAATAACTCGTCAAAAGAATAACTCGTAAGGAATAAGTCGGTATTGAATGGACTCGCCAAGGAATAAGTCAAGGAATATATATATAGCTCGTCCAAAACATTTGTCATGCGTTGCTTTCTATTGTTGCCAAGGCATGTCAATATATAATTTGCTCGTCAAATAAACTTTCATATGATTAGGGTTGATCGCGTCAATTAAGATTTTTATAAGGCATAAGCTCTCTTGTGTGTAACTTTCCTGGTACCTCTAAAAATGACTTAATAATTTACTTGCGTACCACCTAACAATTCCCAATATATTAATATACAATTCAGTGTATGGACTTTGAATGATTTGCAGAAGTAAATCTCTAGATGTAGCATTGATTATATATACCGCGCACCCTCATGGTCTCGTTCCTGATTATAAACAACAACGAAAGATTGAAGATTAATACTCAAAGCAAACCCCTCCAATCTACATATATTTCTTATCAACATGTCTGTTGAAAATTGATCCAAAAATAGGAGCACGTTTTTTAGAATAACTGTTAGTAGTGCTAAGTTATTTTGAGTATATGTTTATAATAGCAAGGACAGATTAGTGGGTGCTAAATTTAGAGTAGGCATAGTGGTTAGTTATTTTTAGCATGTTGTGTAGTGGGTGCTTAATTTAGGAAAGTTGTGGGTGGTTATTTTAGGAACATTGTATTGCTTTAAATACTGCATAACTTTATGTAATTGAGTAAGAGAGAAAGGAAATAAAGCGTTGTTTCTATTCAGAAAAATATTCTTCTCTCTTCAATCTTTGCATACTGGCACAAAGCAGTGCAGTATTGCTGAGTTTATCCCAACAAAATGGTATCAGAGCCGATGGTTCGGTGGGACAGCAATTGGCGGCAGAGTCAATTGGTGCGCAACCTTGAAGAATTGCAGCAGCAGCAATTACTAAAGAAGCATTGACAACCTTG
Source organism: Carex rostrata (assembly GCF_964058835.1). Taxonomy (NCBI): domain Eukaryota; kingdom Viridiplantae; phylum Streptophyta; class Magnoliopsida; order Poales; family Cyperaceae; genus Carex; species Carex rostrata. Next base: position 1,445,947 of record NC_135946.1, on the reverse strand, counting down.
AAGACGGCATTTCAGGGAAGTTCTCGAGTTGTGGCAATCAAACAGCAAATCCTACACGAAGATTTGTTGCATATGAAAATAGAAGAATCAATGCAGATTTTTCTAGTGAAGAGTCACATTCGTTGTCAACCAAATTCTAGCATATGGAGACAACACCTTAGAGCAAACTATGGTGGAAAAGGTGCTGAGAAGTGTAGCACAAAATTTGATCACATGGTGGCAGGAATTGAAGAATCAAACGATCTTTCAACATATTCCTTTGATGAACTGATGGGATCACTGCAGACCCATGAAGCAAAGTTCAGATCAAAGGAGAAAGACGATGAAAAGGCGTTCTACAGAAAGGGGGAGTCCTCTCAAGGCAGAGGTGGACGTGGCCATTGTAGATTTGGCGAGTTTGAGTTTCAGCACGACAAAAAGATGTCCAGTTCTTCTAGCAGAACAGATATGGCTGTGTGCAAGCCGATTGTTTCAGAAAACAAAGGGAAGAACAGCAAGCATGCTGTGAAGAAAAAAAGAAAGAGCAATTCATGCTTTTCATGGCGTGTACAGAAGGTGGAAGGCAAAGATCTACAATCTTTGAAGAAGCAAGAGTGAACCCAATTTGTATGTTAAGAAGAGTTGTTGATCGTGTGCTTGTATGTAGATGATATGATATATATGAGCACAAATGAGAAGTTGTTAACAGAATTTCGAGCAAGCATGAAAAAGGAGTTTGAGATGACAGATTTCGGATTGTTGCATTACTTTCTTGGTTTAGAAGTAGAGCAAGAGCATGGCAGCGTCTTTGTCTCTCAAAGAAAGTATGCAAATGATTTGCTAAAGAACGGTATGCATAGTTGCAAGGCAGCAACTACACCCATGAATAATAATGAGAAGTTAACAAGAGATGATGGTACTGGTTTCTGTGATGAAACAAAGTTTAGAAGCCTAGTTGGAGGTTTGATTTACTTAACCCATACAAGACCAGATATATCCTATGCAGCTGGAGTGATATCTAGGTACATGCACAATCCGACCAAGCATCACTTTGGAGCAGCAAAGAGAGTATTGAAATACATCTCGGGTAAAACAGATTGTCGAGCTGAAATTTGTCAATTCAGAAAATCAGAAAGCAGATGTTTTAACCAAGGCATTATCACTAGCAAGTTTGAGAACATGAGGAAGGAGATTGGAGTAACCAATTTTGGATCAAGGGGGAGTGTTGAAAATTGATCCAAAAATAGGAGCACGTTTTTTAGAATAACTGTTAGTAGTGCTAAGTTATTTTGAGTATATGTTTATAATAGCAAGGACAGATTAGTGGGTGCTAAATTTAGAGTAGGCATAGTGGTTAGTTATTTTTAGCATGTTGTGTAGTGGGTGCTTAATTTAGGAAAGTTGTGGGTGGTTATTTTAGGAACATTGTATTGCTTTAAATACTGCATAACTTTATGTAATTGAGTAAGAGAGAAAGGAAATAAAGCGTTGTTTCTATTCAGAAAAATATTCTTCTCTCTTCAATCTTTGCATACTGGCACAAAGCAGTGCAGTATTGCTGAGTTTATCCCAACAATGTCTGCGCCAATTTTTTGCCGCGCCCCATCACATATGAGGTACGGTAGAGAATCTTATTTTAAGCCGAAATTTGTGTCCATTGGCCCGTTGTACTATAAGAAAATAAAGAAGCAAAAAGTCATAGAGGAAGCAAAGAACGAGTGCATATCGTCCTTTTTGAGTAAGCTGTCGACTATTATAAGTAAGCCTAATGCAGATATCAATGATCTCATTCGGATGATTGATATCAATGAGACAATGAAAAGTGAAGTTCGTAGATGGTATGGTAAGAGCTTTCACCTCGGTGATGAGGAGTTTTTCGAAATGTTGGTTCGTGACAGTTGCTTTATTATCCTAATAATCCTTGATTTCTCTAGAGGGGTAGATGAGAGTATGTTCTATCCGGGAGTAGACATTAAAACGGTAAGATTTGACTTGCTCCTTTTGGAAAACCAAATTCCCTTCTTTTTTCTAAATAAGGTTTATAATTTCCTTAGGGAAATTAACATGCTCCGACCAGTACAATCTTCAGAAAATTCTACTTCTAATTCTCCATCTAATTCTCCATCTAGTAGTCCACAAGGCTGCACTTGCTTGTGTTGCCTACCCATTCCAGCACAAAGCCACATATCACAATCTACTCAAACTCCAAATCAAAGACAGAGCCAGTTACCACTATACCCCCTCTCTCAAGAGCAAAGCCAAAGCAGTCGCAGCTTATTACAATCTACTCCACAGCAAAGCCAAAGCCACACACCACAATCTACTCCAGAACAAACCACAAATTTCATAGATGAATTCCTCGAAGAGCTCAAACCTTTCATATGGTTGGATATGCCATGGAAATTCTATGACCATGACGGATTGACTGAACCAACACATTTGCTTGACCTTTATTGGAAATGGTGCACACCATCTCCTTCAAATGGCCCAAGTATTATTAATGCACCGAACCAGCCCGACCTTTCGTCGCATACTTCAAACGACCAAAGTATTAATTTGCTGAACCAGCATGACCTAGAGATTGACTGCTGGCATTTTCCTTATGATAATGATGCAGCTCGTCGCTGGGAAAAAATTCACCTCCGCAGTAATGCACCCAAAAGGATAAAGAATGCAGATGTGCTTTACCAGAGGGCTGGTGCAACTTTTCAGAAGAGAGAACATAGCGAAGGTTTTGATGTAACTTTCCAAAATGGTATCCTTCAGATACCGCATCTGCAGCTTGACCCAAAACAGGCAACTTTACTTGCAAACCTTGTTGCTTTTGAGGAATTGTTGAACAAGCCTTCCAAAGAACGGTTACTGACAAGCTATGTTTTACTTCTGGATGGACTAATTAATACAGAAAAGGATGTAGAGTTACTTCAGCGATATGGCATAATGACTAACAAACTAGGCAACAGTCAAAAGGCTTACACTTACTTCAATGATATCGGAAATGTTTGTACGGTTGACTATGAAGATCATTACTGTAAAAAGCAGTTTGATGATCTGAATAGTTACTATCATTCCAAATGGAACAATCGATTTGCGAAATTGAGGCACGAATACTTCCATAGTCCATGGGCAGTCATCTCGTTGTTTGCTGGTGTATATCTACTTAGTCTCTCTACAATACAGACTTACTATAGCATCTCTCGTTATTATCAACATCATTAGATGCTTGGTTTGAAAGTTGTAATCATTTATTTCTAATTCCGTGCAACTGTTTATGCACCATATTTGCTTTGTATTTGCTCATTTCGTTTCTCATGTATTGGGTTTCTGTTTTAAGTTTTATTTAATTGTGTTGTTAATCAAAATTAAATTTCTCATATTTACGTTTAATTCCCTTCATATCATTGAAACAATTATTACATTTTAAGACTTGTTTATTATACACAAATATAATAGCAACCATTCAGTTTCCCCTTCTCCTTTCTGGTCTTCTATGAATAAAATTAGTCATATTGGAGATATGAGTACTACTTATACTTCTGATTTACAAACTCAAGTTAGGTTCTGGTTAGATCAATGATACCAAAATTGTTCCCTTTCTATTAAATATTATTCCTTATTCTCTAAATGCACTAATAAAACAGTACTGTTAGCTGATGTCATACACACTCAAGGTCAGGTTTTGAAATTTCGAATAGAATTGTTAGGTGTAGATTATAGAGAATGGTTAGAATTGCTTGCTATTATTAGCTATACTTCATTCACTTTGCCGCATGACAAGATAGAGTGGAGATGGGAAAATTCAGGGAAGTTCTCCACTTACTCTATTTACACTATTTTGAACTTTGGTGGGTAACAACCAACCAATGCTATGATTTGGTGGCATTTACCAATTCCCCCCAAATTAAGAATATTCATGTGGTTAGTGACACATAATCTCATTCTGACCAAAGATAATCTTACTAAAAAAGGCTGGATCGGTAACACTCAATGTCACATTTGTGGTCAACATGAAACAGTAGATCATTTGTTTCTAAATTGTGACTTAGCTCAACAGGTTTGGTTCTAGTTAGGAAAAAGTCAAGAGGTAATGCATCTCTGGCACAATTGGGATAGTTTGATTCAGTTTGCTTACTCTCTTAGTCTTGCCGATCGCACAGGTTTTCTAATTGTCCTCAGTGTTGTCACTTGGACACTTTGAAAAAATCGTAATGACATGTGCTTTAATAATGCTCAAGTTAAAACAGCTAGAACATTGATTACTATGATAAAATCTCTTTGTTTATATTGGATAGGTGTGCTGAAAAAGAAGACCAAGAACTCTGTTGAAGAGTGGCTGCCAGTAGTGGAGGATGCGATTCCTATTAGCCAGTTCATGCCTTTACATATGGTGATACACCAGCATACTGACCCAGCTGAGGGCTCTGAGGCCCCTTGATGGATGATGAAGACAGCCTCACCATTTTGCTCTGACTACTTAGCTCTGACTACCTAGTCTATCCTAGCCCTTATGAGTGGCTTAGTAGTAAATAATCTAGATTACTTTTGGACTTTAGTTTCTAGTTCTATTCTGGCAGATGTATGAATTTACTGCTATTTATGGTGGTTTGATATATTATGGCTCCTAGTCGAGGTGACAACTGAGACTAGTGTTTTGTAATTATCCAATTTCAGTAATATGAAATGGGATAATGCCTCTTTTAAAAAAAAAACATTTTAAGACCTGTGCCAAGCTGTTTAAATGAAAGTACAAAAATATATGTTAAATAGCTAGAGTTATGATTATGGTTCTGAAAATCGGATTCGGAATCAGAATTGGTTCATTGATTATGGAATCGGAATCGGATAAATCGGTCGAAATAGGCCGACTAGGAAGCTCGGATTTTTCTCCAAAAAAAAAAAATTTGTATTAAGAAATAGGAAAAAAAAATTGAAAAAATAATTAGTGCAAGTAATGTTCAGATCACTTGTTCACCCCTAAAAAAAAAGGAAAATAGAGATAGAATATAGAAAATAAAAGAAATTAAAAAACAATGAAAAAATGGACGTGGCCATTACCAAAAGAAACGGAGAGGAGAAAAGGAGATAAAAGGAGGGAACCAGCATGAATAAAACGGAGAAAAGAAAAGAAAAAGAGGGGGCTGAAAGCACGGTTCGCATTTCTCACAGTTGTGGCCCACCTAGCAGAATCATGTTACTCTAAGAACCGCGACCATGCGGGCTGAAACACAACACTGTTTTCCTCTCTCTCATTTAATCCGACAAGTAGAGCCCATGCCAAGCAGCCAATCAACACCTGCGCACTCCTTAACCTCTCACGTCTGTTAGACGGGTCCCATGGTTCATTCTTGAGGTGTATGTGCGCCATGCCTATTTGCGACTGAAGACTCTTTCTTCTTCATCAGAAAACCACTTCAAAATCAGAAAAAATCGGGAAAATTAAGATCCAAGTTCACCAAGAATCAATTAGGTCAGAATAGGTCCAGGTAGAAGAGAATCGGCTCAACTCGGACTCAAACTCGGTTGACTCGGCCTGACTTGGACCAAAAATTGGATAACTCGGCCGAGTTAACCCGATTCAACCAAGTTTTGATGAAAAAATCGCATGGGTATGAAACTAGGCTCGGAACCGACCGATACCGTTCTGACTCAGCCGATTTTCCAATCCATGGTTATGATTCATGATTATCGTTCAACATATGGTGGAATGCATTCTATTTTACTAATAGAAGGTTTATCATCAGTGCTAAACTTTGTAAATTCAACATCTACTGTGGTAAACAATGGTCCAAATTAGTAAGTAATAACTACGATAGTTACTTTAGAGGAAATCATTACGTAAAAGTGAACCTGAAGGTATTAAAATATAGAGGAAAACATTAAAGAAAGGGTATATAAATTGAATAACTTATTCATCAAGCTTGACAGTTACAACTCGGATCTCTCTGTTTAAATGGAATTACTCAACATAACAAACCTTTAGCTTCATATCAGCTACTAAATTACTAAACTAAAAGAAGCCTATTGTGGCCCATAGCTCTTTCGGCCCACCTGTCAGTGGTATCTCTTCCATTTCTGCGCGCCTCTAATTCACGATTCGTTACAGAGAAAATAAATCTGACGGCCCATGAAGGCCCACTACTTACAAACGGATCATGGGTCAACTTTTTCCTTTTCGACCTATGCAAATATCTCAACTGGGCTGAAAGTTTGAAACTCCAAAAATTTCTGCAAGGAATTTAAGTTGCCAATTCCACAACTTTTTGTGTTCCATGAGTATATATCACTATTTCTTCTTTTACTAATAATTTAAAAATATATTTGAAAATACAAATTTGAACCATTGGTCTTGGTTATTCTTTTTTACGGAGATGAAAAGATAAAAAAATCAGTCAGGGGGTGAAAACGGAGCGAACAGTGGTAAAACCATATTCATCTCTTTTTTTTATTTTTTTAGATATAGATATGGAGTTAATATCAGATGGATACGGATTCAGATCAGATCGGATATTAATTAAAATAATATAAAAGAATATAAAAAATATTAGAATTCAAAATATTTATCTAATTATAATGGTGATCGATAGCATAATTTTTTCATAATATATATTAAAATATATGGCATATATCTACTATTCGAATACAGATAATTGAAACATAAAACCATATATACTAGTATATTTATCTACACGGATATTCAGATATAAGATATCCGCATCTAAATTTTCGAATACGGATCATATATTATCCATACTGTTTTCACCCCTAACATCATTGTACTTACTTTTAACAATAAAGGCAAGATAAAACAATTAGCATTGTGTATACATGTCCAAGTTTATTTATGGTCACAAATTTTGAATTATTCATAAAAATTAATTCATGGATATAAATTTATAATGCAATTTTTCTGGTAATTAAATCCATGTTATTAATTCCAACATAAATTGTTACCAATCCCATCATCTTTTTAAACACATGATTTTGTATGCATGTCCCTGTCATAGTTGGTATTGTAATAGTACATATGACGCATAATTTTAACAAATATTGTACTAAAATAATACTTTAAGTGCCTTTTGCGCCTTTACAAAAAATAGGTGGCAAGTAGCAACTGCTTCAAAAACAAACCAAGGGAATTAATTAATGGTAAGAACTGAGAACCACTTAAGTGACTTGATATGAAAGAAAAAGTTAATTGGAAATTTGGAACCATATATTTGTTGGATTGTTAGATGCAACCACCACAAAGATTCCAACAAACACTTGGAAAAAGGTGATGAAATCACAAAAGTTGAACCTAATTATTTCTTTCTTTTCAAGCTTCACCTGCATATATACACAAATAATTAGGACATTATTTAATTATAAAAAATTAAGATTCGGATATTTGACCCTCTGTCATAATTTTAAAAGATTACTTGAAGTTTATTTGTTGTTTATCGAATATTTATTTATATATGCAAGCCCAAATTTATTTATAATATTTAATACAAGCTTTTTTTTCATTTCGGAATAAAAAAAAACTGTTTCTTTTTTCTCTGAGAACAATATTTTATTTTTGTGAATTATATATATATAATATTTTTTATTCCTTTTTTCTGCCAACTAGTATATATATAACCTAATAATCCCAGTTTTCTTAATAATATTATTGTTTAAAATAAATTCATTGTTGTTGCGCTTGAAATTATAGCAAATTGCATAAGAATTCTCTCAATTTAATTAGAAAAAATAAACGCAAAATAGTTTCAATTAAATATAAATGTACAAAGCGATTTCCTCTTAATTAGAGACCCATAAACAAAAATTAATTAATAAGAATTACTGCAAAAAACTAAAGTAATCATCTAGCCAAGTAATATAACTTATAGTTACCTCCTACAAGCTTCAATGATATTTTTACATAACTATAATCATAATTATGTTAACATAACTATAATCATAATTCATGTGGGTTTTAACCCTTGAAACATGCTATCCCATTTAATCGACTCAACTGATCTTAATCCACTTCCAAATGCCTCTTCAAAAACCAACGGGTTCATGCCACGCGAACTCAACATCTCCGCCTTTTTCGGCCCGGCCATGATCATCTGTGGCGGTCGGTCTTGGGTCACTTTGCGTGTTGCCTCTGATCTTCTACTCCTTTTCAACATCTCCGCCTTTTTCGGCAGTGGTTTATGAACCACTACAATGGCCGAGCTATGCTCACGATGCACCAACGCTTTAATGCAACGCGCCAGGCATTGTTTCGTGCGGTTGAAGACCGTGAGAAGTCGTGTCACAGCTTGTTGAGACTGTCTAACGGGTTTGTACTTTTTCGAGAGTTTAAGGATCTCAAGGCGGTGTTTCGCAACGGATATTCCCATGCTTTGAAGGAACTCATGGTTGAAGTGTGAGATGTCTTCTTCTTCGAGCTCATTCCGGGAGAAGAGATGCGAGTAATCATAGACGAGAGATTTGTCGAGGTCGGTTTTAGATAGCCATGTGTACCAGTACATTTTGTGGGTTTTGAACTTTTGTTTGTTTTGATGGGGGTTTGGGGAGGGGGTGCTTGTAATTAATTTGTTGTTATGAAGCATTCAATTAATATATAGGTCATAGCCTCATAGGTCTATGGTTCAGTAAGAGGTCTTAATTTTTTTTCAGAAAATAATGAGGTTAGATCACTTAGAAAGCCATTGAGATAAGAACTGGTAATAGTTGTTGATGGATTGGTCGGTATGAGAAAAATGAGGAAAGCTTAGCTAGGTAGGTTAGGAGAGAGATGGTGAAGTGAATATTCTATTTGTGGGAAGGTTTAATCAGGACTCAAGTTTTGATATGATATAGGAATAAAGTATAGATAATTTTTAGTTTTATAATTATTTTGAATACTAAATATTTTTTAATATTTTTTTCTGAGAAAAATATAGAAATAGAATTATATTTTAAGAAATACTTTTGGGATAACAATTCATAAGCTTATAATTAATTTAAAATTAAGTAAATTTTATTAAAAAAAAATAGAAGCATATTTTTAAAAAAATTTCTAGTGGGTGGGGCCGGGGGACTGAATTTTGTATCAACTCTAACTATGTGACCACTGAATTTAATGTAAATGTGGGGTTTAGTAACATGGCATGTGGAATGGAACTATCACCGGAGGACTGAATTTTGTCTCCACTCTCAGATTTGGAATAGACTTAATTTGTTAAAAAAAATTTCCTTATGGCGTGCAGCTTTCTTGGCCTTTGTTAGGTGTTTGAAAGCTCAGGGGCTGTGTCGAATTCACATCCTCTTCAGTACCTGATAAGGGAATCTTTTACAATTACTAGATCTGGACCATTCTTTTTAACTTGGCACAAATCTCAAAGTCCAAAAATATTGCCCCTATGGTGACCCAAATCCTATACCGGTTGAGATTTAATCTCAAACCGTAAAGTGAGAATGATCCTCCGCAATACCTGAGAGGATAGGGATTTGGCTCATCGGCTGTGTCATGGTTAGACAGAATACATAACACCTAAGGTAACTCAAATTTTGAGTTTGGATCGGAACCGTTCGAACCAGAAAATTGAGATAGGCCGTCCAGATAAATAAGTGATATGTAATTTCAAATTGTGACGGGACTAATAGTATAATTTTTTTTAATTTAAAAAAATATAAAAAGACAAAAATGAAAATTTCCAATTTATAGGGTATTCATAGCAATTTTTCCACTCGGGTTCAGATCCAGTGCGGTACTATACTGTGTAGAATGAGATTTGCATTGTCCGTTTTAATCTAGCACAAATCTCAAAGCAGACCCCATATGATTCAATTATATACCGAAATGATTTCGACTCAGTTGAAAATTATTCTACACGGTAAGGTACCACAGGGAAACAAAATTCAATTTGGTTTGGCTCGATTTGGAGATTAGAAACAAAATTAATCAAACTGACCAAAAAAAAAAACAAAATACCAGTATACATTATTTTAGTAATGCAATATTACACATAACAGTACACAAACAAGCTGACTAATAACATAATTTTTTTGTCAAACTTGTTACAATCAGAATCAAAGGATCCAAAGCATTATAACCTGATGTGTTCTTCATCTGATCATAGTAGTGCGATCAGACCGAATACAGTTTCAGTTTGGATTAGCAGATCGGTACAGTACTTTTAATTGATTAACTGAACTAAATCCTACTAAAAAGAGTAAAAGTTTAAGAGGAAGGGCCTAATTGCGAATCTATCTTCCTTTTATGGCCAAGAAGAGAACTCTTCATCAAGCCCAAATGACTGACCCGCCATTTTTTATATTCAACCATAGAAGATTTCGCAGCTTCAAACACTACAGTTAACAAAGCGAAATGCAATTAATCAGATTAAAACCAAAAAGAAGATAACTTTTTATCAGTACCAGTTCCTGGCAGACCTGGTCATACTGGTACAACAGCCAGTAAAGACAAGCATATAAAACCCAAAACCCTAAAGAAACTGATACATCTATTAGGAGTGTTTATTGGGTCCGGTCTATTTTGTTTTCAACCGAACCGGAAAAGTTTGGATTAAATGGTTCAGTTTTTCAGTTTAAATGCGGTTTGGTTGAATTTTTTATTACTTCAATTTTTTTATATTTGGTTCGGTTTTGGTTTATTCAAAACGGAAAAGAAAGAACCAGCCGAACTCTATATGGTTGAAATCCATGCTTTATATATAATGTATGTAATATGAACACCTTATATTTTGGTTTTGATATTTCAGAACATCCACATATTTATTTCTATGATTATTAAATGTATTTGTGTATGTATTGAGTTTTGACCATTTCAACTTTAATCTCTCCTATTTCGGTTCAACTAAACAAACCAAAAATTTAATTTGGTTTTAACTGAACCGACGCAATGAACACCCCTAATCTCAATAATACCAGTCTGGTACCAAATAATAGATCATAAATGAGGGGAGTTGGGAACCCACTTTGATACTCTTCTTTGGAGAGGCGGAGTACAAATTTAGGGGTAGCATTAACAGAGGCTGTGTGAGATTTGCTAAGCATCTCCTTGTATCGACTTGCAAATGTGTGCCGCAGAAAGGGTCCGATACTCTTATCACCAACCCTACATGCAAAATTATATTTTCAAAAATCAACTGGCGACTTTGCAAGAAACATCTCATTTTTTTAATTTTTATGTAAAATATGGTTCATTTTGAAAAACACTCTAATTTCATTTCGAGGGGTTCATTTCACAGGGATTTCAACATCAGTACTAAGGTTAATGTTAACATCTAGCAATTGCTGTAGAGTAATTCTAGGTGAATTTTGTAATGTAATTTTATTTATGGGGCTTGGAAATTTGAAATTTTGAATCACATATTAAGAAAGTGAACATCTTAATAGGAAACTCTACAACACAGCAGCAGCAGAATTTTTTTTTTAATATTTCATCCAAGCCCAATTCAGCCAGGGCCCATTTTATTTATTAATCAAGCCCAAAGGCCCATACCAAATAAGCTTCCAAATTCCTTTTCAATTAATTTGTCAGCCGAACCCAAGGGGCTAAATCATTTAACTAATTAACCCTCTGACAAGTTTAATTAACTAATTTCAGTAAACTGCAATTTAGACCTTCTATTCCTTATTTCTTATACAATCAAGTCTCTGATGTAAAAGTCTCTGGTAGTTCAATCTGTGTACCAGTGCATAGGATAGACTGGTACCAGTATTCAGAATAGCATCAAATTGCTATACCAAGGCCAGGCAACGTCAGGGGTTCAACAGAGAAGGTTTTTAATCAATACCAAGTGGTACAGAAGGGTTGAGATCTAGATAAATTGAAGAATAAATTAGCAGACCTTGACATGTTAATAAGGCAAGTGAACTTACAAAGGAAAAATTTTGCATCCAAATTCATAGAAGTAGGGATAACGGGTTCCCAAATCAACACAAGCAGCATCTGCTTGTACATCTTTCTTCATTCTACGATATTGGCAAATTAAAAAAATATATCAATTACAAACTAGAAAATTAAACTAACCAGAATATAAGAAAAGTAAATTTACTATAGAGTAGCTGTACAGTAGCACATGGTATCTTGTAATTTACTATAGAAGAGCTCGAATTATACTGTAAATATACTAAAAAAGGTAAATTGCAATTTTTTGAAGAAAAGAAAATACTTTTGATTGAAGCAGGGTGGTACGATAATTGACACGGCTCTTCTCCTACACAACTCATGTGATAGCCAGAACGGAAGGTCTATTTTTGCCCCCTTATCAACCTTAAACAAAAAAAATTAAACTACAAACAACAATACATACTGGCATTAGATATTTTTCTACTTCCTATTATTATATTATCTCGGCTTGATTTATGTATACTTGGGTGTGTGTGTGTGTGTGTCAAAGAAGCTACTCAATTAGTGGTATGTGCTGAAGCTGTTGGGTAAAAATCATATTTGGCAAAATAAAAACAATCTGTTTATGTAAGAGTACTGGTAAATGCTGAACCTGGATAAGCCATGTTTGGTCTAATTAGTGGATTTACAGTACCAGTACAAAGAAAGCATCTAAAATTACTTAGTGAACATGGTGTACAAAAACCCAGAAATTTAGACATACACTGTTTGTTTCTGAACCAGGATCAAGTAGACCGACTCCATTTGCTCCCACATGAAAAACAACTGATACAGCTTCCTCTTCCATGATGATGTCATCGATATCATAATAACCCGGCATTGCACAAATTGAGACTCCAATTCCTATTCAAAAGCATAAACAAGAAATTAAGTAAACTGCATTGTTTGTGTTGCTGCAATTCGTTTGGAGAATCTATCTATTCGATTATTGGTTTTTAGTGAAAGAACAATTGAATCGGAAGAGACTTACCTTACGTGCTTCTAGTTTGTTTGCGACTTATTCTTTCTTTCGATTTGAATTTTAATCGGAAAAGAGATCTGGAGAGAGAAAGAGAAAGAGAGGGAAGAGTGAAATTTTGGTAAAGGCTTGCAGTCAGAAAGGAATTCATATCACCTAAGAGTGTTAGAAGGGAAGGAAGGGAAGAACTTAAATGGAGTTACTTGTTCCACAATTCTATACGGAGGGATGAAAGATTGATTAACCTTGCATTTAATTTATATTTTTTTAAATATGACTATTTTGCCCTTGATTTCTAAAACATGAAACAAAGAAAAAAATATATATAAAAGAAAATAACCCACAACCACATACCACACTTGTACAGTGGTACGATTACCATACATGGGAGTAACAATAAGCTTCATTTAATAAAACTCTGTAACAAAATTATTATGTTAGGATGCTGGCACAGCATATACCAGGCAGTGAATGCAAAAATGCCATAAACCCCAACTTTTGCCTGTACCAGAATCCCATTAACAGTACAATTAAAGGTTCTCAAAAGAGAAATCATATGTCAAAAAAAAAACAAATCAGACATGCTCAAAGAACAAGAAAAATAAAAGGTACAATGAAAGAAACAATCGAAGAGTGTTTTAAAATAAAAACAATCAAAGAACAAGTTCCATTCCTACACGAGTTTGATATCAAACTGGGATTCCTTCTATTCCAAAATCCGGTACCAGTATTTTGAAAACACTACGTACATGACTGCATGAGTTTCATAAAAAAAATCTCCATGAACAAATTAGCACCAGATAGGCATAGTGTGTACATGAATATAGCACAACAGACAATATAGCTACAAAAGAGAAATTGCACCAGTACCACAAAATTTTGCAAATTGTATAAATTCAGTATGAGCCCAGTATCTCATTTCATATGAGCCCGGTATCTCATAATGACTAATCTAAATAACTATTCTAAAAAACCAACAGCTTGAGAAGAAAATATATCATACATCCAATGCTCTTGAGCATGATGCCTCCCGTAGCATTACTGTCTACATTTGTAATCCTCTTGTAGCGTATATTAAATAATCAGAGAAATCATATATTAAAGAAATAACAATGACATGTACAAATGAAAGGACACAGTTTACCAGTAGCAACAGAAGCATACCAACAAAATTTAAAAAAATAACCTAGTAGCAAGCTAGTCGTCACATTCTCCAAACTTTCACTAATTTCCTGATATTTGCGTACCAGTCCTGACTGGTCCAAACCAAACTACTATGGAAAAAAAAATTAGTAAATTGGAGAATGTTCAATTGTTGCTTCTCTAATCGACAATGAAATTAATGACGAAGCAATACAATCAACAAGATCCATAGTACAGTTCAGTTGAACTGAAATCCATAGTACAGATTCAACTTATCACATAACCAAACCCTGTAAGATCCTCAAATGCAACATCATCTGTAAGATTCTCAAATGGGTATTTCATCGAACATCTTGCGCGTGCATCCCTAAGATTTATACATTTCTAAATTGTGCGAGAAAGATGAAATTGAGAAGGCAATGGAGCAAAGGATGCTTCAAAGCTTACCTGGCCAAAAACACCAACGCCACGGAGAAAGAGACAACACTACTCGATTTGGAGGAGGGAAAACCAAAGAAGAAGCGGGAAAAGCATAAACAAAATATTTATGTTATATCTGGGCCGTCCGATCAGAATCCACGCGAACATTGAAGCACCCCGTGCTATCCACCTGAGACCGGATTGATCGAAATCTGATCGGACGGTTCGGCTCCAAATTTAAAAATTGTGTTACTTTAGTGTGTTCGGGATCTGGGAATGGATAGAGGGTAATTCGTATCCTCTGAGATATCTCAAACTTTGCTTGACTTTATGGAAAATCCCAAATGTTTAAATGCGTTCTGCACGAATCTCAAAGCACAAATAATACTGACCCTACATAACCCCCGAATAGGCACCGGACACGTCGGTCACGCAAAAATTGAGATATCTCAGAGGATACATAAAGATTTGGTAAAGAGTTGAAGAGAGAGTAACACAAAGAGTTTGGGCCTGGATAAATAAAGATTTAAAGCCCATTTAGAATTCAACATACAATACAAATTGATTAGGTCCGAGATTTATTGTTCACATTCTGTTGAGATTTGACACTCATCTCATACAAAAAAAAAAAACTATTTTGTTTATTAATGTTATTTGAAATATTGCTCCTCTCAATCAAATACTAAAATCTCTACTTGTATCTTCTGGTTTGAATTTATAAATGTCAGCCAATTTAATTTTTAATTGTACACTTGAATTAAATATTTACAAAGGGTAACAGTTTTTAAGACTTCCATAAGCCGATCTTTTTATTTACCATCTTACAAAAAAAAAAAAACTATTTAACTCTGTCTTCTGAAAAATTCCATATTTATTAGGACCACAATATTAAATGCACAATTGGTACCGCAGTTTAAAACTCCAGTACTGCAATTAGCATACTGCTAAGTGCTAATCATATAAAACATTTTGATTATATGCAAACCGCATATAGAATCTCATAAATTTTACATAACAAATACTTGTAGGGGGCAGAATGCAAAATGTGAAGACTCAAAGAATTTAAAACAATTATATCTGTATATCATCCTTTGAAAATTGTAGGTCCCGCTTCTGACAAGCTCCAATGAATATGTATCTGCTGCTTTTCTTGCTAGAAAAGCAGCTCCATGCTCTTCTCTTCTCTCTATATTTCTCTTCAAAAAAGAGGAGAGAGAGAAAATCACATAGGAGAGAGAGAAAGAGAATAGCAGAGAAAGACGAGGGATTTGAATAGCACCGGATCTCCTTTCAGCTCCAATTATCTCTGGCAAAAAGATGGGCCATGTTTATTGTGGCAATTGTTTTATTGGTAATTAATAGGTTTAAACGATTGACTTATAATTGTACGGATAAAAAATATTATGATTGAATTCCAGCTCATGATTATTAGTGCTATGGAAGAGCGAGGAAATAAATGGCATATTCATGAAATCACAAGTATTCAAAACCCTTCTCAGTGAATGCTTAGGTCAGCTATACATGCTTTCAATTCATTCCCCAAAAATGTTTAAAGCTATTTAAAACTTTTGGAGGCCACCAAGCTATGTAAAATGGCGTTGTTCACAAATGGAATGTGAGCTACTCTTTAACTTTTGGATGTATTGAGTGGTTACTAGACAACCATTAATTTGACTTCTCAGAATGTCAATGAGCACATCAAGAATTGTTCTTTGATATAATAAAAAATTCAAAAGTCAAAATGGTTGACACTAGGATGGCATTTATTTTATTTTTAGGATCATGTTGTTCTTTGAAATAATAAAAAGGTAGCTTGACTTTTGAACATTTTTTTTTTAGTTTTTCATTATGGTTCAAAAGTTATATCATAAGAACTTTGACATGTTTCATTATTTTATTTTATCTCAGGACTGAAATAATATTAAAATTTGAGATTTTAATTAACTTTTTGTCACATCAATTCATAAATTGAAATTCCTAAATAAAATAAAATAAAAATTAGTGTCTCTACATAGTGTTAAATATAATTAACCCATTTTTTTATATTGTTACTTTTGGCTGTTCCCAAAATATAGTTGACTTAATAAAGATGCATTTATGGCACATTTAATAGAGGGTACATTTTATGTTTAGATCTGTTCATTAATTTGCCAACTTAGATTGAACTGGCACGCAACATTGCAACTTTAACCCTAAACAGCTCAAACAAATTAGCAAAAGAAAAACAGATAAAAAAAAGTTATCATTTCATGTGCTAAGCCTGTTGGCAAACCGAATTTTTTTAAGTTACCATTTAAAAAAAAATGGAACATGGGTTTGAAAAAAATCATAATATTATCAGAAAAGGACGGAACTAGAAAATTGTGATTAAAAAATTGAATAAGATACTGCAGTGTAATTTTATTTTATAAGAAGGAATGAAAGATAAATTCTTATAAAAATTATCAAATATAAAGGACAAATATGCAAATTTCTAGTTCACAAAAGTGGCTAAACCACCTCTAATTCATACATAAATCAGGGATTGTTACTAGGCGCACAGATAATATCTACACATCACTGAAGAGTGATATGCATATATTATCTGTGCACCACTTAAGAATTAAGTGTCACTCTTTGAATGGCGCGCAGATAATATATACACACCAAATAATATAGGAATTTTTTTAAACTCATATCAATTCCGTCTATTTTTATTTATTGAAATGATAACTAAAATAATTTGGGTTAGCAAAATTCCTCTTTTCAACAGAAGATGTGGAATTTTTTTTTATTGGACTGTTTAAAGAAACACAAACTTATATTTAATTGAAAATTAATAGAAAATGAAACAAACAAATGTCCCCATTGGCATAGCTTATCTGCTAAATGACATCAAATGAATGTATATTATACTAATAAAAGAGAGAGAAAAAAATAGAAAAGAAATATATCCACCAATCAAAAAATTGAGTGTGGTGTGACGCGGAGAAATGACGGGGACCATCCTACCATGCCGCTCGTCAAATCTCAGCCGTTCATCACTCACCATTTATTATATTTTATTAAAAATTAATAGGTACATGAGGTGTCCCAAATCCCTATAGAAACTTCCACTATTTAAAAATAGCTCTTTTTTTTCTGGTTTCCAACTTTATTAAAATCTGATCTGTCAACTTCTTATTGGTTGTGTGGAGCCAATGAAATTTTAAATTAATATCCTCATGACGACTTGATGATGACATCTCTTACGCAATTCAAATTTCCATGAAAATTAATTCAAAAATTCCTTGGCAAGAATTTACAGGAAAATCAACCAAATTTTCTAGAATTGGGAAAAAAAGGAGGGTTCAAATGCACCCAAATGCATCCTATTCTTTTTCTCCGTTTTCAAAGTCCAAATAGTCAATCCGAACCGTTAGATGCGATCTATATATTAAGATGTGCTTGGAAACCAAATTTTACATTTTTTGGAATTTTTTTACTATTTATTAAGCCACTTTGAAAAATCGCTGATCCAATGGTCCAGAAAATGTAAAATCAGCAATTTTCAAAGTGGCTTATGTTGTTCGTACAATAATCTTTTACGTCTATTTGACTAATTTGCAAAAACATACAATTATTGAATTTTACGATTTCTTCTATTTTGAGAATATGTAGGTCCAAGAAGAGTAAGAACTGCAGTATAATATGCTTCGACTGAAGAAATCACGAAGACTTTTATCAAGAATACAAATTGTAAAATCAGAAACTTGGTAAAGTATGTGTGAGGTTGATTAAAATGATATAAAACGTTGGTAACGTTTTCAAAACGTTGTAACGTTTTACATTGGTCTGAAACAATAAACTGATCAAAAAAAGAATCAAGTTATAACGTCATAACGTTATACAACCGTTGTGACGTTTTACAAACGTCATAACGTTTGACAAACGTTTTAACGTTTAATAGCGTTAGAACTGCTGAAGCACAGTTGAACTGTACCTACATGAAACGTTATAACGTTTATAAAACGTTGTAACGTTTCAGGAATATTTAAGCTTCAAATAACTTCTATTTTGATCAAGTTTTTACAGGTTAAAACGTTGTAACGTTTTATAAAACGTTGGTAACGTTTTACTAAGCTGTCAGAGAATTAAAACCCTAAAATCGCATTTGAATAAAACGTTGTAACGTTTTATAAAACGTTGGTAACGTTTTATGTCAAACAGCTCATTTTTGAGCTGACACTATAAATAGATGAGTGAGATTTCTTTCTCACTTATCTGAGCCGACCCTAATTAATTCAAAAGTGATTTTCTGAGAGCTTAGCCTACTCCATTGTTGTGAGAGCTTAAAACTTTAAAATCCCTCAAGCAACCTCAAACCTACTTCACTAATCTTGATATAGATTAGGTTAGAGTGATCTATTGAGTGTTTCTCTTGTGTTTCTAAGACAATCGAGACCTTGTTCTCATCTCTTTGAGTTGGCCGTTTGACTTCCCGCTTGGTGTGTAAGGGCTCAACGGTTCACAAGTTGTAATCCTTTCGTATTGGGTAATAGGAAGGCGCACCTCACAAGGTTGCGAAGCCCCGGAGACGTAGGCCTTTGTTTTGCCGAACTTCGTTATCACCCCGCGTGTCAAATTTCTCTAAACTCATCTCTTTACTTTCAATTGCAATTTAATTTCAGCTTTTGAGCAATTAGAGGTGCCCCTTAGTGTAACAGCTTAATAAATAGTAAAAAAAATGTAAAATTTGGTCTCCAAGCACATCTTAATATATAGATCGCATCTAACGGTTCGGATTGACTATTCGGACTTTGAAAACGGAGAAAAAAGATTTGAAAGATAGGGTGCATTTGGGTGCACAAAAAATATAGTAAATTAAAAGAATAATTCATGATATACTTTATTTCTTAAAATAATTATTGATCCTTAATAATTATGTCAATTAACTCAACAAAAAGTAAAAAAAATAAAATAAAATAACATAACATAAAAAGTTATATAAGTTAGAAAAAATGAAGTCAATTTTTAAGAAGGTAAAAAGTTAGCCTGCCAAGAGCAGCAAAGTCAACCATTACATGAAAATGAACATAATTTAAGATAAAATAAATTGTGCATTTCTTTTATTAAATCTGACAAGTCATTATCTTAATGAAACAAATTGAGTTTGTCAACAACATATTTTCTTTACTGAATAAAACAATTGAAAAAAAAAATTGGAAGGGTAGGCGATCAGATACCAGATCCGGTAGTTGAATCATTTCTTGATATTTTCAATGGAAAATTTGTGCAAAAATGGTTAAAAAAAATGGGAAAGTGTGAATAGAAAATAAAATATTAGTAATGATAACCACATAACAGTACCAACTACTCTCGGCCATTTTTATTAGTACCCTAAAAAAAAAAAAATTAAATGTCCTCCGATTTCATTTTTTTATAAATGCTCCGATCGCCAGGCTCACGAACGGGTCACAGCAGAAGCGGACCGCCCCCACCCCCCGGGCGGTCCACTCTTTTTTTTTTTAGAGAGATCTTAGTATTTTGATTTAAATAATTTTGTGAAGAAAAAGTTTTCTTGTTTATAGTGTATTGCCAAAAAAGAAGACATTTGATATATTTATGAAGTGATGTCGTAACTCTTTATAACCTTGATTTGGTTTGTCAGTTGGATATCACAAGTTTAAAGATAATACTAATTAAGGACTTGATCTTAATTCGAAAAAAAATATTTTATTCATACATAAGAAAATATAGTTAGATTGCCTCAATGATATACATATACATACATATACATATATATACATGTATTATATTATATATACATATATTATACATATATACATAGCCCATGCGGCAGCAGCAAATGCGGCGCATGCGGGCGCAAATGCGGCGAGCACATGCGGCATTTGACCTCTTCTGGTAAATCAGCAAATCTAGACTGATAAAGGAACCAAATTGTAAAAATAATTATATCAATATGTAGAGCATTAAAAAATACACAGAATTGACACAAATTTCAATTTATTTGGATTTTTTCTATAGTTAGTTATGAATTTTCAAAGTTCAGCTTTTAAAAAGACTTTAAACATTCATAACTTTAGTTAGGAAAGTCGGATTTGAGCGTATGACCAGATACCAAATACCAAATCATGAAAATTGGAAGGGTAGCCTGCCAAGAGCAGCAAAGTCAACCATTACATGAAAATGAACATAATTTAAGATAAAATAAATTGTGCATTTCTTTTATTAAATCTGACAAGTCACTATCTTAATGAAACAAATTGAGTTTGTCAACAACATATTCTCTTTACTGAATAAAACAATTGAAAAAAAAATTGGAAGGGTAGGTGATCAGATACCAGATCAGTTAGTTGAATCATTTCTTGATATTTTCAATGGAAAATTTGTGCAAAAATTGTTAAAAAAATGGGAAAGTGTGAATAGAAAATAAAATATTGGTAATGATAACCACATAACAATACCAACTACTCTTAATACCATTTTCATACTTTCAACTAAAAAAAAATATTAATTTTAAAATTATTGGAGAAGTTTCATTTCTCCTCTCAAAGTGGAAGCTGTTGACTATTTTAGAGAAAATTGGTGCAAATTTTAAACAGAATTTAGAACAAAGAATTGAAAAGATACAGAAACAAAAAGGGGAACAATATATATTTTGATCAATAAAAGGATTTATTGACTTATTAATTAAATTAACTTTGCATACATTAAATTCACTAGTAACATTTTCACATCTAACCCTGATTTCCTCAGTAATTGTCTCAAAAACATGACCAAAATTAAATAACATTATATCACTATCTTCCTCGTAAAATTCAAATAAATCAAATTGATCCCTAATTTCACTATCCCTGTTTCCTCCTCCATTTCCATTCCTAACTTCAATCCAACAATCTTCGCCATCCGAATCAGAAATCAAATAATCCGAACCCGATATCGACCCGACCAATTCTTGGATTCTCACAAAGGGATCCAAACCCGAATGCACCTCTTCCTCCTCTGTTTCAGACTCACAGAACACATCATTAAAATCCAATACACTTTGAGGAGAAATTGCACGATCCAAATTACCCACATCTCCAAAGCACACAAAGGGATGACACAACAATTGCTCGGCCGACCACCGCTCGTTCGGATCCCTTATCAAGCAATTCGTTAGGAAATCTTGTGCGTCCTTTGATAACCAATCCGGTATTTCGGGCATGGAACCCGAACAATACCCGATCCGATAAATGGCCGCCATTACATCTGAGTCCTTTATGATGCCATGCCATGGAGCCTTCCCTGTGGCCATTTCTATGATCGTGCACCCGAGAGCCCAAATGTCAGCTGCCGGGCCCCGCTCCTCCCCTCTTGCAATCTCAGGTGCCATGAAAACCGGCGTGCCAGAGAACGAACCTGAATTATCATTGTGGGTCCCACTCTTCAGTATCGAGGCGGCACCAAAATCGGTAATTTTTGCACGGCCATCAGAACCGACTAAAACATTTTGACTCTTGATATCACCATGGGAGATGTAGTTTGTATGCAAGTAAGAGAGACCAAGCAAGATATCTCTAACATACAACCTGATGTGGCCCTCGTCTAAGCGGCCTTTACTGTGACTTTTGATGCGATCGAAGAGGGACCCACCAGGGGCAAACTCCAGCATGAGGTGGAAGTGAGAATTGGTGGTATAGGTGCCATAACAGGAGACTATGTGAGGGGAGCTGAGACTGGAGAGGATTCGATGCTCGTGTTGTAACGGAGAGGAAAGAGAGGCCTCAGCCGATTTAACAGCGACTAGCCGGGCCGAGATTGGGTCGGAAGCGAGAGCGACTGTGGCAGTTGAACCTCTACCGAGATTGCATAGATAATTCAACCCTGGAATAATCGCCATTTTTTTTTTCGTTTTGGTTTCGTTTGTTTAGTTGTGTTGGTTTTGAAGAAGGAAGAGACAAAGAGCAACTCAGGTGCTCTGTTTTTATACGGAGAGGAGAGGAAGGAGAAAATAGAAGCAGACAGATTGATTTGATTGGTTGTTAGCTCGTTGAAGATATTCTTTATTTTGTATTCTTTTTCAAGACTTTTTAAATAATTTTTGGTGAGAAACCGTGGTGGAAAACTGGAAAGTGGTATTTTGCGTGTGGATCACATTTTTGGGTTTTAATATTTGTTGTTGTTTGTAGAAATAATCGGCGCGTGGTACTGGTAACTGGTAACTGGTAACTGGTAAGCAGCAGGAATTAAATCAGAGTCGTTAATATCTGACCGGCTCTGTTTTTGTGTGCTTTTCTGCGCTGAAGAGTTGACAAAGACATTTTTATCCTTTGACATGAATTGTCATTCTTTATTCCGGAATAAAGGGATAAGTTTGTTGCTCGAGGAATTAATTGTTGCTTGAAGAAATCGTTTTTTGGAAGTTGTATATAATAATATACTTCATGTAATCATGTGTGCTTGTGGTAAAATTTGAATTTAAATTTTAGTAACCAATTTAAAACTTCTAGTATCGCTATTAGAAATACACACATCCAGTGCAAAACCTGAGTATAATGAGATTTGAGTCTATTAATCAATATATTTGTTCGCAGCAATCTTTATGAAAAATAAAGAGTGAGTCTATGATACTATGCATAGCACAGATTGGTTCGTAATATATATCAATATTTTGGTTTTAAAAATTATAACATTCGATTCGAGTCGCTTAACATGATTTTCATATGAATATATACTGTTTTTTTTAAGATAGATACAAAATCACTGTTTTTAGATGGTTCAGATCATTGTATTGGGTGTGATACCTTGGAGATTTTGTATAAGTGATTTACATAATTTTCAAATCAAATAATTTTGTATCTATCTTAAAAAATAGTAAAAGTTTCTAAGATAATTGTATTGAGTGTGATACCTTGGAGCATACAGATTTAAAAATAGAGATGTAAATATGTGCTTTATCGTGACCGGTGACACGGTGACATAGATCAAGTATTATACCGTGTCGTGACTAAATTAGATATTTAAGTGGTTTGTGGGCGTGACTATTCCAATATGTTAATTACGCCTTGATCAAGACATGTCGTGTACAAACGTAATTGATAACATTTGTTATGTTTGATCATGTTTAACTATTTTTATTATGTAATTCAATTTAGTTTATTAAAAAATTATTATTACATTAGAATCTAAAGGTTTTGATCACACGTGACTACCAGTTTGCACGTTGTATTGATTTTCTAAATGATAATCATGTCACGTAAATAGCTACGCATAAAATACACAAATTATGACATGTGACCGATACATGTGTCGTATCATAACGCAACCGAATTTTTATTATGACGAATCTGATCATGACGTGATTTTTTTTTTTATATATCTAACTAGCTAGCTAGATATATATCATTTTTACAAAATTAAATATTTTTCTCTTTTGAAAGTTAAACAGATTGCGTAGACAAATTCCGGATAGCGATCAATTTAGATTTCAACTAGAATTATGTTGGAATATAAATTTGGGAATATGCAAATGGATGCATCTACTTGTTTGTATATAAAGAATTGAATGAATCTGCCTCTTCAACCTTCCAAATGACACCATGTTTATGTCATCTCCCACGCAATTCAATTATTCAAGGAATATTCTCCTTTTTACCTTTCAATTTCTCCAATTATATTTGGTTAAATAAAGTTTGTCAAAATTGGTGAGAAGAAAAACCCAAAATGAAGAGTCATAATCATTTGTATTTTCATAGAACGTCCTAATCATGAATTCAAAGATGATTCACATTTTTATTCTATAAACACCTATTAAAATATTTGAGACTCGTTTGTTAATTTATTAGGTCAATTCGCATGGGAACATGGATAAGAGGATACCACTTTTTTTCTTTTCTTTTTTTAAAAGGACAATTCAGAAAGCTTATTCTCATATAAAATATAAATCTTTGGCTTGAGTTTTGTAACGTCTCGGCAAATATTATAAAAAATGAGATAATAATACTAATGTATAGTATACATTGATCAGTATTTTGAATTAATATTTTCATTTTTTAAATTCAAACGGTCGATCTAATTTTTTATATTTTCTTTATAAGTTTTTACTACCTTTTAAAATCTACAATTTTTAGATGAAGTAATTTACTTCTTGTAATTCAATTATGGTTGTGACGTATGTAAGGTGAATTCAATTAATAAAGCTGTGATATTTAGTTTTTAATCAAATTATAATACGGCTAATCTGATATCGGTGTCATATGGCATTAACTCTAAAATTCATTAGATATTCAAACGATGAATCCTAACTGCTCAAACTGATATATTTTATGAGTTGTGTGTTTACATACAAAATTTATATTTTCTCGAGTTATTTTAGTACTAAGCCAATCGGTCAAAAATGTCGAGAAATGAATGAATACAAATTAACTTAAAAAATTCCACATTTGACTATCTGATTTGATACTAAAAAAATTTGAAAATGATAAATTTTGTATGTAAACGCACAACTAGCGAAATAGATCGATTTAAACGATTTAAATTCATCGTTTGAAATCAATTTGACAAATTTTAAAATTGATAATATATAAGCTAAAATGACACTCATTATTTTTGTATATATATATATTGAAATTGTATAGTGCAAAGTATAAATAAAATTTTCAGAAGTTTCTCTCTCAAAAGAAAAATATCATGTAGAAGTTCCAAAGAGAGGTGTAAGATGATGGCTGATCCATATACCTACTTTTCAGGGAATTTCTTTCTGTTTTCAGAGAAAAATAATAGTACAGTAGGAGAAGCTTCTAAATCAATACATGCGCATTTATTTGACCAAGTATCAACCATAACCATAGTGACAAATGAATTATTCGGGTTCGGTTTGGTAAGGTCAAATATTCGTGTAATTCGGGTATAATTCAAGAATGATTTGGAATTATTTGGATTAGAAATCTCAGTTCTGCAAGAGAGCAAAAAAAAAACCAAAAAAAAAATTTGTTATGGGAAAAATTCGCGAATAATTCGTAAAATTTGGGAAAAATTCGGGAAGTTCGCAAATTATTCAAGTTTAATTTGGTCAAAGTTTGGTCAACTGAATAATTCAGAGTTCAGTTTGACATCACCCAAAAAACGAATTATTCGGGAATAATTCAACTATCAACACCAGGGGTTTGTTTACATTTTATGAAGATGCAAAGCTGCCACAGAAGATCCGGAAAAAAGAAATAAGGGATAATGGTCGGTAGCATATCAATACTTTATATTTGTTTGGGTGGCTACCAGTAAATAAAACAAATCTACGAACGAATGAAGTGCGCCTGTTTTATTGTTTGTGTTTATGTTATTTGACTTTAAACCCACGGCGCAAGCGCGCAGCCTTTTTGGCGAATGAATTGAAAGCATAGCTGAGCTAAGCATTCACTGAAGGGAACGCTAATATGCTGATGTATATATAATTTTTTATTTGCTTCTTATAATAGATGGAGGGCATAATTATAATATATCCATCTGTTGACTTATCTAAAAAAACAAGCTTCATTATAAAAGTTTAGTTGAAAAATTAAGTTTGATGAGATGCTTCCTTAAATTGAATCCAGAAAAAGTATTAGAAGCCCAATTAATTAATTAATTATTAACTAATCTTTACCCTTTCTAGATTTGAAATTTCAACGACTATTAATGCATGCGGTGAGTCGTATCTGTACAAATTCAGAGAACAATTGATTCATTCCTTCAACTGTCTCTTTCCATTTCACCTTTCTATCTTTTAATATTTAATTAATAAGTTACAGTATCAACCGTTGATGCTTATGTCAAGTGTGGAAATCAACGGTTGAGATTTTTTCCAAGGAGTCCCATTTCTCTTAAGTTAATTGAGGACATAATTAAATTATAATATTATAATTTAGACAACCCAAAATGATGAACATTTACATCTAGATAGTTTTTTTTATTATCTTTTTTAATATATTATACCAGATATTTTGGAATAAAAGGAAATCTGTACATGCCCTAGAAACAAAACAAAAAAAATTGTAAATTTAGTACCAAAATTTATTTCAAGCTCAGAATTTCTAGATAACCAAGGACTTCTAGTATTTTTGAAACTTTTGTAATCAAAAAAATTATTCACATGTGATATTGTATATTTGCACCTCTCTTTCAAATCTTACCGAAAATATTTAAAGATTTTTATTTTTTGTATGTAGTTGACATTTTGACCTCCATTCATTGGATATCTACCTTTGTCCATGCCCCTGCACAGGATAGTGACAAGGTACCCGAATTATACCCGTTTAATTCTTTTTTGGGGTGATGCTGAACCGAACACCGAATTATTCGGTTGACTGAACTTTGACCGAATTAAACCCAAATAATTCCCTAATTTTACGAACTTTTCCCGAATTTTACGAATTTTTCACGAATTTTTCACGAATTGTTCATGAATTTTTCCAAGAACAATTATTTTTTTGCTTCCTTGCAGAACTGAGATTTTTGGTCCGGATAATTCCGAATTATTCCCGAATTATACCCGAATTATACCCGAATCACGAATTTTTGATCTCGCCGAACCGAACCCGAATAATTCATTTGTCACTATGCTGCACAGTACACCTGGTTCAGTGGCTTGGTACACAGAGGACAACCTCCTTTTTCGCCACAAAGGATCTTCCATTAGAGAAAAACGAAAGTTCGATGCTAAGACGAAGCGTGGCTGCGTGGACCTGTCATTTGACTTAGACAAGACCCGTTGGTTTTCTTTCTTAGCTACATTCGTTAATTAACCCATGTTTTCAATCTATTATATCACATCATCGCAACCATACTAGAGATTCTCTGTGATTGAATCTATATATCTTACAACATAGCGAGTCACCAACAGAGACAAAGTAACCCACCGCGAAAGTATACCTACTGTTTGTGCCGTATTGGATCCATCCTTTTAAATCTCTCAACACCTTCCATTACCGTGTAGCACCCGAGGAATGTGGAAATTGAGTTTGATGGAGAGAAAAGAGATGGAAATAATGTGGAACTTGAGCCAATCATGGAAACCAACAAATATCTTCTCCATCTGAGGATTGCATTACAATTAGCGTAATTAATTACGCTTTTTAATTTAATTTAATTGACAAAATTTATAATTGCATTAAAGCATGCAATCAATTGTCCCAGTACACAAAACAACTTAATTTAATTCATATTAATTGCTAGAAGCATCTCTCCCCTTAAAAAGATAAAAATTGTTTTCTTATCTGCGTAAAGGGAAAGCGATGTTATGTTTTATTGGAGTTGTTCGATTAGTATCAAAATCTGTGATTCTGTTAAGATTCATAGAACAGATTTTAAGTCCGCACGAATCTTAAAGTGAATCAAATTTGATTTGATGTTCATTGAAGTCTATATTTTCCGAGGTAACAAAATATTTTTGTTTAGGTCCAAGCTATCTGATCAGAATATAGATTAATTAACTCGGTGAACACAAATTTTCTTTTAATTGAGAGTGGATGATTAAATTTTTTTACTAAAAACAAAAAATAACAATAATAAAATATAAAATAATACAATGTAATTTTATTAGTTAGAAAGATTTACATTGCTGTTATGGACTATTTTATTTTATGCGTTATTACAGTATCATTGAATCAAACCTTTAGTTGTTCCTATTTCCAATCCAGTAATACAAGTAAAAGCACTCATATTATCTGCCTCTAGAAGTTGTGGGATCTAGTCTTTCTTCCATGGATAGTTATTCTCATTCGGACCACTACATATGGACTTGTTTTTAATGGAGTAGAAAAAATAAATGTTGATTTTCAATTATTATGTTAACTTTCATTTATGTTAACAAGGTTAAATATCAAAAATCTATTTAATAAAATTGAATGGTGCTAAATAACACTATTCAAATAAATTAAATAGTAAATTAATTAAATTGTATAATAACACTATTAAAGTTAATTTGAAATTTGTGTTATTGTTTTGTGTTTCAGCTAAAACCGGTTTGAAATATCTTTCTTGGTAAAAAAATTCATTTTTAGTCTTTTCAAAATCACTAACATTTTATATTATAAATAAAATATAAAATTTATTATCTCTCATTCTCAAAACTTATTTATGGTTTTTTCCAACATCTTAGCACATTTTGTTAAGTAATAAGTGTTTGAAAATTAATGTCCATTAAAAATAAATGTTTAAGTAATGCATATATATCATATTATGTCATTTCATTCAATCTTTCATATATCCTAGAAGATGCATGCAGTGTGTATGTATATATATATATATATAAAATATCACGCCTAAATTACCGCATATTACGAAAATAGTATGACACGTCATGCTTTTCACATGTAGTTTGGATATTGTTGAAACCCATATGCAATGTATCCATCAAAGGGCTCAAGTGAGCTCATAGAAGATATTCAATAATTATCTAGAAACTACCAATAAAATATGAAGAGGGATTCATTTATAACATTTTATAGTTATAACATCTTATAATATAATTTTTTTAAATTTCAAACAATTGATCCAAACCGATTATCACATAATATCAATATTAAAATGTTCCTGGAGATCAATTTTTTTTTTATATTTTTGTTATTATTTATTATGATGAATACAAAACTATATATCTATATATGCGCGCGCACATATAGATATGAGGTTTTTTTTATGTCACTCCATATAATTTTCTGATTTATCACTAAAAACAAATTTATAGAAGACCCAAGCAGGAGATAACAGATGCCAGATGGCATGCTGAGTCAAAGCCAAAACTATTTTATCCGACTTCTAGATCAGAATTAGAGTGTCAAAGTCTTTTTAGAAGCCACCTCACATGTTATATCTTTTTAGAACTTTCCAATGCTTACACGTGTCAAAGTCTCAAAGCTAACAACAAGAACCCAACAATAATTAATGATTAATTAATTAATTAATCAATGCGGAGAAGGAAGTTTTTAGAAAGAAAAAAAATATTCAGTTCTCACCTCACATAGTCACATATATGCACTTCTGGAACCAAACTGTTGGTTCTTCAAAGGATGCTTCCAGCTGTTATAATAAATATCTAAATCTATATCTTATTTGGTGGCAAAGAATGTTCCAAGATTCCACTTGTAATATCAGAGGTACCGACTTAAATATCTAACTCAATACACTCAGAAGTCAGAAGTCAGAACCTTTGTCTAGTCACAATAATTGAATCACTGGAGTACTGGACAGAGAAATCCACAACAAAAAAAGAAATAGTACACACGGGTTCAGTGACTTGGCACACAGATCAGAACATCCTAATTCGCCACAAAGGATCTGGAATATGAAAGAAACGAAAGTTCCATGCTAACATGAAATGTGGAGTTGTGGACCTCTCATTAGACTATGAGACTATGACAAGACCAGACGGTCCAGACACGTTGGTTGGTTTTCTTTCTTAGCTACATTCGTTAATATTACCCCATGTTTTCAATCTATTATATCACATGTTAGCAACCATACTAGAGATTCTCTGTGATTGAATCTATACATCTTACAACATAGCGAGTCAATAACAGAGACAAAGTAACCCACCACGAAATTGCAGTTACTGTTTGTGTCGTATTGGATCCACCCTTTTAAATCTCTCAACACCTTCCATTACCGTGTAGCACCGAGGAATGTGGAAATTGAATTTGATGGAGAGAAAAGAGATGGAAATAATGTGGAACTTGAGCTTATTTTGGGAAACCAACAAATATCTTCTCCGTGTCAGGATTACATTACAAATCAAAGGTTTTTTTTTTTCAATATTTTTTATGATCAAATTTATTTTTAATTTTCAGTAATAATTGTTCTTAGGAAAAACATTATTAAGTACTTCTTTCATTATCAAAATTAACAGTTATCATAGAATTATGTATTAATTAATTAGAAAAAAATTCAATTGATTATATTTAATCTGACCTAAATATAGGTAATGGAATTTTCAAAATATGTCACATTCATGATTTTTGGAAATTATTTTATAATAATATGTTTGTAGTTCAAAGTAGTCTGAAAACTATGCTTCATTATTGTGGATAGATTTTTTTAATTCTTAGTTAGACTGTCAATTTCTCACAACTGCTATAAAACTAATTGAGTAAAGCTAGGGTGTGACATGCTCACCAAGAAAGTTTGGTGAGCATAACTCCAAAAATATATCGGATCGACGTCAAATGCCGAATCCAAACCGTTGAAATCCATGTACTTCATGAGTGATGCATATTCATGCAAAATTTTGAAAGTTTCGAGTTTATTTGCTACACGGTCAAGTGGTCAAAGAAATAATAAAAATTGAATATATAAAATAACTTATAATAAAATGTACGTTTCTTTGACCAGTTGACCGTGTAGCAAATAAACTCAAAACTTTCAAAATTTTGCATGTATATGCATCACTCATGAAGTACATGGATTTCAACGGTTTGGATTCGGCATTTGACGTCGATCCGATATACTTTTGGAGTTATGCTCACCAAACTTTCTTGGTGAGCATGTCACACCCTAGCTTTACTCAAACTAATTTATATCATTTCACAAGTAATATATTAATACAAAATTTATTAACATTATTCTTACTACTCTTTTTGCTCAAAATATATCATAATATGATATGATCTTTTCCATTGAACTTGTCTAAATAAATCCAAAATGATTGCAACTTACAAAATACAAAATCACTATAATTTAGCCTTCAAAATTTTACCTGGTCAAACAAGAAAAAACAAATACTATTATTATTTTTGTAATAAAATGTTCTTATAAATTATAAGATAAGTTAAAAATATTATTTTTCTTGATTTAAGAAGAGAGATTGATATATTGACTTATCAATGTTTCAAGAAAAACGAAACCTTCTTTTGCTTAATTAGTCGCTTTGAAAGATTATTGTTTTGTATTTTTTTTTTCCCAATTAAATGATTAAATTTTAATAAGATGCTTTCCGTTGTCTCCTCGAAATCAAACAAAGAATTAGTAGCGTAATTAATTACGCGTTTTTAATTTAATTTAATTCACAAAACTTATAATTGCATTAAAGCATGGAGTCAATTGCCATAATACATAAAACAATTTAATTTAATTCTCTTAATTGCTAGAAGCATCTCTCCTCTTTAAAACAAAAAAAAAATATTAATTGTTTTCCTATATGTGCAAAAAAGAAAAAGTACATTTTGTTGGTTATAATATAAAATTTAGTTTGATGTTTTATTAGAGTCGTTCGATCAGTATCGAAATACGTGTTTTCGTTAAAATTCACAGAAGGAATTTTTATTTTGCACGAATCTTAAAATAAATCAAACAGTCATGACTATATTTGATTTCATGTCTATTGGAATTCATATTCAGACTCCCTGATTATAATTCAAACCAATTTGATTCAAGATAAAATGCACATAATTTCTTGAATATTCGTGCGAATTCTAATCGAACGGTCCGAATGTAAACAAAAATACTATTTTTACCTTAGGCGATAAGAATCCTTGAATATTCCGATTCCTTGTGCAAAAGCGTGCATAAAGCCGTCATGCCCCCTTGTTTCGATCCAACGGCTGAGATCTCATCTTTCCACCTCACTAATCACGCCTCTTCAAGTTCTTAACTAATAAGAAAAATAAAGCAATTTCCCACACACGAAAGGCGACTTTTCAGCCACGCTTTCAGAAGGTCTCCTCTCCTTTCTCTCCATATATAAAACCAAACCATACTAAACCAGAGCTCACCATAATTCCAATTCCTCTTCCTTAGCATCTAAGCTCACTAAGCACACAGCAATGGCAACTGTACCAAGCTTGACTAAGCTATGCACACTTGGCCACGGCGCAACCGCCACAGTCTCTCTCGCCTCTGACCTCGATTCGGGCCGTCTTTTCGCAATCAAGTCGGCCGAGATGTCAGTTTCATCTCCATTACAGCACGAGCAACGCATCCTCTCCAGTCTCAGCTCACCTCACATCATCTCTTGTTACGGGTCGTATATCTCGGATTATCAATTTCACCTTCTTCTCGAGTTCGCCTCTTGTGGGTCACTCTTCGACCGCATTAACGGCCACACCGAAGGCCGGTTAGATGAGCGCGACATAAGATCGTACGCCAGAGATATCTTGCTTGGTCTCTCCTATCTTCACTCAAACTCAATCACCCATGGTGACATCAAGAGCCAAAATATACTAATTGGTTCTGATGGTCACGCAAAGATTGCCGATTTTGGTTC
Source organism: Carex rostrata (assembly GCF_964058835.1). Classification (NCBI taxonomy): domain Eukaryota; kingdom Viridiplantae; phylum Streptophyta; class Magnoliopsida; order Poales; family Cyperaceae; genus Carex; species Carex rostrata. The sequence continues at coordinate 1,413,361 of NC_135946.1, read as the reverse complement.
TGCGATGCAAACGGGTGGGACCCATGATCAGAAGCCGGGTCAGTTATCGGGTTCACCGGCTTTCATGGCTCCTGAGGTGGCGAGAGGGGAAGAACGGGGCCCGGCAGCTGACATATGGGCACTTGGATGCACAGTTATAGAAATGGCCACAGGGAAGGCTCCATGGCATGGCATCATAAAGGATCAAGATATACTAGCGGCTGTTTATCGGATCGGGTTTTGTTCAGATTCTGTGCCTCCGATACCCGACTGGATATCAGAGGAAGGGAAGGATTTTCTAATGCAAATCTTGAAAAGGGACCCGATCGAGAGGTGGTCAGCCGAGAAATTGCTGAATCATCCCTATGTGCGCTTATGCGATGCGGGTTTGAAAAGAGATGGCAGCTCGGTTTCGACATTTTCGCCTCAGAGTGCGTTGGATTTCGGTTTGGTATTTCACGACTCAGAAACAGAGGATGAGGCAGAAGAGGAAGAAATCAGTTACAATGCGATCAAAAGGATTCAAGAATTGTCGGGTTTCGGATTTGGGTCGAGCGAGTTCGATTGGGATCTGAATGAGGAAGGTTGGGTTGATGTTATAAGTACCAATGGAGAATGTGAGAGTAGAGATGAGGTTGTATTCTCAGATTATGATGATGGTGATAATGATTTGGTATTGTCTAATATAAATTTAAATTTTGTTGATGTTTTAGAGAGAAGTAATGAAGAGGGGGGTTGCTTTTTGCAATCCAATTGTGGTTTTGATGTATGTAAATTGAATTCAATTAATAAAGTTGTGATATCTGATTTTGATCAAATTATGTGTGCTCTCTCTGTTTCTTCTTGTTTGCCTTTTTTTTGGTTGGGATGAATCCTTCTTGTTATTTCAAAGATATTCTATTTTTCTGAAATATATTTAATTAGTACGGCTAAAAAGGATTAAGGAATGAAGGATAATTAGAGGAGCCAGTTGATTTTGCAAATACACCCTCATGTATTATTTTCCATTTTTATTCCTTTTGTTTCTACTTCAAACAAACTATTTTAAAAAAAATATTTATGTTTTGAGATAAGGCTGCTCTTGACAAAAGGTTGAGCTATAGAATTAGGTTAAGGCTGCTGTTGACCTAATTTTGGAGAGGATAACAGAGGTCAACCTTTTTGACAAAACTATGAATTTACATTTTTATGGGGTAGATTTTCTAGGAGATATACCTTTTGACTCCAGTATATATATTTTTTACTTTGCGTATTTAATAATTTTGTTGGAAGAGCTTTTATATATATTTAACTTTTAATTTAGTTGTGATTATAATTATATCTAAATAAAACCCTCTATGCATTTACATATAACTAAGAAAAATTAGTTATAATTATTAAGTTTAATTGGCTGTTACCAATTATCATTTTCCACCAGTTCTGGTAAATTGACTGTAGCATTTTCACAAAGAATATAGATCAAATGTTGAATTATTTGTTACACAGGTCAACTATAAATCTGAAACTTCTAGAATTACAAGTGATCCATACCAACTTTTGATGGAAAATTCAAGAAAATTCTTTTTGTTTAAAAAAAAAAAAGATATTATAGGAAGAGAAGGTTCTAAATAAAAATATGAATTTTAAAAGTATTGACCAAATATCAACATCACTTGTTTACATTTCTTCATGAAGATGCATGTAAATTCTAAAATCTCTTATATTACTCTGGATGCTTCCTGTTCCTTTTGCCTTTTAAGAGGGTAAAGAGATGAGAATTTAATTGCCAAGTGCTGTCTTCTTTTGAAGAAATTGAAACTAAGATCAAATTTTGCTTGGAATTTTTTTTTTAATAAAATTGGTCTATACAGAGAGACGCACCAAAGAAAAGTACCTACTGTCCATTTCTTATAGGGGAAATTTCACGTATACCCCTCAAAATCTTTAAAATTACGTATTGCTCATCTAAACTTTGAAATTACATATTTCCTCCACCAAACTTTAAAAACTCACAAATTTATCCATTCTATTGTTTTTTTTATATTAAAACTTATTCTAAACTAATAAAATACCCATTTTACTCTTCATTAAGAGCATAAAATACCCCATCAGACTCAAATTTGAATATGAAGTTCCTCTACCGTTCGATCTGCGTGCATCACATTAAGATCTGTATGTATCACTTCTATATCTGTATGTGCTTGCTTCAAGATTCGTGTTGATCTAGCACACACGAATCTCAGAGCAATTCCAATCCACGCGCATTGCATTAAAATATGTGCGCATTGCTTCATTATCCGTGCATGTTCGCTTCAAAATTTGTGCTGATCTAGCGGGTGCAGAGCTTAAAGCAGTTCGGATAGTAGAGGAACCCTTCAGATTCAAATTTGAGTTAGATGGACGTTTTATGCTTTTAATGAAAGAGTGAAATGGATATTTTATAAATTTAGAATGTGTTTAAATATTAAAGACAATAAATTGGGTAAATTTGTGAGTTTTTGATGTTTAGAGAGGAAAATACATAATTTCAAATATTAGAGGGGGACTTACGTAATATTGAAGTTTTTGAGGGGTATACGTGAAATTCCCCCTTCTTATATTGTTATTGTTAATTATAGTTATCACAATATTTTGTTAAGAAATGTACATATTTAAAAATTGAAACATAGGCTTTGGTCAATTACTATTTGAACTGAAATAAGTGTTTATTTTAAGTTAAAAGAAGGGTGTATTCTAATTAAAAGAGGTGTTTAAACTATTGCATAATATATCTCTTTGTGCGTCAACGTCAAACATAAAATAAAAAAGACAAGTAACAAGTAGATAAAATATAAAGCAGAGGATAAAGAGAAATGGATAACAAGGGACGGTGGAAGCCGGCGCCGCACAGATACTTAACAATTCAATTAATTCAATGAAACACTAACTTGCCACAGAAGATCCGATAAGAAAAAAGAAGATAATGAACGGCGCAAGGAATTCGTATCCTCTCATATATCTCAAACTTTGCGTGACTTTATGGGAAATGCCAACCGTTTAAATACGTTCTACACGAATCTCAAAGCACATATAATACTGACCCCTACATCACTCCCGAATAGGCATCGGACACGTCGATCACGCAAAAGTTGAGATATCTCAGAGGATACGCACTCCGGCGCAAGAGCGTTGCCATTAGGCCAATGTAGGGCTGTAAATGAGCCGAATTTGAGCGAGTTACCCCCAAATCGAACTCGGCTCGTTTAATAAACGGGCGAGCTAACTCGAGTTGAGATAATAATAACGAGTTGTAGAACCAACTCGAACTCAGCTCGTTATCAACTCGAGTTGGCTCACAACTTGTTTATAACTCGTTTAATCAGTGATCGTATTACAACACAAGTTCAAACATATTTTACACAAATCTCAAAGCACAAATAACAGTCTAGAGATTCGGATTTGATTGTTTTGAGATTTATTGTGACCAATACTATGTAATTTTATGTAACTCGAGTTATAAATGAGCGAGTTGGGACCAACTCGAACTCAACTTATTTATTAAACAAGTTGGCCAACTCGAATTGTAAATGAGCCGAGTTAAACGAGCTGTAAATGAGCGAGTTACGAGTTCGAGCTTTTTTGCCAAGCCCTAACCGAATGAATTGAAAGCATATAAATATACAGTTGACCGAAGCGTTCACTAATTTGATGGTTTTGTTTTGCTGTCGATCAGCCATATGGAATGCGACAGTGTACTGTATATTAATATATATGCACATCGATCTGATATCTCCTTTTTATGACCTTGTATTGCATTTGCAACTGTCACAGTTGTGCTTAGTTGTGCTTTGTGCATCATTTCCAATTGCAAGCTGTAGTACAGCGTTTCGATTTGTAGAATCTCCAATGAGATATTTTGAAAAAAAAAAAAAATTTCAATTCAGTGCCGACAGAGTACACTTGCTTTTTTTTTTTTTTTTTTTTTAGAAACTTTCAGCCTACTACTAAACTTCTTTAAATTAAATAAAAAGAACATGAAATGGAAGAATAAAATTTCAAGAAGAGAAAACAAAAAATACAAGAGCATTATAACTAGAGAAAATTCTAAACAGTAAAATCGCTAATTGTTCAAAAAATAAAATAAAATAAAGTATATACAACTTTTAAATTACGAAAAACAAACATTACCGGCAACAACTGATATAATGCGAACTAACTTAATAACTACAAGAGGAGGGATCAAGTTACAACATTTTTTTAGTTACAACAAGTTACAACAAGCATTTTTTACATTTTGAAAGTCCAAATCGTCGATCCAAACCGTTAGATGTGATATCTACAATAAAATGTGCTTGGAGACCAAATTTTACATTTTTTGAAATTTTTTTACTATTTGTTAAGATAGGTACTAAATTCAAGTACCCATCTTAATAAATAGTAAAAATTCCAAAAAATGTAAAATTTGGTCTCCAAGCACATTTTATTGTAGAGATCACATCTAATGGTTTGGATCGATGATTTGGACTTTCAAAATGTAAAAAATGCTTATTGTAACTTGTTGTAACTCAAAAAATATTGTAACTTGATCCCTCCTCTGACTACAAATATATATATTTTTTTCCCAATTTTTCAATAATGCCAAATGCAAGTATATCCAAAAGGAATCAAGAATAGGTACACACCTACCTACATTTGAGAGATAAGGCACATTGACCTACTCCACCATATATGGAAAAAAGAATAATGCAACTATACAAGTCAGCCTTCTAATAATATAAAAATTATTTTATAAAGGGTAGTTGCATGTTGTTGTGCAGCTAAATATTAAAGAAAATAACCATTTTGACAAATTTTTATCTTCTAAAATTCAAAAATAGGCAATGTTGAATTATTGGTCAACATAAGTCAAGTCTGCTGTGATTTTATATTTTTTTGGGCTGGTCAACCACCCAAAAATATATCTTGAGATAAGATTTACAATTTAAAAGCTCAATTTCTTTTAAATATTTGTTTTTTGTTTTTGTCAACTATTAAATTTTTGTTTTAAACCACTAGTTTTGTTTTTGTCTGATATTATTATTATTATCAATCTGAAGTTGTGTACAAATTGAGTATGATATTTTTAATTTTCCCTTGTGGAATGAATGTGACTATAAAAACATAGTGAATTGGTATTTATTATTTTATTTTCAATTTGGCCTAATAAAATATGCAACTATATTTGACCTTCTCCTATTATGAGAAGACAATTATAACATAACAAAATTTCTTCTGATAAGGCTCATTAATCTTTTCCCATTATAAGAGGGATTTTTTTTTTTTATAATTTATATTTGAGTCAACCTTTTAAACCTCAAAACGAACATTATATAATATGAAACATTTTTTTAAAGAATATTTAGTAGGTGGAATAATATAGTGCATCATAAAAAATAATGAAGATAAACCAATATTTATTTCCTCCGTTCAAACAATTTTTATATTGAGATTTTATTTATTTTGCAAATTATCTCAAGCTATATTGAGATACACTGTTTTACAATTCTGAACTCAAATATTTTCCGGATTAAATAAAAGAATTCAACCAATTTCATTTTGTAAGAGATGACATAAACACATATATCCACTTGCATATTTCCAAATTTATATTTTAACAACTAGATGAAATCTAAATTTGAGTTTCCACTGTAAGAGACTATAATGTATTATAACTAAGGAATCCAATAATACTCCCTCCAGATAAATCTCATAAATATTTTTCTAAACGAGTTATAAATATTTGCACGACGAATAACCGGAAAATATTTCATCATTAATTTTATTTGAAAGAAAAAATCACATACAAAACATTTACGATTTTAGATTCACAAAAATACTCAACGATCGTTAAAAATAAGAGTGAGATTGAATGAAGTAAAAAGAAATCTCTCTAAAAACGTGTAAAAATGTGTAAAAAAATGAGAGGATGAAGAGAGAGAAAGGAGAAAAGTTTCATAAATCCATTTTTTTTTAGAAAGACTTGATATGCCGATTTTTTTATTTATATCCAAAAATTAAATTAAATTTCAAAAACTAACCGAACCGACTGTCAAATTTTAAATCTACCCAAACCGGTTAACCGTTAACCGGACCAAATTTCCGGTTAACGGTTAACCGGACCCTTTGAAATGGTTCGGGGTCCGGTTAACGGTTAACCGGACCCAAACCATGGGTCCGGTTAACGGTTAACCGGATTCGTATTTAGATTTATCAAATACACATACACATACACATATACATATACATATACATAAATAATATACGGTTACCATTTTTTTTTTTTTTTTTTACTTTTTTTTAAAACAGAAAATTTTAAATTTTTTTTTTTCTATTGAAAATATACATGAAAATTCGTATTTAGATTTATCAAATTTACACCAAAATTTTTTGTAAATCAAATATGAAATTTAAAATTATAGAAAAATACAAATACACATACACATACACATACACATACACATACACATACACATACACATACACATACACATACACATACACATACACATACACATACACATACACATACACATACACATACACATACACATACACATACACATACACATATACATATACATAAATAATATAGGGTTACCAATTTTTTTTTTTTTTTTTTACTTTTTTTTTAAAACAGAAAATTTTAAATTTTTTTATTTTTCTATTGAAAATATACATGAAAATTCGTATTTAGATTTATCAAATTTACACCAAAATTTTTTGTAAATCAAATATGAAATTTAAAATTATAGAAAAATACACATACACATACACATACACATACACATACACATACACATACACATAAATAATATATGGTTACCAATTTTTTTTTTTTTTTACTTTTTTTTAAAATAGAAAATTTTAATATTTTTTATTTTTCTATTGAAAATATACATGAAAATTCGTATTTAGATTTATTAAAATTTTCTCTTTTAAATTTTTTTTTTAAAAAGTAAAAAAAAAAAAAAAAATTGGTAACCGTATATTATTTATGTATATGTATATGTGTATGTGTATTTTTCTATAATTTTAAATTTCATATTTGATTTACAAAAATTTTTGGTGTAAATTTGATAAATCTAAATACGAATTTTCAATAGAAATTTTTTTTTTTTAATTTTCTGTTTTAAAAAAAAGTAAAAAAAAAAAAAAATTGGTAACCGTATATTATTTATGTATATGTATATGTATATGTATATGTGTATGTGTATGTGTATGTGTATTTTTCTATAATTTTAAATTTCATATTTGATTTACAAAAAATTTTGGTGTAAATTTGATAAATCTAAATACGAATTTTCATGTATATTTTCAATAGAAAAATAAATTTTTTTTAAAATTTTCTGTTTTAAAAAAAAGTAAAAAAAAAAAAAAAAAAAAAAATTGGGTTCGGTTAACGGTTCAGCGAACCAACGAATCCGGTTAACCGTTAACCGGACCCATGGTTTGGGTCCGGTTAACGGTTAACCGAACCATTTCAAAGGGTCCGGTTAACCGTTAACCGGAAATTTGGTCCGGTTAACGGTTAACTGGTTTGGGTAGATTTAAAATTTGACAGCCGGTTCGGTTAGTTTTTGAAATTTAATTTAATTTTTGGATATAAATAAAAAAATCGGCTTGATATGTATATATATCAATATTTGCATGTATAGATATCAATACATGTTTGTGTCGTTTGTAAATTCGTTGAGGATTTTATAAAAAGTGATCCAGATAAGATAGTTGAGATTTTGGGGATTTTAGATTTGAATTTAGTTAACTTGGAGATTTTTAGAGAACTGGATACAGGAGATAATATTATTATACAATTAACTCATAATTTTTTTTTACTGTTTAATTTTATTCTTATATAAACACATTATTTGTCAAATAAATCAGTTTCAGTAATTTAAATTCGTTATTCTTAAATCAATTCAATATATTTTAAAGTTAAACTCACTAAATATCTTGATGAATTTAAGAACATCCTAATTATACTCCACTTTTTATACCGAATAAATATAAACACTTTTGAATTCAGAAATGAATAGTTTCTATGACAAATATAATTTTTTTAAATATAACAAGAATTGCATAAAAAATGTAAAAATAATTTCTCAAAATATTTCAAAGCAACAATTTAATTTGGGGAAACTCATTCCCTTGATTCCGGAAAAAAAAAACTCTCTCTACCCACCATAACAATTAGAGAAAATTTCATATATATCACTCAAAATTTGTGAAATTACAGATTTATAATTCAAAATTTTGTAATTACATATTTATCATCTAAAATTCTAATAACTCACATATTTATTCAATATAACTTTAGTATATATCAAATATACCCAAATCTTAGATTAATTATGTTTAATTTTCACGGCTGTACGAAAATTAATATATTTCTTTATGTGTTATTGGAAAAAAATAAAAATGCTTAGATTCTGAGTTATTGATCCCAGTTCAAAAGTCACTTCTATGTAATTTAGAAAATATTGTGATCCTTCTAGGACATTTAATTTACAAAAAGTTGTATTTATTTTGAGAATTTTTTTTAATAACAATTATTAAATAACTTAAAATTTTTGTTTTTTTTCAAAAATAGATACAACTTTTCATAAATTAAATGTCCTAGACATAGGAGTGACTTTTGAACTGGGATCAATAACTCAGAATCTAAGCATTTTTATTCTTTTCCAATAACACATAAAGAAATATATTAATTTTTCTTACAGCTGCGAAAAATCCGGCCTGAAAAATATTGATCTGGATTATTTGTTGCAGTCTTTCTAATAAATCAAATTATATTGTATTCCATCTATTTTTAAAAAATATATTCAACATTTCTAATATTTCAATACAAAAAATAAAAAATTTCTGTTTAAAAAAAATACAACTTTCAACCGGATATGATGTTTAAAAAAAACGCATTTCTACTTCACGCCTTATTTTTATTTTGAAAGTACAAACGACCGATCCGAACCGTTAGATGTTTAATCCATATTGAAATGTGCTTGAAGACCAAATTTTACATTTTTTGGAATTTTTTTACTATTTATTAAGTATTTTTGAAAATTGCTGTTTTGCTGTGAACAGTAAAAAACAGTAAAATTTTTCTTAACCATCAGATCAACGACTTTCAAAATTGCTTAATAAATAGTAAAAAAATTCCAAAAAATGTAAAATTTGGTCTCCGAGCACATTTCAATATGGAGAACAAGATGAACGGTTCGGATCGACGTTTTGAACTTTAAAATCGCAAAATATGAGCGTGAAGTAAAATAGTCGTTTTACTTCGCAACTCACCGTAGCCCAACTCTATATATATATATATATATGAGGAGGGTTAAAATGCACCCTCTCTTTTGTGCCCCTAACGTGCACCCTCCTCTCATATTTTCATTTTCAAAGTTTAAATAGTTGATTCGAACATTCCAATGTATTCTTCACATTAAAATGTGCTTGGAGACCAAATTTTTACATTTTTTGAAAAAAATTTACTATTTTTTAAGAATTTTTTATTAAACTAAACAATAAAAAAAATTTCAACAAAGTGATGATTTTCAAAAATTCTGAAAAAATAGTAAAAAATTTCCAAAAAATGTAAAATTTGGTCTCCAAGCACATTTTAATATGAAAAACATGTTAGAAAGTTCGAATCGACTATTTGAACTTTGAAAATGAAGATATAAGAGGAGGGTGCACTTTAGGAGCACAAAAGGGAGGGTGCATTTTAACCCTCCTCTATATATATATATATAACTTTCTGGTGAATGGTTAACCGGATATATTGTTTTGAGTCCAGGAATCCATTGACCGGAAATTTATCACAAATCCGGTTATTGGATAACCGGATTGGGTATTTTTCGAATTTCATTCAAACAGTGGGTAGATTATGTAATTTTATATTTTTTGAGTATTTATAAAAATTTCGGTGGTAAATATGTAATTATATAAATTTGAATCTTAAATACCTAATTTCACAGTTTTTGAGTGACATATATGAAATTCTCCGAACAATTATTGAAAAAGGTTGAAAAAATTCATTTTCAGGTCTTCATCGTACAAAAACGGTGCCGTCAGATATTCACAACTCTCATTTAATGCGTGCTTTTAATTACCACTACCACACGCTCAATTCCTGCTTTTAATTCTCATCCACCACGCTTTGACTTTCCCACCAAAAGTTATTTAAAATATGTTAAATTTAACTTAGGAAATTAGAAAAAAGCAAAGAAAACTGCAACGAGCCAACGACCAATCAAATCAATCTCTCTGCTTCTGTTTTCTCCATCCTCTCCGTATAAAAACACAAACAGAGCACCTCAGTTGCTCTTTGTCTCTTCCTTCTTCATAAAGAAAAAAACAATGGCCATTATTCCAGACTTGACTTATCTATGCACTCTCGGTCGAGGATCCACTGCCACAGTCTCTCTTGCTTCCGACCGGATCTCAGCCCGGCTAGTCGCTGTGAAATCGGCCGATGTCTCTGTTTCCTCTTCATTACAGCATGAGCAATGCATCCTCTCGAGTCTCAGCTCACCTCACATAGTCTCCTGTTATGGCTCATACACCACCAATTCTCACTTCCACCTCATGCTGGAGTTTGCTCCTGGTGGGTCCCTCTTCGACTGCATTAATGGCCACACCGAAGGCCACTTAGATGAGCGCGACATAAGATCGTACGCAAGAGATATCTTGCTTGGTCTCTCCTATCTTCACTCAAACTCAATCACTCATGGTGACATCAAGAGCCAAAATATATTAATTGGTTCACACCGTCACACAAAGATTGCCGATTTCGGTGTTGCGATGCAAACGGGTGTGACCCATGATCAGAAACCCGGTCAATTATCGGGTACACCGGCTTTCATGGCTCCTGAGGTGGCAAGAGGGGAGGAACAGGGCCCGGCAGTTGACATATGGGCACTTGGATGCACAGTTATAGAAATGGCCACAGGGAAGGCTCCATGGCATGGCATCATAAAGGATCAAGATATACTAGCGGCTGTTTATCGGATCGGGTTTTGTTCAGATTCTGTGCCTCCAATACCCGACTGGATATCCGAGGAAGGGAAGGATTTTCTAATGCATTGCTTGAAAAGGGACCCGACCAAGAGGTGGTCTGCCGAGAAATTGCTGAATCTTCCCTATGTGCGCTTATGCGATGCGGGTTTGAAAAGAGATAGCAGCTCGGTTTCAACATTTTCACCTCAGAGTGCATTGGATTCCGGTTTGTTTTTTCAATACTCAGAAACAGAGCATGAGGCCAACGAGGAAGAGATCGGTTCCAATGCGATGGAAAGGATTCAAGAGTTAGCGGGTTTCGGATTCGGGTTGAACAGGTTTGATTGGGATCCAAATGAGGAAGGTTGGATTGATGTTACAAGTATCAATGGAGAATGTGAGAGTAGAGATGAGGTTGAATTCTTAGATTATGATGATGGTGATGATAATTATTTGGTATTGTCTAATAAAAATTTAAATTTTGTTGATGTTCTAGAGAGAAGTAATGAAGAGGAGGATTGCTTGCAATCCAATTGTGATTTTGATGTATGTAAATTGAACTCAATTAATAAAGATGCAATATCTGATTTTGATCAAATTATATGTGCTCTCTGTTTCTTCTTGTTTGCTTTTTTTTTTTTTTTTGGGTTGAAACAAACTATTATAAAAAAATTCTTTTTGTTTGAATTTGGTAGGGAGATAAGGCTGCTCTTGACAAAAGGTTGAGCTATAGAATTAGAATTTTTTTTATAAACCATATTTAATTAAATTAATTTTAGTAAAGCAGCATGATTAATTTTTTTTTACAAAAACTACAAGGACCGAATCTCCAATCCGGTCTTCAAATTTTAGACCGAATCTCCAATTCGGTCTTCAAATTTTACTTTTTGGAGAGACTGAATTGGAAATTCGGTCCCCACATTTTCCTCTGTTTCGGTCTGTTTCTTCCAGGGACAGCTCCTATTTCTACCAGGAACAAGCTATTTCGAACATTCTGTATTTCTGTAATGTATTTCCTCTGTTTCGGCCCCTGTTTTGGCCTATTTCTTCCAGGGACAGACCCTGTTTCTTTTAGGAACAAACTGTTTCTGCTGGGGACATCCATGTTTCTAAATAAAGGGAGACCGAATCCCCAATTCGGTCCAGGAAAAAGTAAAATGTGGAGACCGATTCGTTTTTATTTTTCGGATACGGATACAAGTCGGATATTGAACGGATACAGATCGGATATTAAACGGATACAAATATAGATCAGATATTAAACGGATACAAATATGGATCGGATATTTGAATAGTTTGTTTATGTAATAAGAAAAATTCGTATTGCACTGTCATCAAAGAATAAAATAAGAAAATATGATTAAAAAAATTAAAAGCTTCTAAAAAGCAAGTCCAAACTTCAAATAATATAAAAATACAAAGTTTGCACCTCCTACCTTCAGATCCATATTTTTAGTGAAGAAAATTAGTGTTGCCTCTACTAGTTCTAACACGGCACATCATAGGTATGTCATGTCACGTCAAATTACGTATATGTTGGTCACATAAAGTGATTTGTGTGTCGTGTGATATGTTTTTCTTTGATCTAAAATAGTATGTCACATCCCGTAAATTAACTTGGTTACGTCACATTGTTTGACACATTATGTAACCAATTTTTTTAATATTATTTGTTTATTATATTTTATTTTATAATATTTTAATGAACTAACTTAAAACTTACAAAAAAAAATTAAACATAACCAATCATATTATATTTGATCACATCACGTGAAATCACAACATGATCACATGTAATATATGACTATTCACATAATGTAACTGTTCTTGATCATTTTAGCCATATCACATTAGATGAAGTAAATTTGATCACATGTCGTCATCACTCACTAAACTATTGTGTAATCTCTAGTGTGTCAATGTCAAACATTCGAAAAGAAAAAGAGAAATTAAAGAAAAAAGAAGACAAAAAGATAAAATAAATAAAGAATAAAGAGAAATGGATAAGGGACGGTGGCAGCCGGCGCCGTACAGATATATACTCAACAAGTCAGTAACATTCATCAAACACCGAAGCTGCCACAGAAGATCCTCAACGGAAAAAAACAAAAAAAGGGGATAAGAGACCGCATATTGATTGCTTTATATTTTGTTTTGGTGGCTACTTGTAAATCAAATTTATGAATGAATTATGAATGAATGAAGTGAGGCTGTTAATATTGTTAATTTGTGTTTGTGTTTGTGTTATTTGACTTTGAACCCACGGCGCAAAAGTGCTGCCTTTTTGGGGAATGAATATCAATGAATTGAAATTTGAAAGCGTAGTTGACCAAACATTTTCACTGTAAGTGCTAGTTATCAGTTATCAGTATGGGCCGCTAATTTGACGGTAATACGGTATGCCTGTCAATCAGGCTTATCTTATGGAATGTGATAGTGTATTCTAATATATATATCATCTCTCCTTTTTTGACCTTGTGTTGCATTTGCAATTGTCACAATTGCTACGGCCATTTTTATTAATATCCCTTAAAAAAATATTAATTTTAAAAATAATTATGTGTACCATTTTTTTTTTTATTTCTGTCCTGACCGTCTGGGCTTCGGGCAGCCCAAAATTCTCCATGGAGCGCCTCCACTATAGGTGGCCCACATGCCAAGTGAGGCGCCCCAGGGACGGGCGCCCCGTATTGTGTTTTTTTTTTTAATTTCTTTTTAATTATTTTCCAAATATCCATGTATTAATGTACCCATTATTTGTCAATGTAACTTATAAATTTTTTTTTTTAAAATGTAGTTTGTTAAAGAAAAAGATGTTAGTTTTTTAAATAGAAGTGTGGGTCGCAAATAAAAATTACGGTTTCAATATAATTTCTTAATATAGTGTACTGTTGCGCTTTTAATTCTATTGTTGAACTTTAAGTGTATTGTTGAACTTTAATTGCATTATTAAACTGTGTTATAATGATGAAATGTAAAGTGCAAGCAACATAATACCAACATGAATATAAAATAAAAAAACATAATGCCAACATAATGCGCGCCAACATAATCAGAAACGTATAATACAACAGTCCCATAGTCAAAATACTACAGTCAGAACTATATCACAATAAACAAAAACTCTACACTTATCCTCGTCGTTTCCTTCCGGATGGAGACAACCTAGGAGCCGCTATGCCCTTGCCATGCCTGTGCGGCTGCACGCGCCTCTGCGGACTCACATCTCTTAACGCCTCATCTCCCAAATCCTCCTCATCGTCTCCCATATCCTCATCCTCCTCTCCCGTATACATGTGCTGCGTACCTGTACTGGCTGCCCATGGATGAAATACAGCAGCTGACTCTGCATTGGCGGACTGTGTACGCAGCTCCCATGGATCTTGCTCCCAGCTTGTAGCATACGTGGCAGGAGGTTGTGCGCCAAATAATGCAGAGACAAAACCATCTGCAGTCTGAGATGAACTCCCACCAGCCTCAAAGTCGTGCTTCATCTCCACTCCATATCGTGGTTCTTGGGAGCCATACGCCTCTACATCTGTGTCCAACGAGGTCAACTCATCCACGGTAAAACTGGCATTGGCATTCCAACGAGGTGCTCCATCCTAGATTAAAATAATGTTAGTTTTGCTACATACAAAAAACTCTGCAATAAATAATAAAAAGCGGTGACTGACCGTGCCAAGCTCTACTGGAACTCCGTATTTATTTCTATAAGCATCCCATCCTTGGGTATTCAACACCTAGTCATGGAACGCCCAACCTAAGTCATCAACTGCATAATTGGAAGTTAACTGACTTAGAACGAACAATTCAACAAAAATAAGAATATTGTGTGTGTCGTACTTTTAATATTAACTTGTAATTACCTGCAGGAGGTGGCGGCATATCATGACCGTAGATGGCCTCTGGTTGGTAGTCTGAATTTCACGGTGCAGACTTTATCTCCCGCCAATTGATGTTCTCCTCAGCATCGCGCAGCATGCCAACGAGGCGGCCTTCAAAACCGCCTGTCTCCACGATTGGTGCAGTGTGCTCGAGCATCTGGCATCCTATATATCGCCAAGCATCCTTCGCCATGCACACCAAGCTGTGTCCAACTCCTCTCATAGCGGTCAACAGCTGCACACAACATGATTATGCCAACAGTAAGTAATTAAAATTTGCAATTTTAAATTAAAGTATGTTTCGGTCAACTTACTGCGCGAGCATTGATCGGACCCCAAGGCATATAATTGCTGGATGAATCCATCAGTCTACGTCGAAGGGTCTCGCCATAATGGCCCGTCAGGTAGACTGACGGCATGCCTCATCTCTAGTACCATACGGCATATCTCAGATCCCCGGGACCAGCACCCAACGATGCAGTAGATGGCGGGCCCCATAAGTGCTGCTCCGGCTGTCGAGCCCAGTTGTATTGCTTGACGAAATGCTGGCTCCAGTCGACTTTAGACTTAGTGTGCACCGTTCTGCAAGTACAATTAATTAGAAAGGAGAGAAACAGTGGCAATATTAAAGTGATAATGAAATTAAGTAGATGGTACTTACTTGTGGAACTTGTCGGTATCATCCTTGCCCATCAGCGTGTGCTTTGGGATGAAAGCATCCAAGCCAAACTGTTGAGATACCCGATAGGGGTAGTGATACTCCATTATCCAGAAACATATGACTGGTCCCCGATAATACCATAGCCCTGTCTGCTCTAATGTCAGCGAGCTCAGCCATCTACGCTGATACCATGCACAATACGGAAACCAATCGATATTCCCATCTTAGAGCATCTGGAGCTGACCCCGGACATAAGAAATCCCATTGCCCTTCTCTTCATGATCGTGATGACTGCCCCCATATAGCAGCGTATGCGGGTGTTACGTTACGAAACTTTTACAATTAATTTTTAATGATTTAAAGGCAAGAATCAAAAATCGTGCTAACAAAATGGAAGTTTAAACCTTAATTAAGGTTCCCCTAAATAAGTAAATTAAGTATGAATCGAAACCGCGTCAGAATTTTGAAGTTCTGAACCTTTATAGGTCCAGTGCGTCCGCACTGGTGGTGAGTGCGGGTGACTGACCCGCACTGGATTCTGTTTTCCTTAGTTGTTTTCTGAATTTCTTCTCAGTGCGTCCGCACTGGAGTATTCTTCTGTGTTGATTGAATTTCTTTCCAAAATCCGTCTAAGTACTGAGTGCAGGTGACCGACCAGCACTGAAACTGAGTGCGTCCGCATTACGCTCAGACATTTCCCTTGTTCAGTGCCGTTTTCATGAAAATTTGACTAAGTACTGAGTGCGTCCGCACTGGAGTATTCTTTTCTGTGTTTTCAAGCTGCCAAAATTCTGCCAAGTATTGAGTGCGGGTGATTGACCCGCACTGAAAATGAGTGCATCCGCACTCGTGTATATTTCTGTGTGTTTTCAAATGCTGAAAAATGTTCCAAGTGCTGAGTGCGGGTGGCCGACCCGCACTGAATTGAGTGCGTCCGCACTCAGGGTATTTTTAACCCTAAAACTCAAATCGAACCTTCTCTCTCTCCCACTTCATCCCTTTCCCCATTTTTATGTGATTTTCGCCCAAGAGAGAAGAAAACGAGCGTGAGAGATTCCTTTCCCGCTTAAGCCCCGATTGTTGCGAGAAATTAAAGTTGGAACCGAGTAAGCGGCCGTGAATCTATCCTAACTATCCGATTCGGTATTCCTTTCTCTCCTTCTCTCTTTTGAAACCTCGAATTTTCTCGATTTCTCAGATTTTCATTTTAAACTCGAGATTTGTGTTCGAATTGCTCGAGGATTAGTTCCTCTACACTCCTTGCTTGGTTATTTGTCAATATTTTTCTCGATTTCTTCCGATTGGTGGATTTTGATTTCTAGGGTTTCGTGCCAAAATTGAAACTGGGCATAATCGTGAATTGATTTGTTTAATCCGACCAATTAGACTTGTAATCGGTAGGGTTACCTCTTGATCTTGAATTTCTAGAACATTTAACGGCTGATATGAGGTTTTGACCAAATTAGGGTTTAACCAATCGGTAAATCGAATTGTTACGGGAACCAAAATAGAGAACTGGTACCTAAATTGTTACCAAATTGGATTGTATATGGCTAGAGGGCCTAGATGCAAATATGTGCAGTTGTAGAGATGGTTAATAAGAAAGAGGGAAATCGAAAAGAATTGAGTAAGGAATGTACCAACCATTAATACACTAAAGTAAACGTATAGACCACCGAACCAAAGTTAAACCAAGTATATGTGTAATATAGGCGTAGACTCGGTCGAGCAAGATCTTGCGGGACACTTCGAGACGTCTGATCCTTAATTAAGCGGTACGCTCGTCGTAACCAGGTGCGGGATTCTTGGAATTGTTTGATACTTTATTTTCAGGAATTAAACTGTGTATTCGTTTGTCATGTTGAATATCATTGATTGCATCATTGAATTGTGTAAAGCATTTGCATAGCCCAATCAAATTAAACTCGAATTGATGTGACGTGAGTGATTTGCATGCTGGTATGGTTGTAGGTTGTGTCGATCTATTATGATCAGATTTTGATTGAAAGTCACCACGATTTGATTTGATATGTATGTGAATGGATTTACGAAGTTAAGCACTTGGATCCAATGAATTTGCAAAGTCGGGCTGTATGCTGACTTTGATTCCCAGGATCCTAAATGGCCTTAGGTGAACGGCCCTCGATGTTTCCCAGTACCGGTTGGGATGAGTGAGGGTGATTATGTTATGATGTGTGAATTGGAATCGTGGGTGACTAGTGTGCAACGTCTGCGGCTCGGTGGCATTCTCCTACGTGTTAATGCATTTGGACGGTCAATTGAATATTGCGAATATTGGAAACGATTCTAAAGAGAATTTTCTTTATTTGACTTTAACCAGACCTTAATAACTGTTAAGCCAAGCGATTACAGATGGGTGTCAGATAAAGGGTCTAGCTTGGTGGAGCGTTTGTAGGTGTTAGTAACCCTACAGACGAGGGTTTGATAAAGGGTCCAGCTCGAAAGAACATCTGTAATTGCTACAAGCCCTAAAGAATCGAGTTAAGCCAAAATATGAGTTGTGTTTGAAATTCATCTTGGAAATTCCGTAAACCGTGATTCAAATTGGATTAATTGTTGTCGAGCATTGGCATTCTGTTATTTATGAATATATATATGTTTGAACTGTTATGGTTTGGGTTTCATTTTTGAATATAGAGTCTGATTGCAAGTCCAATAGTCTAAACTGTGGCAAATTCACACTGAGAATTTTATTCTCACCCCCACCCTTCGGGTTACTTTACAGGTACTGGTGCGACTGATTCCGGAGAGGCACGAGAGTAGTAGGCCTTAGTAGCTTACCACTTCATGACCCTAGATATGTTTTGTTGTGTAGATTTAGGGTATGCCTCATGGTTGGTATCCGGATGTGATTCTTTTGTTGTACTATTTTATGTCCAGACTGTGTACTCTGATTATATATTAGAAACTTGCTTTGTATTGCTTGTTGTTTTGGTTGAATTGTGAGTTGCCTTGTAAGCATACACGGCGTTGTATGCTTACGGCGGGGGACTGTTGCGACCCGTGGCTGCGGGGTGTGACAGCGGGGCATCTGTCTGGGTTAGGACCTCCCCACTGGGGATGTGACAATGGTATAACTAGCCGATTTATGGGCAGATGTGACCACGACCAATGCTGGAGCAGAAGAAGTGGTCCAAAAATCTGTTTATTCTTGACCTGAAAATTTAACTTAAAATAAAAACTGGGTGCTTCTTATCCAACCTTCAATAACAACGTATATTAATACAGACATACCAGACAAGCATGACATAGGCCTATGTATAAGTGGACGAGGACAGCTCCACCCCAGTTCCATCTCGATTCTTTCTCCAGGTCCCTCAGCAGGGAGAGATACATCATCGGAACCGCGTCACCGCTGGAATCCTCGAACATGACAGCACCGCACAAATCCAGCACATACGCCCTAGTATACCTGCAATATAAAATAATCAGTATAAATAATTGAGATTGTTGATGAACTACTAAGTTAATTTAAAGAGTGTAATAGTACCTCCTGACCGCCTCAATGTCAGCAGTCTCAGGAAATTTCTGATTTTGGAAAAAGTGAGACCAGAGTGCCTTTAGAGAAATACAGTACCCAGAATAGCGGAACTCCTCCTCCCCCTTCTTCTTCTTATATTTCTTCTGCAGAGTCTTTGGATCACGCCCTAACAACTCCGGTATCATCCTCTGCAGCTCTGGATGGTATGAGATGCCACATATGGGGTCCCCATCGATACGTAAACCCTATAAGGCGCTCAGATCACCAAGGGTGACTGTCATCTCCCCGATCGGGAGATGAAATGTATGACTCTCAGGTCGCCATCTCTCCGCTAGACCATGCATCAGAGACACATCGATCTTACCTGCGGCATGGTGGCAAGCTGATACAACCCGAGGTTCAAGATGTATCGCTGCATTTCTTTATGGGGAACGAACAGAATCTCAGACCTGCGGTGCCTCACCGTAAGCATGACATCATCCTGTATTTTTATCAATTTGTCAGACTCAAATCGTGCCATTTTTTTAGTACCTCAACAGATGTCATTTTTTAAGTATAAAAATCTCGTACCTCAAGAGATGCCAATGAGACGTGGTGCTTAACATGATGGGTCCATAGAAGAGGTCTAAATGTGTCAGTATCATGCACACCATCTGGAAAACCAGCCTGAGACGACGGATCCGCTCCTCGGATCCACAGCATCTGCACCCGCTACAGCCGGACCCGCTGCAGGCTCAGCTCGTACTCCCCACTGTCTAACTCTAGGCAGACTACATTTACCAAAAAAAATTAATTGAAACTTACAATTTATATAATATTTTTTTAATAAAATTTAATATATTCAGAATATATAATTATAATTAATATAGTGAGTCTATGGTACTATGCATATCACGGGTTGGTCCATGCTACAGCTCGATATTCGAGTTTTCAAAATCCTAATGGTTGATGCAAACCGTTCATATACATGCAATTTACTTACAATTTTGGGTTTACTTTTTTTAGATTTATTGAAAATCATATACATGCAATTTATTTACATGCAATTATTTTGGGTTTACTTTTTTTAGATTTATTGAAAATCACTGTTTTTGCATGGTCCACAATTTTGATATACATGCAATTCTTTGAAATTTTAAACCGCACAAAATATTTGCAGTCCTAAATTTTAAAATAAAAAAAATTAGATATACATGCAATTTACTGACAATAAAAAAATATATATGTCATTTTTAAACAAATATTGATATACTTCAAAATAATTACTTTTACTTCAAATTATTTTGTATTGATATATACATTTTTTTCATGAACTAACACAAAAATAATTTTCAAAAAATAAATATGCATATTTTTAAATCATAAACCCAAAAACTAAATTCTTAAACAGTTCAACCATTTGAACCATAAATTCTAACCCTAAATTGAACCGTAAACCCTAAATTTGTAAGTAATTCACAATTGACAAACATAAACCCTAAATTTAACTATAAACCCTAAATTTTAAAAAAATTCACCATTCACAACTATAAACCCTAAATTGAACCATATGACATTCTACCATAAATCATAATTCTAAATTCGAGCAATTGAACCAATTCAAGCAATTCAAGCAATCAAGCAATTCAACCATCTAATTCAAGGATCCAATTCAAGCATGTCATTGCCACAATTCAAGCATCCAATCGAACCAATTCGACCAATTCAATCAATTCAACTAATTATTCACATTTAACCCTAAACATCGAATCGAACCAAACCGAATCACATTACACCATTTAATCACATTTAACCAAAACCCTAAACCCTAATCAAATAAAAAAAAGAGAACTCACTTGTTCGATCGAGAGAGAAGCGAATCGAGGCGCGAGGAAGTGACGAGCATGGTGCGAGGCAGAGAGGGGTCGGCTCGGCAGGGCTTCATTCTTCTTCTTTTTTTCAGTTTTTTTCAGTTTTTTCAGTTTTTTTACGGATTAGATGAAGGCAGAGAGGAGGGGGAAGAAGGTGCTCACGGGTATGTTGACATGGGTAGTGGGGCGTCCGTCCCTGGGGCGCTTCACTCAACGTTAGTGCCGCCACAACCCGAGGGCGCTTCATATGTTGTATGGGCCGCCCGTCCTTCTGGCGCCTCATTTGGGAATTTTGGGCCCCCCGAAGCCCAGGCGGTCAGGGTAGAAATAAAAAAAAAATGGTACACAGGGTTATTTTTAAAATTAATATTTTTTTAAGGAATATTAATAAAAATGGCCGCAATTGCTATGTAATGAGGTTTCTTTTCCGAATTTGCTATTTTTAAATACCATAATAAAAAAAGGGGGAATTTCATGTATCCCCCTCAAAAACTTCAAAATTACGTATTTCTCCTGCTAAATTTTGAAATTACATATTTACCCCTCTATACTTCAAATACTCACATATTTACCCAATTTATTGTCTTTTATATTAAAACACATTCTAAATTTATAAAACATCTATTTGACCCTTTTATTAAAAAGCATAAAACGCCCATCTGACTCCAATTTGAATCTGGAGGTTCCTCCACTGCCCGAATTGCTTTAAGATCTGTGCGCGTTATATCTACACAAATCTTAAAGCAATCACACACGAATATTGAAGCAATGTGCACAGATCTTAATGCAATGTACACAGATCAAAATTGCTTTGAAATCCGTGCACGCTAGATTAGCATGAATCTTGAAGCGAACATGCAATAATCTTATTGCGATGCGCGCAGATTAGACAGTAGAGGAACCCTTCAGATTCAAATTTGAGTTCTATGTGGCATTTTATTTTTTTAATGAAGGGTAAAATAGGTTGGGTAAATATGTGAGTTTTTTAAATTTAGAGGGGGGAATTTGTAATTTCAAAATTTAGAGGGGGAATACATAATTTTGAAGTTTTTGAGGGGTATACATGAAATTCTCCCAAAAAAAAACTAAAACACTCTAGATTTGGGGGATTTTCACATTTATCCGGGCCAAATGGCCAATCTATGGCCCATATGAGAGGATGCAGATTGGTTTAGAGGTCCCAAAAACTTAAATATATTCAATATTACAGTGTATTTTTGTATTTATGGGGACCTTTAAACCAATTTGTAGCCCTCAAAAAATGAGCTGCAGATTGACTACACTGCCCGGGTAAATATGGAAATCTCCAAATCTAGAGTGTTTTAGTTTTTTTTTTTGTGCTACAAATAAAAATTTCGGTCTATTATGAGGAAATCACTTGGAGGGGCAATTATAATATCTCAATCTGTTGACGGTATCCAAAAGCTAAGTTAATTAAAGAAATAAATGTTGAAAAAATAAGTTTGATGAGATTAAATTGAAGCCAGAAAACGTATTAATAAGAAGCCCACATAATTAATTATTAGTTGATAATATAATTATTCTTACCTTTTCTTGAATTGAAATTTGAACGACTATTATTGCAACCGGGTCGTCTCTGTACAAATTCAGAGAACAATTCATTGATTCCTTCTAAGTTATTTTTTCCCTTTCACCTTTCTTTCCATTTTAATTGATAAATGGCAATAGCAACCGTCGACGGTTCAGATTTTTTCCCCTCCTTATTCTCTTTGTCGTACATCTATTATTATCAACAAGAGAATAAAAATGAAACATAAAAGTGATCCACTTGACAAATATAACTTTTCAATTTTGAATATTTTTTTTTTTGCACGCTTACAAGTTGAAAGAAAATTTTCGGAAATAGAAATTATCATGATTATCTTAAATTATTTAAGAAAAAAATTCCAACCAACTTAGAGATTCATTTGTAATAAATTATGGACATGCCATTTTTAAAGATATATATATAATTTAGATTAGCATTTTATACTAAAGCAAACACAATATTAGAATTTTGTATTAGCATTATATACAAAATATTGGCATCATATTTTTTTTAATATATTTTTTTATTACATATCCATATATGACTCCAAATTTATTTATCACTTCATTTTGGTGACTATGACTCCAATTTGTAGCTATAAATGTCGACTAAATAATATTACTTCAATAAAATATGTTATCAACTCCAATAATGGCAATCAGTGCAAAGTGCAAACACAGACATTTAACATCTTGCTGTTGTCTGATTATTTTTATTTTACACTTTGCAGAATATTCCCTGAATAACTACAAATTTTATTTTTTATTTTCAATAAGCCCAAATTTAAGTATATCCAAAGAAAAAGTATCCCACTATAGAAAAAAATAATAATACAAAGTCAACCTTCTAAACTATTTATAATAGGTAGTTGCGTGTCGTTCTACTTTAAACAACCATAGCCCAATAATTTTTTTTTGCTGTTCTTACTTTTCAAACAATTTGACAAAATTTATCTCCAAAAATACAAAGTTTGGCCATGTTGAATTATTGGTCAACATAAGTCAAGTCCACTATAATTTTATATTTTTTCTTTTGGGTTGGTCAACCATCCAAAAAATATCTTGAGGTTAGATTTGCAATTGAAGGGTTTATTTTCTTGTAAAATAATATTATTGTTTATGTTTATGCTGAATCCAAATGCATCGAATATTTTATACAAAAAATAAATTAAAACCACAGCTGTGTTGATTATCCAAATTGTTCAGCCTTTAAGATTCGAATAATTCGATTTCCATTTATATAATTATATATATATTCAATTAATTCTCTAAAAATCCTAAATGTACGAGTTTTATAAATTCTATATTTTATTTGTACGAATAATTTCGTATAATTATACTTTTAATTATAATTGAATATATATAATTATATAAATGAAAATCGAATTATTCAAATCTTAAATTGAGAAATAAATATAGGAATTATATGTACGAATATAATTACAAAAATTTATGAACTTTCGATTTGAATTTATGAAAGAAACGAAATTTAAACAAATTAAATGAGACCATATTAAAATTTTGAATTATTTGGACCTTTGGATTAAATTTAGCACGGATCTTGAAGCACCCAATTAAATCCAGCACGAATCTTGGAATTATTCGGGGGTTCCGAATTTTTATTCGGGGCCGCGGAATTTTTCCTAACTTTCGAATTTTAATTCCGGGCCGCGGATATTTACCGCACTCTTGAATTTTAATTCTGGGCCGCGGATTTTTTCCGCACTTTGGGTATTTTTAAAATTTTTTCAAAACCTTGGTTATTTTTATAAAATATTTTAAAATTTGGGTAAAAATAAAAATGTCGGCTCATGACGACTTGATGATCACATCTCTTACACAATTCAAAAATTCCTTGGCAAGAATTTAAAGGAAAATCAACTCAATTTTTCTAGAATGTTGGGCAAATAGGGAGGCAAAAAAAATATAAAATTAAAAGCAAGTGCATCCGTAAATTCCCATATATACTTAAATTTTTTTTAATAAAATTACTGATATTTAATATTTTTTCAATTAACTCAACATAACATAAAATAAAATAAACAAGAAAAAGTAAAATTATATAAGTTAGGAAAATTAAAGTCAACTTCTTAAAGGTCTGTAGTGTTCGGCACATCCTTTTTAGGCCTCCTTAGAGTTCCTTAAAAGAGACTAAAGAGTTTTAAACTTGCCAAAACACTTGTTCCTTTGTAAAGCTTAAATTCACTTTCTTGCTCATATTTTTGAGCTTGCTCAAACTTTTAAGGAGTCGTTCTATATGACTTAAGCACATGAACCTCCTTGAGAAAGCTAAGCATCTACTTTCTTAACAGATATAGTAATAGACATATCCAACAGAAAATAATAAAAAGATTCAGTTTGAAAAAAATAATGTTCATGAAATTTATATACAATTAATATTGATAGATTTATATATAACAAAAATATTTTGCCAAGATAACTTTTTTTTTCTTTAAGTAGATAATTGTAGAGTTCGATAAAATAAATGTATACTGATAGATTGTCAACATTATAATAATTCTTTTCATTCTTATAATATATCTAAAATTTTAAAAGAACGATGAAATATAAATAACGAATATTATGAAATATTTATTTAATTTACAAATTTATCTATTAAAGAAAGAAAATAATATAATAATGTATGAGAGAGAAGGAATATTATTATATTCTAGAAAATTTTAAGGAAAGAAAATATTATAATAATGAATGAGAGAGATACAGTTTTTAAGAAAATAGTTAATAGAGTAAATTTGTCTACATATTAAAATATTTAGATAGTGATGTGTTAATATAAAAATTTGTAGTGTTAATATCATGAGCTCAATTTAAAACCGTTGATTGTCACAACATATATTAAACACGAAAGAAGCTGAAAGGGAAAGAATCATTTGAAGGAATCAATCAATTGTTCTCTGAATTTATACAGAAACGACTCACCGCGTGCATTGATAGTCGTTGAAATTTCAATTCAAGAAAAGGTAAGAATTAATTTGTTTATTAATCAATAATTAATTAATTGGCTTCCAATACTTTTTTCTGGCTTCAATTAAGGAAGCATGTAAGAGTATGCTTTAAGATAATGAAACTTAATTTTTCAACCTTGTTTCTCTAATTCACTTTTGCTTTTTACTTTTATACCCTATTTGGATGGAGAGTAGAGCAAGGAAGGGGACCTGAAGAATAGAAGAGAATGGAATGGAATAGAAAGAAAGATTAATATATTTAACCTCTTCGTATTTGGATGATTGATGAGAGAAAATAAATTTAACTTTCTTTTCCGTTTTATTTCTTGTTTGGTTTATTAAAATTTAGAAGGTTAATGAGTAATTTGGTAGCTGTTGTAGGTTTGTAATAACAAATTTTATGAGAATTATATTGGTAAGATATAGAGTTTGACATTTGTGTTATTTTTCCTAAAAATATTTACAACAAAATTTATTTTCATCCGTTACACTCCAAATTGAGAGGGAAACCGATTCTATTAATTATAATGATACAAAGTTAAACATTTCACCTCCGACATAATTTTACCAACCAAACACGATTCAACGGAAATATTTTTTTTCTTTCCATTCCCTCCCTTCCTGTACTCTCGATCCAAACAAGGTGTTAGATACAGTCACCAGATTGAGATATATGCAACAAAGAGGAACCTCATTCCAAACTCTACAAATGCCAATTGGTCAATTGGATAAAGCACAGAGCACAATTGTAATTTTCAAATGCAATGCTTAGATAAACACAGTACACTATCATATCTCATAAGCCTGCAGATTGACTTGTACATTTGACCGCAAAAAGGAACCTCTCTCATTCGTTGTCAAGTCAAATATCATAAATTTGCTTTACTGGTAAGTGGTAGCCAACAAAACAAGTACAAAGAAATTAATATGCGATCTCACGCACCAGGCCGCTTGCCAACGTGACCGTCCTTTATCCTTCTTTTTCTTTCTTTTCAGATATTCTGTGGCAGCTTCGGTCTGTAAATGTTACTGATTTTGTTCAGTATCTGTAGTTGTAGACTTGTATGTAGATCTTTACTACTGAGGTTCTGACCGTCAAAATATAAACCAAAATGTGTTAAGAAGTTGCCACAAAAGATCTCCAAAGAAAAGAAATAAGGGTCAAGGGATAATGGACGGTGGCAGCGGCGTGGTGCGTGAGACCGCATACTCAATTCTTTATACTTGTTTAGCTACTTGACTTGTAAGTCAAATTTATGAATGAAGTGCGCCTGTTATTGTTTGTGTTTATGCTATTTGACTTTAAATCCACGGCGCAAGCGCCCTGCCTTTTTGGCGAATGATTTGAAAGCATAGTTAAGCTAAGCATTCACTGAAGGGGCCGCTTGTTTGAAATTTTTTGATAAACCATAAATAATTAAAAACATTTAACCGAACCAATATGATTACTTTTTTTTTTTTAAAAACCATAAGGACCGGACGGTCCGTCCGGTCTCACAATCAGTTTTGTTTTATAAAAAAAATTTGAGACAGAACGGTCCGTCCGGTCTCAATTTTTTTTTTTTTATAAAACAGAAATTTTTTATTATTTGTATTAAAATATTAGAAATGTTGAATATATTTATTTGAAAATAGATGAAATACAATATAATTTGATTTATTAGCAAGACTGCAACAAATAACTCGGATCAATATTTTTCAGATCGGATTTTTTGCGGCTGTAAGAAAAATTAATATATTTCTTTATGTGTCATTGGAAAAAAAAAAATACTTAGATTCTGAGTTATTGATCCCGGTTCAAAAGTCACTTATAGGTAATCCAGAAAATATTGTGATCCTTCTAGGTTCAAAAGTCACTTGTTTATTTCCAAATTTATATTCCAACATATTTCTAGATGAAATCTAAATTCAAGTCCACTTAAGAGACTATACTGTATTGAAATTAACTAATAAATATTTTTGTTTTAACAATTTGATTTTATAATAAATTAATTTACAAATTTATATATATTTTTTTTATGTAAATGCATTACTTGTCAAATAGATCAGTTTGAACATTTTAAATTCATTGTTTGAAGTCAATTAGATAGATTCCAGAGTTAAACTCACTAAGTATTTTGATGAACATAAGAACATCCTAATTGTATTGCACTTTTAATACTAAATAAATATAAACACTTTTGAGGTCAGAAATAAATAATTTCTATGAAAAATATAATAAGTGCATCAAAAAAAAATATAAACACTTTTGATATCAGAAATGAATAATTTCCATGACAAATATAATTTTTTAAAATAAAATAAATAATGCATAAATAATGCAAAAAAATATCTATAAATATTTAAAGCATCAATTAATTTTGGGGGAACTCATCCCCTTGATTCCAAAAAAAAAAATTCCTTACCCATCATCTCAAAATCTCAAGTACAATTAGGTCGTGTTTGGATGTCAAGATTTCAGTGGGAATTGGTGAGGTTTCCCAAATAATTTCCAATGCCCGTTCGGTTGTCATTGTTTTCCCCAATACTTTCCCAATTATTTTCCTATATGGTACCCAGATCAATGTAATTTGATGGGAAAAAATTTATCAAGTCTGAGTGAATTATTTTGTTCCCACTATCAATGGAATACTCTCTCTCACCTCTCTATTGGTCATCAAATAGGCTGGACCCACTATTCTCTTTTAAAACAGTTACAAACGAATAAGGACAACAGCTCACTTATGTTTAATGTTTATTTTTTTTATAAATGTTTATAAATATATATTTTATAAAATAATAAGTAATCAGTAATAAGAAAATGTTTTTAATAGTTTATTTGTTTGTAAATGTTTTTAACTACATATTTTAAATGTTTGCTTGTTTTCTAATTTTTGTAATTATATATTTTAAATGTTTTTTTGTTTGTTTATAAATGTTTATTTTTTGTAAATATTTTTAATTGTTGTTTTCTTATTTTTTTAATTTACTTATAAATATTTTCTTATTTTATTTGTACTATTTTAGTAATATTTTATTATTAGAAATGGTTCATCTTTTAATATTATTATTTGATCAATTTTATTTAATTTCATTAATATAATTTTTTTTAAAATTATGTTTATCCTTGGTTAACATCAATACAAAACAGAACGCTATACTATTCAAAACAATAATTAAATAAAAAATCATTTATAACTAAATTAAACTAAACCAATTAAATAAATATATATATTTTAAAATAAATAAAACTTTCCCACAATTAATCCCATGATACAAACGAACACTCATTTTCTCATATTTTCATAATTAATCCCGTGCATTACATACCCATGGGTTCCCACTTTTTCAAAAGTGAATTCCTATTCTCATTCCCATTCCGTAATTCCGTGACATCCGAACACGTCCTTAATGAGAAAGTATTAAAAAAACAAAGAAAAGAAGTTAATTTCAACTCTTCAGCACACAAGAGTGCAGAGCTGCGCAGCCGTCAGATTTTAACGACTCTCATTTGATCCCTGCGTACCATTTACCAGTACCACACGCCCAATTCCTGCTTTTGATTTTGATTGTCATTCACACGCAAAATACCACTTTTCAGTTTTTGAGCAAGCTTTCTCACCAATTATATTTAAAAAGTGTTCAAAACTTAAATAAAGAATATCTTCAACCACCAATGAAATCAATTTTCTCCTTCCTCTCCTTTCCTTGTAAAAACACAAACATAGCACCTTAGTTGCTCTTTGTCCAGGGGCGGATTCAGAATTCTCGTTAAGGGGGCAAAAAATTATCGAATCGGCTTTAAATAACTAATCGAATTTAAATCCATTACCTAATTGGTTACTTGATAAAAAACAATACTTTGACTTATATTTTCTAATAGTTTGACTTGTAATTTCTGATCCTCTAACTTATAATTCTAATTATCAAGCATAATTCAAGAAATTTATTTTAATTTTAACCCTATATTTAACCCGAATTAGAAATTAAATATCCAGAGAGGGGCAAAAAAAATTTCAAGGAGGGACCGAGTCGATCGAAATCGACAAATCACCACTAAAACTCAAAATCCAGGGGGAGGCGCCTGCCCCCCTCTGGTTCCACATGGGTCCGCCCCTGTCTTTGTTTCTTCCTTTTTCAAAACCAACACAACAACTAAACAAAGAAACAATGGCGATTATTCCAGGCTTGAATTATCTATGCACTCTTGGAAAAGGATCCATTGGCACAGTCTCTCTTGCCTCCAACCCAATCCCGGCACGGCTAGTCGCTGTTAAATCGGCTGAGGTCTCTCTTTCCTCACCATTATAGCACGAGCACCGAATCCTCTCCAGTCTCAGCTCCCCTTACGTAGTCTCCTGTTATGGCTCGTACACCTCCAATTCTCACTGCCACCTCATGCTGGAGTTTGCCCCTGGTGGGTCCCTCTTCGATCGCATCAAAAGCCACATGGAAGGCCGCTTAGACGAGTGCCACATCAGGTTGTATGTCAGAGATATCTTGCTTGGTCTCTCTTACTTGTATACAAACCACATCTCACATAGTGATATCAAGAGTCAAAATGTTTTAATCGGTTCCAATGGCCATGCAAAAATTGCCGATTTTGGTGCTGCAGCGGTTCTTAAGAGTGGGACCCACAATGGTAATTCAGGTTCATTCTCTAGCACACCGGCTTTCATGGCACCTGAGATTGCAAGAGGGGTAGAGCGGGGCCAGGCAGCTGACATATGGGCTCTCGGTTGCACGATGATAGAAATGGCCACCGGGAAGGCTCCATGGAATGACATCATTACAGCACGTTTGTGTCTCCTCCTCCCCTTTCTTATCCATCATTCTGAATGGAGTATGCATGCAACTCATGCTGGTTGGAATAAGAATGGAAAGATCCACCCCAAGTGGAAGCAAGGTAATCAGTACGATATATGTTAGTGACATAATGATCCTCATAGAAGTTTCTCACTCGGCATACCGACATCACGTGACTACATGGTATGTGAGTTAGTTGGGGTCCTTGGCATGTACAGGTCACCTCCCTGCCATCTCCAAATTTAACTATGTACTTGAAAGCTCTTTTCACAAACTTCATTGTGCCATCTGGTCTGCGGTTGGTAGGAACGTACTCATTTGGATTTTGCACTTCGAATTTTGTACCATTATTACCCATCGGGACCACGGTCATAGTTGCACTTTTGTCCCTGTGTTTTCTTAGTTTTTCCTCCACCCTTGTTGAAAATACCTGATCCCTCCTCATTAATTATGTGGCCTTAGCACGCCGTTCCTGAAACCATGAATTTAACTTGTAAAAAGTATCATCTACAACTGCAGCCACGGGCAACGTTCGGCTCTCCTTGAAGACTGCATTCAGCGATTCAGACCCGTTGGTGGTCATAATTCTCCAACGCCAACCTCCATCGCGTGCTTGATATATTTTTGTCCACCTCCATTAAGTAGAGATTTGCTTTTGGCATGTACTACAGAAAAATAAGGAAATAAAATAATATAAATAAACAATTAAAATAAAAAAACGTCAACAATATACAACAATAAACAATATAAAATGTACATACCTTTGCAAAATCTCTAGTCATTTCTTCCACCCTTCTCGGTTTCTTCTTTTTGCAATTACGTCTGAATGTTTCTAGGACCCATGTATCGTGTTTGGTTGTCTTGCTAAGGTTTTCCACAACGTGTTGCATACACAACCTGTGCACACACTCGCCAGTATGTGTTGACCAACTGTATTCTTCATGATCAAAAACATATTTTATTCCTTTCTGTTGGTCTGATATTACAGAGAAAAACTTTGTTGGCCCAACCACTCGTCTTCCTAAAAACTGCATAAAGAATCCCCAGTTCTCACCATCCTCTTTCTGAACAATTACAAAGGCCAAAGGCAACAACTGGTTCTCAGCATCATATGCACATGCTATCAATAGCCTCCCCTCATAACGGCCAGATATGAAGCATGCATCAATGCTGATAACAGGTCTGATGAATGGCACAGCTTGGATAAAAGGACCAAAAGCCCATGCGATGCCCTTGAATTGTTGAGCTCCCTCTATTAGTACTCCATTCTTGTCATAAATGGGGCCATGCCACCACTGAAATACAGTGCCGGGATTTGTACTTGCCATAGCCTGGAGCAATGGTGCCAGATAGTTGTATGAATCCTTCCAACTACCAAATATTCTGCAAATCGCAAGTTCACGACCTCTCCACAACCTATTATATTTTGAGATTACGTGTATGTATTTGTGTCTGACGGTCATAGCCACCGCCTTGATGCTCATCGATGGGTCCAACTTAATGTCTGCCTCAATTGCATCGGCAATTAGTGATGCTGTCAGATTTGAATGGTCTGTCCTTGTGGACACAGACTTGCATGTATGAGGTGGTTCACACTTCTTAATTATCCATGCTTTTCCCGAACCCGCAGGGGTTGCATAAAGGCGAAACTCGCAACGAGGGGCATTTTTGCATATCACAACCAATCTTTTTGATTCCCTTCTCTGTAATATACATTCTCAGTTGCCGTGATCATGAGTCTCATGGATTTTCTTTACAAATTCATCTATGTTGGTATAAAGTTGCCCTGGGGCAAGTTCACAATTGTATACAATACGAGGACCAAAGAAACTAATGTCGGCCTCTTCAAAAGCTGTGGTATCATTGAATGTAGCGACCGGATGCCTATTCACCCGACCTCTAATTAGGAATTTTTCTTCCCTGGACAAACCTGGTACATTTGCATCACCATCTGATAAGTTATCAGATTCTCAAATTCCTTGGTATTCATCTCCAGTTTTCATTTCTTTTTCCGGTATGACATCAATAGCATCAACATCAATATTAGTATCATTTCGATTAACGGATAACTGTATCAGTACTGACTCTGGTATAGATGGAAATGTAGGGATTATGGGTGCCTGTCTGGGTGGTGGTGGTGGTACAACTTCAGTAAACTCAGGGGTGTTATGGTACCCCGGGTTGTCATAACAGGGACTGTGGTACCCCTGGTTGTCATGAGGGGGAGTGGTGGTACCCCTGGCTGTCATGAGGGGAGTGATGGTACCCCTGGCTATCATAAGCCGAGTGGTGATACCCCTGGCTGTCATGAGGGGAGTGGTGGTACCCCTGGCTGTCATAAGCCGAATTGTCATAACCTGAAGGTCCAGTAGGGGGAGCCCTAGAAGGTCCAGCCCCAGCCGCACTAGAAGGTCTAGCCCCGGCCTGGGGAACCCTCATGGAATATAAGTCTATCATCGCGACCCCCCTAGACTCAAATTGTTGGTACACAGCCTTCCACAACTCCTCATCTGTTATAGGAAACCTCACAAAGTAAGGTCTACCCCTCCCAGCCCGTTGTGTGTCAACTCGGGTAGCCAATTCTAAGTCATACCGGTTGGGGTTTACACCAGTCTTTTCGTATACTAGTTGCTTAAGTTCAATAAATGTGGTTCTTTCTTTAACCTGCAAACCGAATGAGGCATCTTTCGAGTAATACACGCCCTCTACACCCTTAGTTAGCTTACCGCCCACGTACAGTGCAACCAACATTTTTTTCTTAACAAACTACATTTTAAAAAAAAAATTATAAGAATTACAGTATAATATATTGATTCTTTCTTGCAATTTAAAAGCTAATTATAATATTAATTAAAGACTAATTTATATTATTTACAGACTGAGGGTACAATAATTATTAATTAAAAATTAAACAGAAAATAATTAAATAAAAAATAAAATACCTGTAGCAATCGCCTCAAAATCGCCAAAATCACGAAATCTATCTTGTCTCTGTGGTTAACAAACGCATACAGTGTGTGCTGGAGAGAGAGAACCAACTTTTGTAGGACAGCTAGCGGACCGTCTAGGTCCCTGGCGGTTTGGTTAGATTTGTAAATTTTAAGATTTGGGAGTTATTTTGGTAAATAACTTTTTTTTTGGGTTATTAATAAAAAAAGGCCGTTTGAGAGATAAGGCACATTGACCTAATCCTACTATTGAAAGAGAATAATACAAAGTCAACCTTGTAAACTATAAAATTATCAACTATTTATATAGAATAGCTACATGTTGTTGTACCATATTTTTTCTTTTGGGGTTTTTACTTTTCAAACATTTTGCCAAATTTTCTCTCCCAATATATACAAAAATAGGCAATGTTTAATTATTGGTCAACATAAGTCAAGTGTACAATAATTTTATATCTTTTTTTTTTTTTTGGGTTGGTCAAGCACCCAAAAAAAAAAACTTTAGATAATTAGACTTGCAATAGGAGAGCTTAGTTTCTTCTAAATATTTTTTTGGTTGTTATTTATGTTTAATTCAAATGCAACACTTTCTTTTTTTTAATTTTTTTTTAAACCACCAGTTGTGATGATTAAACAAATTGTTGTGGTTCTTTTCTCTGATATTATTATCAATCTGAAGTTGTGTACAAATAGATTTCAAAAAAATTATATTATATGCAATGAATTTTTATAATATATAGCTAAGTCAACCATTAAACCTCAGTACGAACATTATATAAAACGAAACTTTAAAAAATATTTACTAGGTGAAATATTATAGTTCTTAATAAAAAAAGAAAAAAAGATAAACCAATATTTGTTTCCTGCGGTTACTCTTTTTATTTTACAAATTATCTCTTTATATGTTGAAATATTTTTCGGATTTTACAATTCTTATGTCAAAGATTTTTCGGATAAAAAAAAAATTCGACCAATTTCATTTTTAAAGGGAAAAAAAGATGTACCTTCTTATCCATGTTCCCATGCGAATTGACTTAACAAATTAACAATAATTAAGACATTATACTACTGTATTAAAATTTAAAATTAATATGAACATAATTAAAAAAAAATGTTGTTGACGAACTCAATTTGTTTCAACATTATTAAAAGTTGACTCCACGTTTTCTAACTTGTATAATTTTATTTTTTCTTGTTTATTTTATTTAGTATTATATTAATTACATGTATGTATCTTCATTACTTCAGTTAATTGACATAGTTATTAAAGACCAATTATTTAATTAAAAAATTAAGCATATCATGAATTATTCTCTTAATTTGCTATTTATATTCAAGACAAAATTGAGTTGATTTTCCTGTAAATTCTTACCAATGCTTGAATTGCGGAAGAGATGTCATCATCAAGTCTTCATGAGGATGTTTAATTTATTTATAATTTTATTTGTTCCATAAAACCAATCAGGAGCTGACAGATCAGACTTGAAGAAAGTAGGAGCCAAAAAAGGGAAGACCACTGAGCACCTCACTTCCAGGATCAATTTTATAAACCATAAATAGAAAAACAATTTTTAGGGAACCAGCATGATTGTTTTTTTTTTTTGAAAAACCACAAAGACCGAGTGGAGCATTCGGTCTCCACTTTTTTTTTTTCTCCAGACCGAATGCTCCACTCGGTCTCACCATTTTTTTCAATTTTTCACAGATTCGGCCACATAAGATCCGAATAATCATTTTATGTATATGTATAGAGAGTGATTTGAAATTTTAAAATCCAAAAAGTCGATCCGAACCGTTCATCTTGTTTTCCATATTAATATGTGCTTGGAGACCAAATTTTACATT
Organism: Carex rostrata; assembly: GCF_964058835.1. Classification (NCBI taxonomy): domain Eukaryota; kingdom Viridiplantae; phylum Streptophyta; class Magnoliopsida; order Poales; family Cyperaceae; genus Carex; species Carex rostrata. Next base: position 1,378,404 of record NC_135946.1, on the reverse strand, counting down.
TTTCTGAATTTTTTTACTATTTATTAAGCCACTTTGAAAATTGTTGATCCAACGGTGGCTGCTAATTTTACTGTTTTGTTAAGCCACCGTTGGATCAATAATTTTCAAAGTGACTTAATAAATAGTAAAAAAATTCAGAAAAATGTAAAATTTGGTCTCCAAGCACATATTAATATGGAAAACAAGATGAACGGTTCGGATCGACTTTTTGGATTTTGAAATTTCAAGTCACTCTCTATACATATACATAAAACACATGCCACACCGTTTGCCGCACGGAAAAGTTGAAAAAAATTGAAAAAAGAGTGAGACCGAGTGGAGCATTCGGTCTGGAGAAAAAAAAAAGTGGAGACCGAATGCTCCACTCGGTCTTTGTGGTTTTTCGAAAAAAAAAAACAATCATGCTGGTTCCCTAAAAATTGTTTTTCTATTTATGGTTTATAAAAAAATTCCTCACTTCCAACAAACCAAAAATAAAACTAAACTTTGACCGAATAATTCGCAAAAACTTTTTTCAAATTTTTCTCATAATATTATTTATTTATTTTTATTTGCTCTCTTGTATGACTGAAATATCTAGTCTGGATAATTTTGAATCATTTTCCGAATTATTTTCGAATCACGAATTTTTGATGTTGCCGAACTGAACCCGAATAATTCATTTATCACTATGCTTAACAGTTGAGTAACATTTACAGACCGAAGCTGCCACAGAAGATCCCAAAAGAAAGAAAAAGAAGGATAAAGGACGGTGGCAAGCGGCCTATTGCGTGAGATCGCATATTAAATGCTCTACACTTGTTTCGGTGGCTACCAGTAAAACAAATTTATGATACTTCTTGAGAGCGAATGGGAGGCACAGACTGAAATCTAGAGCGCTGCCTTCTTGGCGATTGAAAGCGTAGTTGACCTAAAAGCATTCACTATAGGGACCGCTAATTTCATGATTTTGCTGTGAAATGTACATGTCATTTATGTCAATCAGACTTTGAAATATGATAGTGTACTGTGTTTATCTAAGCAATTTTGCATTTGCCAATTGCAATTGTGCTCTGTGCTTTATCATCTCCTCTTGGCCCTTGGTGTCCATCCAATTGCAAAGATGCAGTACCGTTTTCATTTACACAATTTTGGACCACTGAAAAATCACAGTTTTGTAAAATACTTAATAAATAGTAAAATAATTTTAAAAAAAATAAAATTTGATCTCTAAGCACATTTTAATATATATATATATATATCATGTTGAACGGTTTGGATCAACTATTTGAACTTTAAAAATTGCAAAAGTGAATTGTTGTAAGATGTTGTAACTGGATCCCTTCTCAAATAATAATAATCGTAATATTTCTATTGTCGCCCACGTATGTTATCACGGGACATCAGGTCAAATTCGGTTTGATTGATATCTGGTCAGGATCATTTTTTGCTTTGAGATTCGTGCAAAATTAAAATTGTAAACCGTCCGATAATATAAACAGATTGCACGAATCTCGATACCGGATGTTGCAAGTTTTTCTTCTTTGTGGCATATATTTCAATCTGTTGACTGTATTTAAAGGCAAATGCAAAAGTGAATTAGAGAAATAAGGTTGAAAAATTAAGTTTGATGAGATTTATCTTAAAGCATACTCTTACACGCTTCCTTAATTGAAGCCAGAAAAAAGTATTGGAAGCCAATTAATTAATTATTGATTAATAAACTAATTAATCTTACATTTTCTTGATTTGAAACTTCAACGACTATTAAGACGCCTTGAGTAGTCTCAGTATAAATTCAGAGAACAATTGATTGCTTCTTTCCCTTGGATTCAAATCCGCTGTTATTTTAAGGAGAATAGCAGCGTGGTGTTCTCCATTTCTGTGTCTATCTCTTTCTTGTAAAAAGGAGGAGAGAGAAATAAAAGAGAGAGAAAAGAGAGAGAGAAGAGGGAGATAGAAGAAAGCACGGATAGCAAGGATTTTGAATAGCAGCAGATCTCATTCCCTTTCCCTTTCAGCCTTCAGGTTCTTTTCATGTTTATTTATTTGTAAAATTGTAAGCAATAGCAACTGTCAACGCTTATTTATGTTGTAAAAATCAACGGTTTTAAATTATCACACATCAATCATTATCAACAGAATAAAAATGAAACATAAAAGGGATCTACTTGAAAAATATAAATATTGGAAATTTAATTTGTTGGAGCTGTAATAAATTATGTATATGCCAATTTTAAAATATTTTAGAATTTACAAAATATTAGCATTTTATACAAATAAATTATGATAAAACTACATTCATTTGGATTTTTTTTTTTTTTACGAATATCGAATATATTTATCAGTTTATGAGTCTCTTTTTTTTGGGTCCATTTTGGTGATTAAGACTCTAATTTGTTTTTATAAATGGGGACCTTATTAATAACACTTTAATCGCTCTTATTTCAATAATGACAAACCAGTGCAAACAAATACATTTAACATATTGCTGTTGTCTGATTATTTTTATTTTACACTTTTCAGAATAATCCTCAATAACTATAAATATATATATATATATATATATATATTTCCAAGTTTTCAATAAGCCCAAATGCAAGTATATCCAAACAAATACATTTAACGTCGCTATATCCAAGTCAACCTTCTAAAATATAAAATCATGAACTATTTTATAAAGGGTAGTTGCAAAATTTATCACAATTTCTAATAGGCAAAAACAATAGTGTCAATAAAGCTGAAATACTCATTTCATGTTTGCCGCCTTGCAATATTAAAAAAATTGCCAAAGAAAAATGATTTACTATTGAAGCAAAAAAAAAAAAAATTGATTTGATTTACTATTAATACACAATGTCTGAATATTACTATTCAGTTGCTTGGAGCTGTATATGACTATCAAAAATATCATAACAATGGAATTGATAAACTTATGTGCTTATCAATTGAATTGATAGGTAATTAGGTATGGTATGACAGCCATAAAAAATATAAACCAAAATGTGTTAAGAATTTGCCACAGAAGATCTCCATAGAAAAGAAAGAAGGGATAATGGACGGTGGCAAGCGGATCACCTGCTCTCGGGGGTGCAGAAATTTCTTGCCTCCTCAGTCACTGTCGAATGGAACTGATCACTTTTAATTTTTGAATTAGAGACCCAAGCGTGCTGCCTTTTTGGCAAATGAATTGAAAGCATGACCTAAGCATTCACTCAAGGGGTCGCTAATTTCATGGATGTGATAGTGTATTATATATATAATAATAATATATTTTATTTTGACCTTGTATTAAATTTGCAATTGTCACAGTTCTGCTTAATTTGTGCATCATGTCCTCTTCATTTCTTCCCAATTGCTTGCTGTAGTTACGCGTTTTCAATTTGTACATGTAGAGTCTGCAATGAGTTGAAAATCATAAAAAATACAAAAATACAAAATGAAAAACTTTTTTCAAAAATTCTAAAGAAATAATTTTTTTTTTCAGAAAATGTAAAATTTGATTTCGAAGCACATGTTAATATAAAAAATATTTAAATTTGAAATTTGAACAAATATTAATGCACACGGTAAGTCGCATCTGTACAAATTCAGGGAACAATTAATTATTTTCCTTAAAGCTTTCTTTCCATTTTAATTAATAAATGGCAATAGCAACCGTCAACGGTTGAGAGATTTTTCCCCTCCTCATACATCTATCATTATCAACAATAAAAATATAAATGAAACATAAAAGTGATCCACTTGACAAATATGACTTTTCAATTTTGAAACAAAAATATTGGAAATAGAAATTGTAATAATCTTCTGTGTATTAGAAGGTTCTAAATAGCGCGCTATAGTACATATGAACATAAAAGCTATGGCGCTATCGGCACTATAGCGACGCTATATAGACATAGCGTTGTTTTTTTAGCTATTTTTCTATGACGCTGTAACGTAGTGGAAACCATAAAATTTTAAAATAATAAGTTTCGAAATAATAAACTGAACACGAATTCTTTTAAATTATAATCTGATATTTTGAGATATATTGAATTTTAACATTTAAAAGATATCAAGGATTATTATGTAAAAATTTCTATTTTTTTTTTATTATTTTATCAATTCTTGAAACTAGAGGGACCAAATTGCAAAAATCCAAATATTAATCAAAACCCTTCTTTCTTCTCTTCTCTTCCGTTTGATTCCGTGTGCATGTGTGTGTGCTTTGTGGGTGTGGTAGGTGGCCGAACCAAGAGAGAAAGAGAAAGAGAGGGAGAATTAAGGGAAATTGCTCGGAGATTCGAGAATCGAGCTGAACGAACGTCTGATTTTCTCTTTTAGCTTTCTAATTGGTAAATCTCTTGACTTGATCCTTTCGAAACCTAGTTCTCGATTCATTGTGATATTGGTTTTAAACTTGAAATTAGGTGTTATGATTCGATCGTGTTTCGAAACTTTAAAACCTAAACCCTAACTTCTTTAATTTGAGTTTCTAATGATTAAGGTTTGAATTGAAATTGGTAATGTTAATTTAGTTGTCAATTGAATGAATCAGGTTAGTATAGGTATGGTTAAGAGTTGATTAATCTAAACCCCAACCTATCTGATTGACCATCGATCGAAATGGATCTGGTTTTAAGCCAATTTAGGGTTTCTGATATTGAACTTGAAATTAGAAGTTAGCATTTGTCCAATTAAATGTTTTAACCCTAGATTCAAATCGTATTTAACCTAAACTAAATTGGACATATAAATTGGATATTTAAACAAGGATTAAACCAATTGAATATGGAAAATAGGTGGAGGTTCAATAAGACAAGGGAATTCAGAATCCTTCGAGACGTCTGATCCGTAGACGAACATAACGTGATTCGAACAGGTGCGGGGGTTCACGGAATTTATTTTGAGGTTTATTTACGAATTAAATAGATCATTTTAAATAGCATGTTGAATGTCTGATTGCTTGCATCATTGAATTATTGCATAACTGACTAAATGAATCGATTGAACTGTGTTAATCTGTTAACCTTGCATATTGGTATGGTTATATCGATTGTTTGTTCCTTGGTTCTGATATGGATTGAAACCACAGTACTGAATTGTTATATATATTGTTTGTTACTGCAAAATCTGGGTCGCTCCTAGACTTTGATTCAGGAACCATATGCGCATTTGGGGAATGACCCCACTGATTCCAGTACCGGTTGGAAAGGGGAACTGTTATTACTGTGATCGTAGGATTACTGAACTGTGGTTTACTGATTACTGTTTATTGTTTACGGAATACTGAATTACTGAATACTGTTTTCCCGGTTATATTGATATAGATGTTTGATTGAGAACCAGAATGAATAGAACGGTTAAGCTGGAAGAGATAGATTCAGATATCTATCCTTTAAACCGGAATGGTTTAAATGCATTTAAGTCCAAACAACTTATGTGTTTTCGATTGAAACTCTCTTTAAAGAGGTTAAATGTAGAAATTCATTTGAATTTCATTTCTTTGATATTGCATTCATGATTCGTAACTGTTTGATCGTATATAATTCTGAAATAGGTTTCTTATAAATTCAGTAGCCCAACGGAAATTCCGCACTGGGAAAAACTGCGAATAAGTTTTTCTCACCCCTTTTTTTTCCATTATGGAATTTTCAGGACCGAAGGAATAAGACGTCGGGATCGAGCAGTGAGGAGCCAGGAGGGTATAGGTATATATGCCTTAGTCTGAGATCATTTTGTACTTGTTATAGTACTCTGATCCTGTTTTGTTGTTTATAAGTCCATATTTACCAGACTTGTGTAAATTATTTCCGTTTCTTTTGAATTTATGTTTATATAAGTTTGTGTTTATGCTTTCTTTTATATATATATGATTGTTATGCATGTATGTTGCTTAATTGGAAAATTGGGGAAAGGATTTTTAAAAGGGTTGGATGGCCGGCGTGGAGGGCCTATACTCCACGGTACCCGAGAATCAATTAAATGGGAAATGGGTTATTTTAAATCAGAGTGTGTATTATTTATCAATTATTCAGGAATCTTTTAAAGTAGATTAATAGTATGGTTTGGGATGAAAAATCCATTCATCTCATCGTTCTTGCCTAGTGAATATATTAAACCTATATATTCACGGCATAACTGCACAACCCCTGGTTCCGGGGTGTGACAGACGCGATAAACACTATTTAAGCATTTAGTATGTAATAAATTATGGACATGCCAACTTAAAAAAAAATAGAATTTAGATTAGCATTTTATACTAAAGCAAACACTAGCATTTATATTAACATTATATACAAAATATTGGCATTATAAAAACTTAATATTTTTTAGAGTTTACAAAATATGTATCTATAAACACTACATTCATTTTTTTTTGGTTACATATCCATGTATGACTCCAAATTTATTTATTTATTCATTTGAGTGATTATGACTCTAATTTTTTTGTTTAATCTCTGTTATTCCAATAATGACAAACAGAGCAAACACATACATTTAACATATTGTTGTTGTCTGATTATTTTTTTATTACACTTTGCTGAATATTCCCTGAACTACAAATAATTTATTCAATTTTTCACTAGGCCTAAGTGCAAGTATAACCAAAGAATAGGTACACACCTACATTTGAGAGATAAGGCACAGTGACCTAATTCCACTATGAAAAAGAGAATAATACAAAGTCAACCTTCTAAACTATAAAATCATCAACTATTTTATAAAGGGTAGTTGGTTGCATGTTATTCTACAGCTAAAAATTAAGAAAATAACCATTTTGGAAAATTTTATTTCCCAAAAATACAAAAATAGACAATGTTGAATTATTGGTCAACATAAGTCAAGTCTGGTATAATTTTATATTTTTTTTTGGGCTGGTCAACCACCCAAAAATATATCTTGATATAAGATTTGCAATTTAAAAGCTCAATTTCTTTTAAATATTTGTTTTTGTTTTTGTCAACTATTAAATTTTTGTTTTAAACCACTAGTTGTGTTCATTATCCAAATTGTTGGGGGCCTTTTGTCTGATATTATTATCAATCTGAAGTTGTGTACAAATTGATTTAAATTTTTTTAATTTCTCCTGAAAGAGAGGAAGAATATTCATATAAATCTAATTGAAGTGCCTCAGACTCAGAGATGCCATATATATTGAATTAGTATTTATTATTTTATTTTCAAATTGGCCTAATATAATGTGCAACTATATATACTTGACCTTCTCCTATTATGAGAGGGAATTTTTTTTTATAATTTATATTTGAGTCAACATTTTAAACCTCAGTACAAATATTATATAATATGAAACTTTATTTTGCAAAATATTTAGTAGGTGGAATAATATAGTTCATCATAAAAAAATATTAATATAAACCAATACTTATTTTATGCGTTCACACAATTTTGTATTTTGAGATTTTATTTATTTTGCAAATTACCTCTAGATATATTGAGATATTTGTCGACACTGTTTTACAATTCAGAACTATGTTTCTGAATTGTCATTAGAAAAAAAAAAGAAAAAAAAAAAGAAGGTATCTTCTTATCCATGTTCCCATGCGAATTGACCTAATAAATTAACAAATAAGCCTCAAATTTTTTAATAAAAATGTGGATCATCTTTGAATTGATTGGGACCTTCTATGAAAGTACAAATGATTAACCTCTTCAATTTGGAGAAATTGACTTGAGTTTACGCACCAATTAAAAGGTAGATGCTCTCATTCTCATATGCTTGATTTGCGTAGGAGATGACATAAACTTGGCGTCATTTGCGAGGATAGGAAAATACATCCACTTGTGTTGTATATTTTCAAATTTATATTCCAACATATTTCTAGATGAAATCTAAATTCAAGAGTCCACTGTAAGAGCTATTAGTGCGGATCTAGTCAGCACGAATCCTAAAGCAAATCGGACGGTTCAGATGAATACACTCAAAAGATTCTTTTTTGAGTCAATGTAGAGGATACGAATCCAAAGCGCAGAGCTACGCAGCCGTCAGATTTTAACGACTCTTATTTAATGCCTGCGTACCATTTACCAGTACCACACGCCCAATTCCTGCTTTTGCTTTTGATTGCCATTCACACGCAAAATACCACTTTTCAGTTTTTGAGCACGCTTTCTCACCAATTATATTTAAGAAGTGTTCAAAACTTAAATAAAGAATATCTTCAACTACCAATGAAATCAATTTTCTCCTTCCTCTCCTCTCCTTATAAAAACACAAACAGAGCACCTCAGTTGCTCTTTGTCTCTTCCTTTTTTCAAAACCAACACAACAACTAAACAAAGAAACAATGGCGATTATTCCAGGCTTGAATTATCTATGCACTCTCGGAAAAGGATCCACTGGCACAGTCTCTCTCGCCTCCGACCCAATCTCGGCCCGGCTAGTCGCTGTTAAATCGGCTGAGGTCTCTCTTTCCTCACCATTACAGCACGAGCACCGAATCCTCTCCAGTCTCAGTTCCCCTTACGTAGTCTCCTGTTATGGCACCTACATCACCAATTCTCACTTCCACCTCATGCTGGAGTTTGCTCCTGGTGGATCCCTCTTCGATCGCATCAAAAACCACACGGAAGGCCGCTTAGACGAGTGCCACATCAGGTTGTATGTCAGAGATATCTTGCTTGGTCTCTCTTACTTGCATACAAACCACATCTCACATGGTGATATCAAGAGTCAAAATGTATTGATCGGTTCCGATGGCCGTGCAAAACTTGCCGATTTTGGTGCCGCGGCGATTCTGACGAGTGGGACCCACAGTGATAATTCAGGTTCGTTCTCTGGCACGCCGGCTTTCATGGCACCTGAGATTGCAAGAGGAGAGGAGTGGGGCCCGGCAGCTGACACATGGGCACTCGGGTGCACGATCATAGAAATGGCCACCGGGAAGGCTCCATGGAATGGCATCATAAAGGACTCAGATGTAATGGCAGCAATTTATCGGATCGGGTATTGTTCGGGTTCTGTACCCGATATACCAGATTGGTTATCAAAAGACGCACAAGATTTCCTAACGAATTGCTTGATAAGGGATCCGAACGAGCGGTGGTTGGCCGAGCAATTGTTATGTCATCCCTTTGTGTGCTTCGGCGATGCGGGTTTAAAAAGAGACGGTAATTTGGATCGTGCAATTTCTCCTTACAGTGTATTGGATTTTAATGATGTGTTCTGTGAGTCCGAAACAGAGGAGGAAGAAGTGGATTCGGGTTTGGATCCGTTAGTGAGAATCCGAGAATTGGCCGGGTCGATATCGGGTTCGGATTGTTTGATTTCAGATTCTGATGATGAAGATTGTTGGATTGAAGTTAGGAATGAAAATGGAGGAGAAAACAGGGATAGTGAGATTAGTGATGAATTTGATTTATTTGAATTTTATGAGGAAGATAGTTATTTAATGTTGTTTAATTTTGGTTATATTTTTGAGATAATTAATGAGGAGATGAGGGTTAGCTGTGGAAATGTTACTAGTGAATTTAATGTATGCAAAGTTAGTTTAACTAATAAGTCAATAAATCCGTTTATTGATCAAAATATATATTGTTCCCCTTTTTGTTTTTGTTTGGTATCTTTCCAATTCCCTTTTATACATTTTGGTTAAATTTTAATTTGCACCGTTTTCTCTAACAGTTTTCTGATAAGACTAAGGGCTAAGGCTCAGTGACATACAACTACTTCCACTTGAGAAAAGAAAAGAAAAGAAAGTTCTTCAATAAAATTTTAATTTTTTTTTGGGGTGGAAAGTATGAAAATGGTATTAAGAGTAGTTGGTATTGTTATGTGGTTACAATTACCAATATTTTATTTTCTATTCACACTTTCCAAAAAAATTTAACAATTTTGCATGGATTTTTTTTCCTTCAAAATATCTAGAAATGATTCAACTACCTGATTTGGTATCAGATCACCTGCCCTTCCAAAGCACAGTTAACCAACCTTCAGTAATAAAAATTGAATTCTTTTATTCAGTAAAAAAAAACATGTTGTTTACAAACTCATTTTGTTTCATGCAAATTATTTCACATTAAATTATGTTGATTTTCATGTAATGGTTGACTTTGCTGCTCTTGACAGCCTAACTTTGCACCATCTGAAAAGTTTACTTCACATTTTCTAACTTATATAATTTTCTTTTTTCTTGTTTATTTTATTTTCTTCCTCTTGATTAACATAATTATTAAAGAGCAATATATATTTATTAAAATAATAAAATCATATCATGAATTATCCTCTTAATTTGCTATTTTTTGTCTCCCTATTTTCCCAACATTCTAGAAAAATTGAGTTGATTTTCCTTTAAATTATTGCCATGGTACTTTTGAATTGATTTTCCTGGAAATTTGAATTGCATGAGAGATGTCATCAAGTCGTCATGAGGATGTTTAATTTAAAATTTCTTTGGCTTCACAAAACCAATCAACTGTTGACAAAGCAGACTTGAATAAAGCAGAAGCCAGATGAAACAAGGCTATATTTAAAGTTTGAGTAAGGCTACGCTGCTACGGCTCAATATTTGAGTTTTTAAAATTTTAACAGTTGATCCGAACCGTTTATCTTATTCTCTACATTAATATGTGTTTGGAGACTAAATTTTCATTTTTTTGAAATTTTTTACTATTTTTTTAGATAGGTAGAAAATCAAATATCTAAATGGTGCAGAATTTTTTAGATCAAGTGATTTTCTACTTATCTAAACAAATAGTAAAAATTTTCAAAAAATGTAAAATTTGGTCTTCAAACACATTAATATGGAGAACAAGATGAACGGTTCGGATCGACTGTTAGATTTTTGAAAACTCGAATATTGAGCCGTAGCACCGTAGCTCTCTATGCAACCCATAGAACTGTAGCCTTGCTCTTAAAGTTTTAAACCAATCAAGTATATTTTCATAAGTTAGAGAATGTAGAACGGTTTAGATCAACTATTTTGACTTTAAAAACAGTGATATAAATCCATAGCGTAGACAGTTGTGTAATATGCATATTACCAATGCCTCACTATAGAGATAATTTGCAAAATAATTAAAAAAACCTCATTATAAAGTTGAATTTGTAAGAATTAACTTAATACTGCACGGCTAATTTCTAATTTATTTTTGAGATGAACTTGATGTCACAATGAACCAAAAATTCTGATAAACACAGGAAACAAATATTGGTTATATTATTTCATTCTTATTAAATACTATACATTATTTCAATTACTAAAAATTTTGTAAGAGAAAATTTCATTTTATATATTGTCCCTATACTGATGTTAAAAAGGTTGACTAGGCTATAAATTATAAATAAAAAAATCTATTCTCATAATGGGAGAAGGTCAGTGAGCCTTTTCAGAAGAAATTTTGGTTTGGTATAATTTTCTTGTCTGAATCTGGGAGTAGGAACTCAAATTTTGGTTTGGTATTAAACTTTGGTCAAATATAATTGCATATTATATTAGGCCAATTTGGAAATTTTACAAAAAAAAATTCAGTATATAATATACTGTATATTATATTTGGCACTCAAATTCAAGATGGATGAATATTCTTCCCCTCTTCAGGACAAATTTAAGTCAAATTCATTGCACAAGAGAAAAATAAAAATTTTGAATTCAATTTGTACACAGTTCTGATTTGATAATACTATCAGAGGAAAGACACCCAACAATTTGGATAATCAGCACAACTGTGGTTTTTAATTATTTTAATTTTTAAAAGTTGATTTATTGGAATTCAGAATAAACAAAAACAATGATATTATTTTACAAGAAAATAAACTCTTCAATTGAATTGAAAATCTAACCTCAAGATATTTTTTGGGTGGTTGACCAACCCACAAAATTATATAAAATTATAGTGGACTTGACTTTATGTTGACTAATAATTCAACATGACCAAACTTTGTATTTTTGGAGATAAATTTTGTGAAATTGTTTTAAAAGTAAAAAAAGCAAAATAAAAATATTGGGCTATGGTTAAAAGTAGAACATAATGCAACTACCCTTTATAAATAGTTGATGATTTTATAGTTTAAAAGGTTGACTTTGTATTATTTTTTTTCTATAGTGGGATTAGGTCAATGTGCCTTATCTCTTAAATGTAGGTGTGTACCTATTCTTGATTCCGGATACTTTTTCTTTGGATATTCTGCAAAGTGTAAAATAAAAATAATCAGACAGCAGCAATTTGCACTGATTGTCATTATTGGAATTAATAGCATATTTTATTGAAGTATTATTATTTAGTCGACATTTATAGCAACCAATTGGAGTCATAATCACCAAAATGAATTAATAAATAAATTTGGAGTCATTTATGGATATGTAATAAAAAATTATAAAAAATTATAATTCCAATATTTTGTATATAATGCTAATATAAAATTATAATATTGTGTTTGCCTTAGTTAAAATACTAATCTAAATTACAATTTTTTTTTAAATTGGCATGACCATAATTTATTACATATGGAATTATGGATAAATGTGACTGTTTATTACAAGTGAATCTCAAAGTTGGTTGGAATTTTTTTTTTCTTTAAAAATTTAAGAAGATCATGATAATTTCTATTTCCAATATTTTTCTTTCAACTGGTAAGCGTGCAAAAAAAAAAAAAAAATTTCAAAATTGAAAAGTTATATTTCTCTAGTAGATCACTTTTATGTTTTATGTTTCATTTTTATTCTCTTGTTGATAATGATAGATGTACGACAAAGAAACTAAGGAGGGGGGAAATCTCAACCGTCCACCGTTGCTATTAGCATTTATTAATTAAAATGGAAAGAAAACTGAAAGGGAAAGAATAACTTAGGAGGAATCAATAAATTGTTCTCTGAATTTGTACAGATATGCGGTTGCATTAATAGTCGTTCAAATTTCAATTCAAGAAAATGTAAGAATAATTATATTATCAACAAATAATTAATTATGTGGGCTTCTTATTAATACTTTTTTTTGGTCTTCAATTTAATCTCATCAAGCTTATTTTTTCAACATTGATTTCTTTAATGAACTTGGCTTTTAGATTTAGTCATGAGATGGAGATATTATAATTGCCCATCCAACTGATTTCCTCATAAAAGAAACCTCATTACAGCTAGCAATTGTGGCAATTGCAAATAGAGTGGAAAAAACGTGTCGTGTCGTGACGTGACTAACACGTGGTGACTTTGGTCTCGTACCATGAATCAGTGGCGTAGTCAGGATTTTCATCACGGGTAGGCAAAATAAATTATTATTATATTAATTATTATTATTTTATTTTATTTAAATTATAAAATATTATTAAATAATTTTCATTGGAAGCGGAATCGGTAATTAACCATGAATTAAAATCGAGAAAATCGGTAGAAATCCACTGAATTAGATCAAAAACTCGATTTTTTTTTTAAAGTTTACTTTGAAGCATAGTTCACAAGACTCTTCTATTAAAATTCAGCTCATTTTCAATAGTTAAACATAATAAAAATAATTTAATGCATTACATTAAATTCCAGTATATTACTTTATAAAACATTTTAGTCTATTCCTTTCAGAAAAATATAACAAATTTATTGTAGTCCCACTATCATACCATTCTTATTAACCTTCTTCTTGTCGGAATATTTCAAAATAGATTGATGAAAGACTATTAAAATTGTAATGACTCGGCCAATTTCACTAATCGAGAACTTCGACTCAATCAGGAGTAGACAAAACTCAAATCCAAACCAACTATATACAAACTTGGTACCATATTTTAAAATCCAGGGGTAGGCGACTGCCTACCCCTGGATATAGGTGGCTCCGCCACTGGCCGTGATCAAGTGAACAGTGATCCGTGCCGTGATCTGATCTTTCGCATGATGTGCCGTGCTATGTCAAATTCTCTACAAGTTAGTCATGACACGCGAATGATCACGGCATGGAACACACGAGTCATGACACGGAACAGTAACACGTGCCGTGCTATTCCGTGTTGTTCCGTAACGGAACTGGCTCCGCTGTGCCATTTTTCCCACTCTAATTGCAAATGCAATACAAGATCAAAAGAGAGAGATATTATATATAGAATGCACTATCACATTCCATTAGCTTGATTGACAGCCATACCATCAAATTGAAAATGTTTGGTCAACTACGCTCTCAATTCATTGATATTCATTCGCCAAAAAGGCAGCACTTTTGTGCAGTGGGTTTAAAGTCAAATAACATAAACACAAACAATATTAACAGCCGCACTTCATTCATTCATAGATTTGATTTACAAGTAGCCACCAAAACAAAATATAAAGAAATCAATATGCGGTCTCTTATCCCTTATTTTTTTTTTTCTTGAGGATCTTCTGTGGCAGCTTTGGTGTTTGATGAATGTTACTGAATTGTTGAGTATATATCTTTACGGCGCCGGCTACCACCGTCCCTTATCCATTTCTCTTTATTCTTTATTTATTCTATCTTTTTTGTTTTCTTTTTTTCTTTCGGATGTTTGACGTTGACACACTAGAGATTACACAATAGTTTAATGAGTGATGACATCAATAGTTTAATGAGTGATGATCAAAATTTATTTCAACTGATGTGACTGGATTAAAATGATGAAGAACTATTATGTCAATAATTATGTCACGATGTAGTCACGTTGTGATTTCACGTAACGTGATCAAATATAATACAACTAGTTATGTTTATTTATTTTTTTAATTTTAAGTTCATAAAAATAACAATAAAAATATAAAATATAATAAAGAAATAATATTAGAAAAATTTATTTCGTAATGTGTCAAATGACGTGATGCAATTAAGTTTATTTACAGAACAAGTCATGCTATTTTAGATCAAAGAGAAATACGTCACACGACACACGAATCACTTTATATAACCGATACATACGTGACTTGACGTGACATGACATATCTATGATGTGCAACTAGTAAAAGATGTGACTAATTTTCTTCACTAAATATATCTATTAAAAACATGGATATGAAGGTAACTATAGCACCTTAAAACTTATATATATACAAATATCTTAAGAAAATAGTCATAATTAGAACAGGGTTAAATGCATCATTGGTTTTATACTTAATCATATTTCACATAATTCTCTTTATTTCCAAAGTCCAAACAGTCGATTCAAACCACTCAACATAATCTTCGTATTAAAACGTGTTTGAAGACCAAATTATATATTTTTGAATTTTTTTACTACTTTTTTATACAGTTACAAAATCACTATCTTGCTAGGTCCAAAATCTTCTAAAAACGGTGATTTTGTATCTATTTAAAAAATAATATAAAATTTGGTTTCCAAGTACATTTTAATATGAAGGTTTTATTGAATGATTTGAAATGACTATTAAGACTTTAAAAAAAAAATAAGAAATTAAGAATATAAAATATGATTAGAGCACCAAACTAACAATGAATTTTAAACCTACTCTTATAATTATTATATAAAAAATTAATTGACTCTTAATATTTTGCTTTAGTGACCTCTGTATAAATATCTTTTAGTACACAATTTGATGGTAGCTAGTTTCAATTCCTTTAAAACGAATACAGCACTTGGCAAATTCTCATCTTTTCCCTTTTAAAAGGTGAAAGGAAAAGGAAGCATCCAGATTCCAGAGTACAAGAGAGTGCAAATGCATCTTCATGAAATGTATACTTGTCAAATGATAATTGATAACAACCAATTGAACTTAATAATTAAAACTATTTTTTCTTGGTTTTATGTAATGCATTATGCATAGAGGGTTGAATTAGTTATAATTATAATCATTACTAAATTAAATTTTAAATATTTATAAAAGCTCTCTTCCAGCATAATTTTGAACATACAACCTTTGTGTGTATACAAAAGACATTATTTCAAGTACTGAATCAAAAATTAATTGTAGTCTATATCTTAATCTAATAATGAAATTAAATAACCAAATACCCAGAATTAAAATGAATATACTTGAGTCAAAAGGTATATCAACTACAAGACCTACCTCTTAAATGTAAATTCATACTTTTATCCTCTCCAAAATTAGGTCAAGAGCAGCCTTCACCTAATTCCAATTGGTCAACTTTTTGTCAGAGAAAAAAAATTGTAGGAGAGTGATTATCTCACTACCAAATGACAAACAAAGAGAATTTTTTTTAAATTGTTTGAAATTGAAACGAAAAAAATTAAAAATGAAAAAAATTATGAGATTTGGATAAATATAAGATGCAAAGTAATTCCCATAATATCATGCTAAAACTATGAGGGTCTATATGCAAAGGCAAGTAGCTTCTCTATAATTTAATAATCATTATCCTTGATTCCTAATTAGCCGTACTAATTAATTATACTTCAGAAACAGAGAGAGAAAAAGTATAATTTGATCAAAATCAGATATCACATTTTTATTAATTGATTTAAATTTACATATATCAAAACCATAATTGGATTCAAGAAGCAATCACCATCTTCATCTTTTTTTTAATATATGTAATTGAGCTGCTTTTTTTTTTAGGCCCTGATAATTGTCCCTCCACTCTCATCTCCCCATTATTCTTCCAATTTTATTTGTTCAATCTCGTCCACATTTCTCACAATTTATAAGAAATTTTGCGAATCTAAAATCACGAACGTCTTCTACGCAATTTTATCTTTTAAATGAGATACATAATGACATACTTTCGAGCTCGTCGTCACACAAATATTTATACCTCGTCATTTAAGTATTTATACCTAATATTTTTAACATATGACACTGCCGACATTTAAAAGTATTAATATAAAATATTACAAGTATATTTATATCTATGCACTGAAGTATTTATACCTATGTGGTCAACTACTTTTGTTAGAGAAAGGTTGACGCAAGGATGATTGGGAAAGGTTGATGCGGAGATGCGGGGTCCACAATTGGGGATAAATACTTACAAGTATAGGTATAAATATTTGCACGATGAGGTATAAATACTTGTGTGGCGATGAGTCCGAAAGTATATCATCATGGATCTCATTTGAAAGATAAAATTGCGTAGAATACGTTCGTGATTTTAGATTCGCAAAATTCCTCATAGATCGTGAGAAATGTGGACGACATTGAAAAAAGAAAAAAAAATTCACCTCTAAAAACGTGTATGATTCTTCTCCTCAGGTAGTTTGAGTGGTCATCCCATATAGTCATATCAAGTTAGACATACAAATATTAATATCTTAGTTTGTAAGTATTAATTTATTATCTTTAAAGTATTTATACCTATGAATTTAATTAAACTTGGAAGACCACAGTGTTTTGAATAAATTTAATTAAACTAGTTAGTTAAGTTAATTTATGAAAGTTAAAATCTGCTTAAGAGATGGGGGGATGATGAGAGAATGGGAGTGGGGGTTTTCATATAATTATTCTTTTTTTTAAACTATGTTTATATTTATTTTGGTATTTTGCGTGCGGTGTGGATCATATTGTATATAGGATGAGCGTGTGGTGCTGGTAGGCACAGATTAAATCAGAGTCATTAAAATCTGACGGCAACACAGTTCTATGCTTTTTTTGTTCGCCAATCAGAAAGATATCCTTCAATCAGAAATTGAGAACGACATCCAGTGCTCTTTAAATCTCTCCTCTTCCTCTGTTATTCTCTCTATTTCTCTCCTCCTCCTCTCTCTCACGTGATTCTCTTTCTCTCTCCTCTTTTTTTAATAGAGAGATAGGGAGAACAGAAAAGCAACGGATACACATTCCACAAATTGTGTGTGGTGTGTGACGCGGAGAAATGACGGGGCCCATCCTACTAGACTGCTTGTGAAGTCTCGACCGTTCATGACTCAGCATTTATTAAAAATGAAAGCCCATGTAACTGAACCCGTATCCTCTCAGGTATTGCACAATTATTGCAGAGGATGACTTACTTAACGGTTTGAGATTAAATCTCAACCGGCTTGGGATTCGGGTCACTGTAGGGGGCCCCATTTTTGGGCTTTGAGATTCGTGCCAAGTTAAAAATTACGGTTCAGATCTAGTAATTGTAAAAGATTCCCTTATCAGGTATTGGAGAGGATATATTTTCCATGTAACTATGATGATAGATGACGTGTAAATATAGAAACTTTCAATACTGAGTTGTCAACACCTGATTGGTAGCTGGAGCCTTGAAAATTATAAATTAAACATCCTCATGACGACTTGATGATGTCTCTTACGCAACTCAAGCTTCCAGAAAAATCACAAATTGAATGAATCTGCCTCTCCAACCTTCCAAATGACACCATGTTTATGTCATCTCTCACGCATCTGAGAGAATCTTAGAACAACATGCAACTAGCCAACTACCCTTTATAAATAGTTAATGATTTTACAGTTTAGAAGGTTGACATTGTATTATTATCTTTCTATAGTGGGATTAGGTCAATGTGCCTTATCTCTCAAATGTAGGTAGGTGTGTACCTAATCTTATGGATATACTTAACTTAGGCTTATTGAAAACTTGGAAAAATGTATTTGTAGTTACTCAGGGAATATTCTGCAAAGTTTAAAATGAAAATAATCAGACAACAGTAAGATGTTAAATGTATGTGTTTGTTTGCACAGGTTGTCGTTATTGGAATAACAGAGATTATTGAAGAATTTTACATAGAAACTATTTTTTTTCATCATAATTCTTATTATAAAATGCAAATATTTTGTAAATTCTTAAAAAAATTTTTATAATTGGCATCTACATAATTAATTACATATGGATCAAGCTCACTGTTCATTACAAGTGAATTTCTGTTTTGCCATTGTAATACTACAAGTAACTGAAGACAATTTCAATTTCCAATATTTCTATTTTGTGGAGGATTGAAATGTCTCGTGTATTTCATATTTCATTGAATCTCATATTTTATATCTCCGTTTTTAAAGTTTAAATTGTCCATCCAAACCGCTAAAAATGATCTTCATTTCAGAATATGTTTGGAGACCATGTTTTATATTTTTTAAACTTGTTCATATTTTTTTAAGATAGATACAAAATTGCTATTTATGGACCATCCATAAAAAGTGATTTTGTACCTATCTAAAAAAATAGTAATTTTTTGGAGAAATTTAAAATTTGATCTTTAAACATATTTTAACACGGATATCATGTTGAACGGTTCGAATTTAAAAAACGAAAATATAAAATATAAAACAAGACGAGACATGAAACATACAAGCCATTTGAACCCTCCTCTTCTATTTTCCTTTCAACATAGAAATATTTTTCAAGTGGATCGCTTTTATGTTTGATTTTTGTTCTCTTGCTTATAATGATAGATGTGCAATGAAGCGACTAAGAACAGGAGAAAATCCCAACCGTTGATTTTTCACAACATAAATAAGCGTTGACGGTTGCTATTGCTTACAAATAATTAAACTTGAAAAGAAGCTGAAATGGAAAGAGTCACTTGAAGGAATCAACAATTGTTCTCTGAATTTATACAGAAGCGACTCACCGCGTGCATTAATAGTCGTTGAAATTTCAATTCTTGAAAAGGTAAGAATAATTAGATTATTAATCAATAATTAATTAACTGGGCTTCTAATACTTTTTCTGGATTCAATTTAAGGAAGCGTGTAAGAGTATGCTTTAAGATAAATCTCATCAAACTTAATTTTTCAACATGATTATTTTTTAATGAACTTGGCTTTTAGATTTAGTCATCAGATGCAGATATTATAATTGCCCCTCCATCTACTCTAAGAAGCAAAAAAGGAGATATATTATATATAAACTAGCATTATACCCGTTCATTACAATGGGACATATTATATGAAAAAAAATTTATCAATGAAAATAATAATTATCCAAAAATTAAGACACATGTTAATAGAAAATTTATATGATTATGTATTTTTAATTAATTTTAATCGTGATCTCTGATGATAATTTGATGATGTGATGATTATTTATTTTTAAGTAACAAAGACATCACATAATAGCTCGATTCAAATCTAATATCAAATATCGTACAACAATTCAATATTGACATATAATATGATATAAAAAAACATAAATAAAAAGTGTTATCGTGTATATGTATATGATATATATACACACAAACATATTATAAGAGAAATATATATTCACACACACATTTCAATTTATATTCTTCTTTGTTTCCAACTTATATTCTTCTTCTTCTTTGTTTGCAATTTAGAATACACACACATATACACACATTGATAGATTCTAAATTGCCCATAACACTACTATAGAAACAAAGAAAGAAAAATAAGGAAAAAAAATTGATTTCCATTGTGATCCGTATAGAAACAAAGAAGAAGTAAGGAAATAAAGAAATAAGAAAACGGAAGGTAAAGTCTTCTTAATTGAAGATGAGAAATATGGAAACAAATAAATAAGAAAACAGAGAAATATATTGCTATCAATTTTAATTGTAACGTATCATGTGGCAGCACATGTGGTGAATATGTTTTTAACTAAATTTAGACTTCTATACATAAAACAAATACACTTAATCAAAATAAGACAAATTATGTAATTAGAGGGCTGATATCAAATCAGAAATTTCATCTTTCAATTGTAGCCGTTGGCGGATCGGACACCCAACGTGCTTAATAATATAATGGAGATATAATAAAGAGGGATCCACTTATACTGTTTTTGTGATACCTGATTACATCTTATATTTTCAAAGTTTTTATAGTTCAATCAGTCAATCCAAACCGTTCAGTATGATGGATATATTAAAGTGTGATTGAAGTTCAAATTTTACATTTTTTTTAATATTTTTATTATTTATTAAGTATTTATAAAATCGTTGTTTTCAGACCATTGAATTTTTATACCTATCTTAATAAATAATAAAAAAAAATTCAAAAAAGTATAAAATTTGATCTGCAACATTTTAACATATCTATCAGGTTGAACGGTTTAAATTAACTGTTTAGACTATGAAAATATAAAGTGTAACCTGATGTCATAAAAAACCAGTGTAAGTGGATCCCTCTTCATATATAATACACTTACACTATCACATCCCATAAGCATGATTTACAGAAAAATCATCAAATTAGCGGTCCATACTGATACTGATACTGATACTATAACCGGCCTCTACAGTGAAATGTTTTGATCAACTAGGCTTTCAATTCATTGCATTCATTCGCCAAAAAGGCAAAAAGCAGTGCGCTTTGCGCCGTCAGTTCCCAGTCAAATAACAATATAACATGCCCATTTTCATTCATTCATAAATTTTGTTTTACTGGTAACCATCAAAACAAATATAAAAAAATCAATATGCGCTCTCACGCACTGCGCCGCTTGCCACCGTCCATTATCGCTTATTTCTTTACTTATCGGATCTTCTGTGGCAATTTCTCAACTGCTCAAGTAGTTACTAACTTATTGTGGAGTATAAGTACAGGTGTCAATGGGTACGATACGGGTAGGGTAGAAGCATTTTCATAACCATACCCACTAAGAATGATTTTACCCATACTATATCATATCCTACTCTTACCCGTTAAAATTATCGGGTAACAAAACGATAGCCGATAAATAACAAATAATACTACTATAATAATTAGTGTTATTAATATTTTACAAATAAAACATCAAAACTCATTTATTTCTCACATATGCCATAATATTACTAATTAAAAAAATAAAATAAAATAAATGTGCAATCAATTTCAACTAAATTGTATTTTTTATAAAACAAGAGAATTCAAAAAACAAAAAATATATCTTCTAACAAATTTAATTATTTAATTAAAGAACTAGACATACAAATAAAAATAATATGTTTAATATTTTTCTTACAACAAAAACAATACACTAAATAACAAAAGTACTAACTAATTATTGCTAAAAAATTATCATATTATTATATTTTACATAATTACCAAGGTTCTAAATAGCGCGCTATAACGTTTTCAGACCATAAAAGCTATGGAGCTATCAGTGCTATAGCGCTGTTTTTTTAACCAGTCCACTATGACGTAATAAACGCTATTTAAACCTTTGATAATTACTCTATAGAGTAACGGGTACGAAATAACCTTTACTCGTTTAGCTAACATTTTTTTTTTATCCATATTCATATCCAATAAGCTAACAATTTTTTTTTTTATCTATACTCATCTTATCGAATACAGTTAGGATGAGATAAACGGCTAAAAAGGTATCATTGACACCCCTAAGTAAGAATAAGTGCTGCGCCGGCTGTAACCTGCAACCGTCCCTTATCCATTACTCTTTATTCCTTTTTTTTGTTCGTCTTTTTTCTTTTCTTTTCTTGTTTTCTTTTCTGATGTATGACACGACGTACTAGAGATTACGCAATAGTTGGTTTCCTTTTTCTTTTCCATTTTCCTTTCGGATGCTTCGCTTGGTTACAAACATTTTAAAAAGCTGTTAAAAAGTTATTTTAATTAAGATGGACACTTCGCAAAATAAAAGTAAAACCTGACATTTTCTTTTGAAAAATTGTAACAATGGTAATGTAAGAGAAGGATTCTAATACCTCATATTTTTTTAGAATAATGATTTTTTTTCCTCAGTTTATTTTCCTCATCTATCCCTCAATCATTAATTATATGAGGGGGACCACAACTTCCAGCACAAAAAGACAAAAGAAAACATATATCAGTCATTAATAATGCGGGGGACTGCTAATTAACTGGGAAACCACTTATATTTGAAAAACTTTACAATTGATGCGCATAAATATGTATACTTATACACGCAAATATTAACATTTTTTTTTTTAAAAACTTGGTAGTAGCTACCAAGGTTCGTGAGGGGGAATCGAACTCTCGACCTTTGGGTATAACAACTTTAAGACATTTTCCTAGCCAATTGTGCTACCTCCCCTTTCTCAGTATTAACATCTAATATAGTAAGTATTCATATGTAAGATATCAAGTATTTCTTTAAACAATCTTTCTTATCACATACTCATTTTTTACACATTTTATGGTTTTTTTTTCTTACTTCAATGTCGCCCATATTTCTAACAATCTGTGATTTTTTTTGCGAATCTAAAGTCACAGACGTTTTCTACGTAATTTTCTCTTTCAAATGAGATCCATGATGAAGTACTTTCGAGTTGTCCATTGCGCAAGTATTCATACTTGATATATTATATATTAACACCTGCACGCATATGCATCCATATTTACACGTGACAGTTGTAAAATCTATCAAATATTAGGTGATTACCTAAGTAGTTAGTGATCCCCTACTTAATTGGCAGTCCCCACAGGTAATGCATTACGAGGTATGAATACTTGCACGACGGACAACCCGAAAGTATGTTATCATGGATCTCATTTGAAAGAGAAAATTATGTAGAAGACGTCCATGGTTTTAGATTGACAAATTTTCTCACAGATTGTCATAAATATTGATGAAATTGAACGGAGAAAAAAAATCCAACTCTAAAAATGTGTAAAAGATGTGTGTGTGATGTGTCCAGTTTTTTTTTTTTTTTTTGAAATACTTGGTATCTTAGGTATGAATACTTTATATATTATATATTAACACTTGTGCGCATAGGTATCCATATTTGCACGCGTCAGTTATAAAATCTATTAAGTATTAGGTGGTCCCCAAGTAATTAATGAAGTTTAGTTAGTTAATAGTCTCCATAATTAGTTATTGACTGGGAGTTGAATGGGGGAAATTGACTGGGAGATAGTTAGTCGATCCCTATTTTTTATACCTCATCATATCTTATATTTTTGTTTTTAAAGTTCAAATTGTTGATCTGAACTGCTCAACATAATATTTATACTAAAATATTACTCGGGATGAAATTTTATAATTTTTGATTTTTTTTTACTATTTGTTAAGATAAATACAAAATAATATTTCAAAAAATAGTGATTTTCTACCCATCTTAAAAAATAGTACATTTTTTTTAAAAATTATAAAATTTCATCTCCAACCATATTTTAGTATGAATAGTATGTTGAACGGTTCGGATCGACAATTTAGCATTTCAAAATGAAGATATAAAATATGAGGTATGATGAGATATAAAAGACACGAGGCATTGAAACTGTAGATACTATTAAAACTTATTTACAAATATCTAAACAAAATATTGTGATAATTATAATTAGCATATAATACATGAACTGTAGATATTTCTTTTGACTGTAAAATACTGTTGATCCATTGGTTGCTGACTGATGAGCACTTGGCAAAATTTAATTGTATAAATATCTTTCTTAGTACAAAATTTGATCCTAGATTGAATTCCTTTAAACGGAGACCGCACTTGGCAAATTCTCATCTTTTGCCCTTTTTAAAAGGCAAAAGGAAAAGGTAGCATCCAGAGTAGAAGAGATTTCAGATGCTTCTTCATGAAGAAATGTAAACCTGTGATGTTGATTTGATACTTGGTCAAAACACAAATTAAAACGTTTACATTAATTTAGAACCTTCTCTTCCTGTAATATATTTTTTCTGTGAAAACAAATAGAAATTTCTTGATTTTTTTTCATGAAAAGTTGGTATATCAGTCATCATCTTACACCTGTTTCTTTGGAAACTTCCACATAATATTTTTCTCTTGACTCTTGAGAGAGAAACTTCTGAAAAATTTATGTATACAATGCACCAATCTAACTTGTAAAATTTCTGGAAGTTTCAAATTGGTTTGGATTCTTGTTGTACTTGAAAGATTTTTCTTTATGACATTTGGACTTGACTTATGTAACAAATAAGTCAACATTTTGATATATGTTCAATGAGAAAATTCCTACAGTAAATTTGCCAAAATTTGTGAAAATGGTAATAGGTAACTACCATTTAAACTTAATAATTATAACTATTTTTTCTTTGTTATATGTAAATGCATACAGGGTTTAATTAGTTATAATTATAATCAATAATTAATTGTCATTCTTTTATAATTTTTACTATAAATACGTATTTACACCAAATACGCAAAGTTAAAAGAATATACTGAAGTCAAAAGGTATATCTCCAACAAGACCTACACCTTAAATGTAAATTCATACTTTTGTCAAAAAAGTTGACCTCTTTTTTCCTCTCCAAAATTAGGTCAAGAGCATCCTTCAACTAATTCCATAGGTCAACCTTTTGTTATTATCTCACTACCAAATTCAAACATTTTTTTTTAATTTTTTTTGTTCAATAGAAACAAAAATAATTAACAATGGAAAATAATTTATGAGATTTACAAAAAAAAAAAAAAGATCCATCTAATAAGTAATTCTCATAATCTCATCCTAAAACTATGAGGGTGTATTTGCAAAATAAAGTGGTTTCTTCTCTATAATTTAATAATCATTATCCTTGATTCCTAATTAGCCGTACTAATTAATTGTGCATCTGAAAAAGGAAAAGAGAAAGTTTATAAAAACATATATATATGCAAAGAAAAGGCAGAATAAAATGTTTTTTTTTTAATAAAGAGAAAGCTTATAAAAACTAGCATCAAGACTCGTGCAATATGTTTAGATTCTCGGACGGTTTATATTTTTTTTGCACAAATCTTAAAGCAAATCAAAACTATTATGACTGGACATCTGTCGAACTGAATTTGATCCGATATCTATTGGAACCCCTTTTTTTTTTTATAGTTTCTTGGATTTGTAATGTGCTTGTACTTATTTTTTCTTGAATTTTTATTCTCTTTATTGAAACTACTTTTGAGGAATTTAATGGAACCTAACCGTGCACGAAACCTTTCTGAAAAAAAGGGAATGTAAGTGAACTCTGTTGGTACTGAACTTAGCGGCCATTTTTATTAATATTCTTAAAAAAATAGAAAATTTTAAAAATGCCCCTCTCTCTAATTTTTTTTCATACATGCCCTGACCGCCTGGGCCTGGGGCGGCCCAAAACAGCTAGTGAGGCGCCCCAGGGCCCGGCGGCCCATACCTTAAGTGAGGCGCCACCCCCTGGGGTGCCCCACTAGTCCTGTGATTTAAACGCATTTTCTGCCTCTGTCACTTCCCGATCTCAGACCTTCTCTGGAGGCGATAACTGGGGAAAATAGGTATGTTTTTTTAATTATAATAATTAGTAATTATAATTATAATAATTAGTAATTATAATTATAATAATTAGTAATTACTGTTCCAAATTTACTGTTGCACTTACTGTAGCGTACTGTACATTACTGTTGACATTTACTGTAGCGTACTGTACATTTACTGTTGACCTGTACTGTATCGTACTGTACATTATTGTTGGTATTTACTGCAGCGTACTGTACAATTACTGTAGCAATTGCTGTACACCTACTGTAGAAAAATTGTAATTTTTTTTAATTTTGTTTATTTATTTTTCAATTAGTCATTTATTAATGTACCCATTATTATGTCATGTAATACTTGTAAATTTTTTTTTTAAAATGTAGTTTGTTAAAGAAGAGATGTTAGTTGCACTGTATGTCGGCGGCAAGCTAGAAAGGGATGAAGATGGCGTGCATTACACGAAAGAAGTCGTATTTGGCTTCGAGATTAATGAAAATACCACATTTGAGGAACTGAAGCAGCTAATATACGAAAAGACATCTGTAAACCCCAACAGGTATGAAATAGAGTTGGCTACACGGATTGACAACTCACGTGGGGGGGGGGGTAGACCTTACTTTGTTAAGTTTCCAATAACAGATGCCAATTTGTGGAGAGTTGTGTATACTCAATTTGTAGCTTGTGGGGTCCCGGTAATGGACATATATTCGAAGAGGGTTCCCCGCACGAGGGCTGGACCTTCAAGTTCGGCTGGGGCTGGACCTTCAGGTTATGACAACCAGGGGTACCATCAGCACTCCCCTTATGACCACCAGGAGTACCACCAGCAATCCCCTTATGACAACCAGGGGTACCACCAGGAGTATCACAGCCCCGGTAATGACAACCAGGGGTACCACAACTCCCCAGAAAATACTGAAGAGTTACCACTACCACCCAGACAGACACCCATAATCCCTAGATTTCCAACTATGCCAGAGTCAAGACCGGTACCCGTTAATCGAAATGATGTTGATGTTGATGTTGATGCTATTGATGCCGTACCAGAAAGAGAAATGGAAACGGGGGATGAATACCAAGGGGTTTGGGAAGATGATGACTTATCAGATGGTGATGCAAATGTAGCAGGGTTGTCCAGGGCAGAAAAATTCCCGATTAGAGGTCGGGGGAATAAGCATCCGGTTGCCACATTCAACGACACCACAGCTTTCGAAGAGGCAGACATTAGTTTCTTTGGTCCTCGTGTTGTATACAACAAAGAACTTGTCGCAGGGCAAGTTTATACCAGCGTAGACGAGCTTGTAAAGAAAATATATGAGACTCATGTTCACGGAAACTGGGAATGTATAATACACAAAAGGGACCGAACAAGGTTAGTTGTGCTTTGTTCAACTCACCCGCACTGCGAGTTCCGCCTTTTTGCAACCCCTGCGGGTTCAGGGGAAGCATGGATGATTAAGAAGTGCGAACCACCTCATACATGCAAGTCTGCGTCCACAAGGACAGACCATTCAAATCTGACAGCATCACTAATTGCCGATGCAATTGAGGAGGACATTAAGTTGGATCCATCGATGAGCATCAAGGCGGTGGCTATGACCGTCAGACACAAATACAAATATGTAATCCCAAAATACAACAGGCTGTGGAGAGGTCGTGAACTTGCGATTTGCAGGGCAGGTACGTAGAATTGTACAAAATTTATTTATGCTTTAATTATATTACTAACTGAATTGCATTGTTACATTTAGATGCAATAAACGAACACAACGAAAGAGAAAATGCCAGAGTTGTCGCTGAAGCAACCGGTAGAACACAACCCCCTCCTCCTGTAAGCCAATCATCTAGTAGCCAAGCCTCTACAAGTAATGCCGCACCTGCCACTGGTACCAGAAGAACTAGTCGTTTGTTAGGTTTATTCAGACGTGGTGGCAGATAAACTTGCTATTTTGCTTATGCGAATTGATTTATTTGGTATATGTGTATGTGTATGTGTATGTGTATGTGTGTATGTATATGTATATGTATGTGTATGTGTATGTGTATGTGTATGTGTATGTGTATGTGTATGTGTATGTGTATGTGTATGTGTATGTGTGAGTTTTTTTGTATGTGTATGTGTATATATGTATGTGTATATGTGTATGTGTATGTGTATGTGCATGTGTGTATGTGTATGTGTGTATATTATACATATAGTTCACCAAAGAAATAAAAATAAAAATTAAAGTTATAAAAATTTACGACATCACTTCGTAAATATATCAAATATTATATTTTTTGGCATACACATACACATATACATAATATTTTATTTTTTGACATACACATATACATAAACCCAACACTTTTTTCAACAAAATTATTCAAATCAAAATACTAAGATTTCTCAAAAAAAAAAAAAAAAAAACCAAATTACTAATGGGGCGCCCCAGGGGGTGGCGCCTCACTTGGGGTATGGGCCGCCGGGCCCTGGGGCGCCTCACTTGGTGTTTTGGGCCGCCCCTGGTCCAGGCGGTCAGGGCATATTTAAAAAAAAATGAGGAACAGTGTTATTTTTAAAATTTTCTTTTTTTTCAGGGATATTAATAAAAATGGCCGTGAACTTAGTCAAATTGATTTATAAATGAAAAAAAAAAGGAAAATAAGTCCATCTCATTTCCTAAGAAAAGGAACCTCATCCTCTACAAATGGAAACGCGGTACTACAGCTAGCAATTGCACATTATGTTTGAATGGAAGTTTAGAATAGTGAAAAATTAAGAATAAAAAATGAGAATAGAAAATAAATAGTAATTTTCAAATTAGCATAAAAATGATGCTATTCAGATTAGTAAAAATATTATTTGGATTGTAAATTTGGAATAGTGAATAGCTGTAACTGATAAAGAGTTGAGTTAACAAGGTGCTAATTAAGAGAAAATGTAAGTAAGTGGGGTTTCCGAGAAGAAAACATTTTTTTCTATTTTCACACTTTCGAATAATAGTTATTGCAACAATTACAAAAATAGAGAATAACAGTTATTCTAACTATTCCAAATAACAAAAATGTTGTTTGAATGAACATTGCTATTTCGCTATTCTGAATAGCCTCTATTCTAAAATAGGATCTAGCTATTCTCATTTCATCCAAACACACAGGAGATGATGCACAGCACAATTGTGACAATTGGAAATACAATACAAAGTAAAAAAAAAAAAGATACTATCATATTGCCTGCACATTGATTAGCAGCCCATACTGATACTGATACTGATACTGGTACTGGTACTATAACCGGCCTCTACAGTGAAATCTTTTGGTCAACTAGGCTTTCAAATTTTCAATTCATTGCATTCATTAGCCAAAAACCAGTGCGCTTTGCGCCGTCGGTTTCACAAGTCAAATAACATGCCCACTTTCATTCATTCATTCATAAATTTTGTTTTACTTCTAGCCACCAAACCAAACATAAAAAAAAAAAAAATCAATATGCGATCTCACGCACCGCGCCGCTTGCCACCGTCCATTATCTCTTATTTCTTTACTTTTCGGATCTTCTGTGGCAACTTCTCAGCTGTTCAAGTAGTTATTGACTCGGCTGCCACAGTGCCACCGTCCCCTTATCCATTTCTTTATTCTTTCTTTATTCCTTTTTTCTTTGTTTGTTTGTTTTCTTTTCTTTTCTTTTTTCCTTTCGGATGTATCATGTATGTATGACATTGACGTACTAGAGATTACGCAATAGTTGTTCTTTTTTCTTTTCCCTTTCGGATGCTTCGCTTGGTTACAAACCTTTTAAAAAATCTGTTAAAAGTTATTTTAGTTGAGATAGACGCTTTGTAAAATAAAAATAAACAACCAACTTTTTCTTTTGAAAAAAATGAACAACAAAGGAAAAATGGTGGCAATTATTGGTAATTTAATGTAATACTATTAGAACTTATTTACAAATATCTAAACAAAATATTGTGAAAATTACAATTAGCATATAAGAAATGAACTTGAGATATTTCCTCTGGTGCATCTTTTGACTGTTCAATACTGTTGATCCATTTCTTGCTCACTAATGAGCACTTGGCAAAATTTGACTGTATAAATATCTTTCTAAGGAGTAGAACTAAAGTGTTATTTTAAGTTTATCAATTTTTTTTGGTGAACTCAAGTAAATCGGCTTTAAATGACGAATCTGAATCGTTAAAATTCGCCTACTTTACGAGTGATGCGTTTACGTGTGAAAATTTTAAATATTCGAATTAATTTAGTATAAAGTCAAGCGGTCAAAATTAGAATGTTAATATATTAATTTTAATGCATTCATTTTTTGAAATTTGTTGACCACTTGACTCTATGTAAAATTAATTTTAAAATTAAAAAAATTTACATGTAGACGCATCACTCGTTAGGTAGGCAGATTTTAACGATTCAGATTTATCGTTTGAGACCGATTATATAAGTTTTAGACTTAAATTCATCAAAAAAAAACTTGATGAACTTAAATAACACTTTAATTCTAAGTACAAAATTTGATCTTAGTGGCAAATTCTCATCTTTTGCCCCTTTTAAAAGGTGGAAGGAAAAGGAAACATCTAGAATATATGAATTATCATATATTGATTCAGAACCTTCTCTTCCTGTAATACTTTTTTTTTCTCAGGAAACAAATAGAAATTTCTTGAATTTTGTCATGAAAAGTAGGTATCTATCACTCATGATCTTACACCTGTCTCTTTGGAAACTTCAACATAATATTTTTCTTTTGAGAAAGAAACTTCTGAAAAATTTATGTATACAATGCACCAACCTAACTTGTAAATTTTCTAGAAGTTTCAAATTGGATTGGGTTCTGTTTTGTACTTGACCTATGTAACAAATAAGTCAACATTTTGATATAAATTCTATGGGAAAATTCTACAGTCAACATTGGAGAAAAATGGTAATATGTAACTACCATTTAAACTTAATAACTATAACTAATTTTTCTTTGTTATATGTAAATCCATAGATGGTTAACTCTTTTAATTACAATATTTTAAAACAATTTCCAGTATAAGCTTAAATATACTTCCCCTTATAAATAAGACATTACCTAGTTAAAAATTGTAAATTAATTGTCATTCTTTTATAATTATTAAATATATATATACACAAAGTTCAAAGAATATACTGAAGTCAAAAGTTATATCTCCTAGAAGACCTAACTCTTAAATGTAAATTCATACTTTTGTGAAAAAAGTTGACCTCTTTTTTCCTCTCCAAAATTAGGTCAAGAGCAGCCTTCACCTAATTCCATAGGTCAACCTTTTGTTATTATCTCACTACCAAATTCAAACAAAAATAAATTTTTAATTTTTTTTTGTTGAATAGAAACAAAAATAATTAACAATGGAAAATAATTTATGAGATATAGATAAAAATAAGATGCATCTAAGTAATTCTCATAATCTCATCATAAAACTATGAGGGTGTATTTGCAAAATAAAGTGGCTTCTTCTCAATAATTTAATAATCATTATCCTTGATTCCTAATTAGCCGTACTAATTAATTATACATCTGAAAAAAAAAGAAAAAAAAAAATCTTTGAAATAAATAAGGATTCCTCAACAAAATAACATGAATAAAGCAAACAAGAAGAAACAGAGAGAGCACATATAATTTGATCAAAATCAGATATCACATCTTTATTAATTGAATTCAATTTACATACATCAAAATCACAATTGGATTGCAAAAAGCAATCCCCCTCATCATTACTTCTCTCTAAAACATCAACAAAATTTAGATTTATATTAGACAATACCAAATCATTATCACCATCCTCATAATCTAAGAATTCAACCTCATCTCTACTCTCACATTCTCCATTGGTACTTATAACATCAACCCAACCTTCCTCATTCAGATCCCAATCGAACTCGCTCGACCCGAATCCAAAACCTGCCAATTCTTGAATCCTTTCGATCGCATTGTAACTGATTTCTTCCTCTTCGGCCTCATCCTCTGTTTCTGAGTCATGAAAAACCAAACCGGAATCCAACACACTCTGAGGTGAAAATGTTGAAACCGAGCTGCCATCTCTTTTCAAACCCGCATCACATAAGCGCGCATAGGGATGATTCAGCAATTTCTCGGCCGACCACCTCTCGGTCGGGTCTCTTTTCAAGCAATTCATTAGAAAATCCTTCCCTTCCTCCGATATCCAGTCGGGTATCGGAGGCACAGAATCTGAACAAAACCCGATCCGATAAACAGCCGCTAGTATATCTTGATCCTTTATAATTCCATGCCATGGAGTCTTCCCTGTGGCCATTTCTAGAACTGTGCATCCAAGTGCCCAAATGTCAGCTGCCGAGCCCCGTTCCTCCCCTCTCACCACCTCAGGAGCCATGAAAGCCGGTGTACCCGATAATTGACCCGGCTTCAGATCAGGGGTCCCACCCGTTTGCATCGCAGCACCAAAATCGGCAATCTTTGCGTGGCCATCAGAACCGATTAATATATTTTGGCTCTTGATGTCACAATGAGTGATTGAGTTTGAGTGAAGATAGGAGAGACCAAGCAAGATATCTCTTGTGTATGATCTTATGTCGCGCTCATCTAAGCGGCCTTCGGTGTGGTTGTTAATGCGATCGAAGAGTGACCCACAAGAGGCAAACTCGAGAAGAAGGTGAAATTGATAATCCGAGATATACGACCCGTGACAGGAGATGATGTGAGGTGAGGTGAGACTGGAGAGGATGCATTGCTCGTGCTGTAATGGAGATGAAACAGAGACATCGGCCGATTTAACAGCGACTAGCCGGGCTGAGGTCGGGTCGGAAGCAAGATAGACGGTGGCAGTTGATCCTCGACCAAGAGTGCATAGATAAGTCAAGTCTGGAATAATGGCCATTGTTTTTTTCTTTATGAAGAAGGAAGAGAGAAAGAGCAACTGAGGTGTGTTTTTATATGGAGAGGAGAGGAAGGAG
The DNA here is from genome assembly GCF_964058835.1 of Carex rostrata. Lineage (NCBI taxonomy): Eukaryota > Viridiplantae > Streptophyta > Magnoliopsida > Poales > Cyperaceae > Carex > Carex rostrata. Next base: position 1,345,528 of record NC_135946.1, on the reverse strand, counting down.
AAAATAGAAGCAGAGAGAAAGATTTGATTGGTGCTTGAAGATATTCTTTTATTCTTTATTTTGTATTCTTTCCCAATTTAAGTTTGCAACACTATATAAATAATTTTTGGTGAGAAAGCGTGGTGGAAAACTGAAAAGTGGTATTTATTTTGCGTGTGAATGAGAATTAAAAGCAGGAATTGGGCGTGTGGTAGTGATAATGAAAAGAAAGCATTTAATATCTGACGGCACCGCTTTTGTACACTCAAGCCTCAGGAGTTGAAAAAGACTTTTTCATCCTTTTACATGAATTGTTTTTTTTTTCTTTTTTCTTCCCGGAATCAAGGGAATGAGTTTCTCCAAATTTAATTGTTGCTTGAAATATTTTTAGAAATTATTTTTGCATTTTTTTATGCTCTTCTTATTATATTTTAAAAAATTAATTGTCATAGAGATTATTATAAAAATTATTCATTTCTTACCTCAAAAGTGTTTATATTTGTTCAGTGTAATAAGTGGAGTATAATTAGGATGTTCTTAAGGCTGTGCTCTACAGAACGGGAGTAAAAGCTCATTAATGGAAAGGGAAGGAAGAGCTCCGTGGGTGAGTCTCTCCTCTGAACAGTGAATTTACATCTCGATTTGGAGGTGAAGAGTTTGACCAAAAACGTATATCAGTGTTCACCTTGTCTCTCCTTCAAACAGTAACTGTTCTCCTCCTCTCCCTCTCCGTTTTCTTCCTTCTGGAGCTGGTGGATTTGATTTGACCGAACAGTCTGAGGTTTGTTTCTCCTCCGCACAATGAATTCCACCTTCTCTCCCTCCACGTACCTTCAATTGGAACACACTCTAAGTTCATCGAGATACTTAGTGAGTTTAACTTCAAAATATATTAAATTGATTTTAAAAGACGAATTCAAATTATTAAAATTGATCTATTTAACAAGTAATATGTTTATATAAAAATAGGTTAAACAGTAAAAAAATATATTTATGAGTTAATTATAGAATCATACTATCATCTCCTGTCACCAGTTCTCTAAAATCTTCCCAAGCTCACTAAATTCAAATTTAAAATCTTTGAACTCTTAACTATCTTATATGGATCAATTTTTAAAAGGTTCTCAATGAATTTTCAACAAGCACGTACAAGTATTGATATTTGTATGCGCAAATGTTGATATATAACATATTAAGCATCTATACTTAATATATCAAGCCTTTCTAAAAAAACTGAATTTATGAAACCACAAATTCATATTTTACACTTTTTTTTACACGTTTTTTGAGATAATTGTCTATTTCTCCATTCAATTTTATTCATATTTTTTAAGATCTATAAATTTTTTTGTGAATCTAAAACCACAAATGTCTAAAAAAATTATCTGGAGGTAGTATTATTGGGTTCCTTAATTATAATACATTAGAGTCTCTTGCAGTGGAAACTTAAATTTAGATTTCATCTAGTTGGTGGAATATAAATGAAGAGGGATCCAATTACACCATTTTTTAGTGACACTGAATTACACTCTCTATTTTCAAAGTCTTCAAATTCTAAACAGTCGATCCAAACCGTTCAGCATAATAGATATGTTAAAATATGCTTGCAGATCAAATTTTATATTTTTTAGAATTTTTTTATTATTTATTAAGTATTTAACAAAATCGCTATATTCAGACCGTTGAATTTTTGTACCCATCTTAATAAATAGTAAAAAAATCAGAAAAATGTAAAAATTGATCTGCAAGCACATTTTAATATATCCATCAAGTTGAACGATTTGGATCAACTGTTTGATCTTTGTAAACATAGGGTGTAATCCGATATCACCAAAAAAAATATAATTGAATCCCTCCTCAATATAAATTTGGAAATATGCAAGTGGATGTGTTTGTCATCTCCAAATGACGACATGTTTATGTCATCTCTTACGCAAATCAAGCATACGAGAGAATCTACCTTTTAATTGCAGCGTAAACTCAAGTCAATTTCCCCAAATTGAAGAGTTATTCATTTGTACTTTCATAGAAGGTCCTTATCAATTCAAAGTCGATTCACATTTTTATTCTATAGACACCAATTAAAATATTTGAGACTCATTTGTTAATTTATTAGGTCAATTCTCATAGGAACATGGATAAGAAGATACCACCATTTAAAAAAAAAAAAGAAAAAAAAAAGACAATTCAGAAATATAGTTCTGGATTGTAAAACAGTGTCTAGAGATAATTTGCAAAATAAGTAAAATCTCAATATTCAAAATTGTGTGAACACAGGATATAAATATTGGTTTATATTAAAAAAAATTTGATGCGCTATATTTTATTATTATTCCACCTACTAAATATTATGTAAAAGAAGCTTAATATTATATAATGTTCGTACTGAGGTTTAAAAGGTTGACTCAAATATAAATTATAAAAAAAAACCCTCTCATAATGGGAGAAGGTCAATTATAGTATAGTTGCACATTATATTAGGCCAATTTCAAAATAAAATAATAAAATAATAAAATACCAATTCAATATATATGGCATTTCTGAGTCACTTTAATTCAAGTTATATGAATATTCTTCCTTTCTTTCAAGACAAATTCAAGTCACATTCATACCACAAGGAAAAAATAAATAATAAAGTCAATTTGTACACAACTTCAAATTGATAATAATATCTGACAAAAGGCCCCCAACAATTTGGATAACGAACACAAATAGTGGTTTAAAAAAAAATTAATAATTGACAAAAAAATATTTGAAATAAATTGAGCTCTTAAATTTTATCTCAAGATATATTTTTTGGTGGTTGACCAGCCCAAAAATATATATATAAAAATACAGTAGACTTGACTTATGTTGACCAATAATTCAACATTGCCTATTTTTGTAATTTGGGAGATAAAATTTGTCAAAAATTGTTATTTTATTTAATATTTAGCTGTACAACAACATGCAACTACTCTTTATAAAATAGTTCAAGCCTTTATAGTTTATATATAGAAGGTTGACTTGTAATATTTAGCTTTTATAATCCAATATTTCTATTTTCCCATCAACTGGTAAGCGTGCAAAAAAAATAAAAATAAAAAAATCATAACTGAAAATCATATTTTTCAAGTGGATCACTTTTATATATTTCATTTTTGTTCTGTTGTTGATAATGACGGATGTGCGATAATTCGACCAAGGAGAAGAAAATCTGAACCGTTGATTTTCCACAACACACATAAGCGTTGACGGCTGCTATTGCATGTAATTAATTAAACATGAATAGAGAGAAAGGTGAACAGATTGAGATATATAATTGGCCTTCCATCTATTCTAAGTTTAATCAACTTAAAAAATTACATATGCAAAGAAGAGAAGGCAAATGAAATGTCCCTTTTTTACCCAGTAAACTAGCATCGAGATTCGCACAATCTGTTTAGATTATAAAAAGATTTATAATTTTATTTTTGTACGAATCTTAAAATAAATTAAACAGTTTCCCAGATATCACATATTAACAAAAGAATCTAAGCACAAGTGATATGTTTTATATGTTATTTGACAAGTGTTATAATTAATATTTGATCAAATTAAAGCATATTAAATATTAAATATTTAATTAAAGGTGTCATATTTAATATTTAATGAAAAAAATCCGTATATATAAGTCCGCATAAAAACTGTATTAAAACCGCATGTAAAAACATTAATAACATAAATATCTGAGAGCAAAGGTAATGTGTATTATGCTGATCAAGAGAGTTTGGTGAACACAACTTTAAAAGTCTATCAGATTGATTTCAAGCGTTCGTACCGTTGAAACGCATCTACTTCACGATCACAAGTAATGCATGCACATGTAAAATTTTGAAAGTTTTGAATTTATTTAATACAAAGTCAAGCGGTAAGAAAAAAAAACCTTTTATAAGTTATTTTACAAATTATTTTATGCATTTATTTTTCATCATTTGATTGACCACTTGACTTTACACTAAATAAATTTGAAAATTTGAAAATTTTGCATCAAGGCATTGCTCGTGAATTAGATGTGTTTCAACAGTCTGAATTAATTATTTGAAACTAATCCGATAAATTTCTAAAATTGTGCTTATCAATCCAAAAAGATAAGCACAACACATTTATAAGGTTGGTTAACAATAAAAATGTTACGACCTTGTTTAGTAATAATGCTTTGTCACCTTATTTTTAGATTCTAATTATTAGCATTGTTAGTTGTTGGTTCACATTTCATCAGTTGCAGTTGATTATTTTACTTCTTTTTTTAATGAGCAGGGTTAAAATGCATCATTGGTTTTTGCTCCAACCATGCCCCATCTCTATATCTCCGTTTACAAAGTTCAAATAGTCGATCCGAACCGTTCATCTTGTTCTACATATTAAAATGTGCTTAGAGACCAAATTTTATATTTTTTGGAATTTTTTTACTATTTTTTTAGATAGGTACAAAATCACCGTTTTTGGATGGTCCAGATGTAGTGATTTTGTGCCTATCTAAAAAAATTGTAAAAAAATTCCAAAAAATATAAAATTTGGTCTCTAAGCACATTTTAATATGTAGAACAAGATGAACGGTTCGGATTGACTATTTGGACTTTGTAAATGGAGATATAGAGATGGGACATGGTTGGAGCAAAAACCAATGGTGCATTTTAACCCTACTCTTTTTTAATATACTTTACCTACTTTTTTTTTCGGCAAGTATTAATTCAAATGAGTTTCTAAATAACTAGTCATCGTCTTTTAAAAATTAAAATCTTTAAAATTTTTAACTTTCACATCCTTAAAATTAATTTTAAATTTTTTATTAAACCATCTCAGTAATAAATTGAAAAAACAAAATTTAAGCTAATTATTTGGCCGGCGTAAAATTTATAAACAGTTTCTTAATAAGAAACTTTTCTGCATAATTTTTAAATAGAAAACTCTCCGACTTTCCTGAAACTGTCACATAAGATTAGAAACTCATAATATCATAGATGTAGATGCTCTTAGGACATTTATTGTTTAAATTTTTTTCTAGTTTTGCGGAGATAAAATGTGTTTTTCTTGAATTTATATTCTCTTTATTCATGGAAACTATTTTATTTGATTTACTGATATTTTGTAGCCAGGAAAGTGAACTCTGTCGGCAATGTACTGAGTCAAATTGATTTAATCTATAAAAGAAAAAAAATTGAAAAATATGTCCAACTCATTTTCTTAGAAAAAGTAACCTCAAGCAATTGGAGCGGAAATTTTTATTAATAGCATAAGAAAATAAAATAAACCAAAACATCTTCAAAATGGGGTATTTTCATATTTATCCGGACCGTTAAGCCAATCTACAACTCATTTATGAGGAGTCATAGATTGGCTTGGCGCTCTGTCGGAATCTCTAAGTCAATCTGCGGTGTCATAAGTAGACCACAGATTGACTTAGTGAGTCGGATAAATATAGAATTTTCTTATTTTCAAAGTGTTTTTTTTTTTCTGAAATAGTATAAATAAAAATTTCGGCAATTGGAGACATATCAAAAGGAGATGATGCATATATAATGCACAATTGCAAAAACAATACAAGGTAGAAAAAAGGAGAGATCATTTTCCATAGGATACTATGATATGGCCTCTACAGTGATTAGCGGCCCATAACCGGTCTCTACTGAAAATGTTTTCAAGTCAAATAACAATATAACATAACACAAACAAATAACATGCCCATTTTCATTCATCCATAAATTTGTTTTATTGGTAGCAACCAAAACAAATATAAAGAAATATGTAATTTACTGGTTGCCACCGTCCCTTTTTCCTTGTTTCTTTTCTTTGGGATCTTGTATGGCAAGTTCTCAACTGTAATAAGCATAATAACAAATAAGTAGTTCGGATTCGGTTCGACGAGACAAAATTTTGTAGCTTGAGAATAATTTGGATATAATTCGACAATAATTCACATTCTTTTTCATGTTTTATTCACGAATAAAATGCATTATACATTTTTTTTTGTGTTTTATTCGGTATTCAGTTCAGAAATGTCGACAAAAAAATGAATTAAACGTGAATAATTCGTGAATTAATCGCGTATCTAGTTACAATGGTAATAAGTATTGCATTGTTTAGTATTAGTGTTGGGCCGACTGCCACCGTCGGATCCATATTCGAAAATTAAATACAGATATCTGATATGCGAATATCCGTACGGATAGTGATACGGATATAATTTTGAATTTTAATTATTTGTATTAAAATAATAGATATATATTATCGGATTTGGCTACGGTGCTACAACTCAATATTTGAGTTTTAAAATCCTAACGGCCAATCCGAACCGTTCATCTTGTTCTCCATATTAATATGTGTTTGGAGACCAAATTTTACAGTTTTTGGAAATTTTATACTATTTTTTTAGATTTATTGAATATCCCTGTTTTTTATGGTCCAGATTTGTCAAAAAAACAACGATTTTCAATAAATCTAAAAAATAGTAAAAAATTTCCAAAAAAAATATAAAATTTGGTCTCCAAACACATATTGATATGGAGAACAAGATGAATGGTTCGGATTGACCGTTAGGATTTTGAAAACTCGAATATTGAGCCGTAGCACCGTAGTCCTCTATGCAACCTATAGCACCGTAGCCAAATCCTATATTATCAAAATATTTATGTATATATCTACCGATATCCAATATGTATTCATATGTATCTGTCTAGTATATATCTATATTCAAAAAAAGAAAAAAATATATATAGTTTTACCACCATCCCTTATCCCATAAGTTATCCATTTATCTTTATTCTTCTTTATTCCTTTTTTTTTTTTTTTGTCTTTTTGTCTTTTTTCCTTTCGGATGTATGACACTGACATACTAGAGATTACGCAATAGTTTTTCCTTTTTCTTTTGCCTTTCGGATGCTTCGCTTGGTCACAAACATTTTAAAAAGCTGTTAAAAGTTATTTACAAAATTAAGATAGACGTCAAAAGTAAACAGCTGACTTTTCTTTTGAAAAATTGAACAAAAATTAAGGAATAATGGTGACAATGGAAATGGTGAAAGGTTGGTGACTGGACTGGTGAGCTCTCTGTATAAAATATCTTACTACAAAATTTGATTCTAGTTCCAATTCCTTTTGAAATTCGAAGACCACACTTGGCAAATTCTCAATCTTTTGTCCCTTCGAAAGGTGAAAGGAAAAGGAAACATCGAGAGTCTATAGGTTGCGTTTGAATGAATCAAGGAATAGCTTGTAATAGCAGCTATTTTTGAATTCGAAATAGCTGTTAATCTAACATTTCATAGGAATAGCGGAATAGCAACTAATTCGAGCTATTTCTTTGTTGAGAATAGCGTTGTTTTTCATCCAAACGTGTTGTGTTGAGAATGACTTGTCAGGAATAGCAGCTATTTCAACGTTAGCGCTATTCTTGTGTCATCCAAACGTGCTAACCTAATATTTCATAGAAATAGCGAAATAGCAGCTAATCTGAGCTATTCCTTTGTTGAGAATATTGTTTTTTTTTATATCCAAATGTGCTGTGTTGAGAATAGCTTACCAGAAATAACAGTTATTTCTATGTTAACGCTATTTCTGTATCATCCAATCGTACTGTGTTAAGAATAACTTACCAGAAATTGCAAATACATCTTCTTCATGAAATGCATACCAGTGATGTTGAATTGATACTTGGTCAAAATTCATAAGCCCAAATATTGATTTAGAACCTTCTCCTCCTGTAACAAATTTGTTCATGAAAATTAGGTATGGATCAGTAACCATCTTACACCTGTCTCTTTGGAAACATCCACATAAAAATATTTCTTTTTGAAAAGTTTATGTATACAGCACCTAACTTATAAATTTCTAGAAGTTTTGAGATTGGATTGGGTTCTAGTTGTACCTGAAAGATTTTCTTTATTACATTTTGAAATTTGAATTGACTTATGTAACAAATAAGTCAACATTTTGATATATATTCTACAGTCAATTTGCCAAAATTGGTGGAAAATGGTAATAGGTAACTACCAATTAAACTAAATAATTATAACTATTTTTTCTTTGTTATATGTAAATGCATATTGGGTTTAATTAGTTATAATTATAATCATTACTAAATTAGATTTTAAATATTTATAAATGTTCTTCTAACAAAAGGTATATCTCCTACAATACCTATTTTAATTTAATGGATAAAAACTTAATTCTCATTTTTTTTTTCTAATTATTAGATATAAATAGGTATTTACACCAAATACACAGTTATAAGAATATACTGGAGTCAAAAGGTATATCTCCAACAAGATCTACCCCTTAAATGTAAATTCATAGTTTTGTCAAAAAGGTTAAAGCAAAAAAAAAAAAATAGTTTTGTCAAAAAGGTTGACCTCTGTTATCCTCTAAAAAATTAGGTCAACAGCAGCCTTAACCTAAATTAATAGCTCAACCTTCTGTCAAGAGCAGCCTTATCTCAAAACGAAAATAATTTTTTAAAATAGTTTGTTTGAAGTAGAAACAAAAAGAATAAAAATGGAAAATAATACATGAGGGTGTATTTGCAAAACAATTTCAGAAAAAGAGAATATCTTTAAAATAACAAGAAGGATTCGTCCCAACAAAAAAAAAAAAAAAAAGGCAAACAAGAAGAAATAGAGAGAGCACATATAATTTGATCAAAATCAGATATCACATATTTATTAATTGAATTCAATTTACATACATCAAAATCACAATTGGATTGCAAAAAACAATCCCCCTCTTCATTACTTCTCTCTAAAACATTTAAATTTATAGTAGACACTACCAAATCATTTTCACCATCATTATAATCTAAGAATTCAACCTCATGTCTATTCTCACTTTCTCCATTTCCTTCTCCATTGCTACTTATAACATCAACCCAACCTTCCTCATTTGGATCCCAATCGAACTCGCTCGACCCAAATCCGAAACCCGCCAGCTCTTGAATCCTTTCGATCGCATTGTAACCGATTTCTTCCTCTTCTGCTTCATCCTCTGTCTCCGAGTCGTGAAAAACCAAACCGGAATCCAACGCACTCTGAGGTGAAAATGTCGAAACCGAGCTGCTATCTCTTTTCAAACCCACATCGCATAAGCGCACATAGGGATGATTCAGCAATGTCTCAGCCGACCACCTCTCGATCGGGTCTCTTTTCAAGCAATTCACTAGAAAATCCTTCCCTTCCTCTGATATCCAGTTGGGTATCGGAGGTACAGAATCTGAACAAAACCCGATCCGATAAACAGCAGCCAGGATATCTTGATCCTTTATGATGCCATGCCATGGAGCCTTCCCTGTGGCCATTTCTATTACTGTGCATCCAAGAGCCCATATGTCAGCTGCCGGGCCCCGTTCTTCCCCTCTTGCAACCTCAGGAGCCATGAAAGCCGGTGTACCCGATAGCTGACCGGGCTTCTGATCACACGTCCCACCCGTTTGCAATGCAGCACCGAAATCGGCAATCTTTGCGTGACCATCAGAACCGATTAATATATTTTGGCTCTTGATGTCACCATGAGTGATTGAGTTTGAGTGAAGATAGGAGAGACCAAGCAAGATGTCTCTTGCATACGATCTTATGTCGCGCTCATCTAAGCGGCCTTCGGTGTGGCGGTTAATGCGATCGTAAAGGGACCCACAAGAGGCGAACTCGAGAAGAAGGTGAAATTGATAATCCGAGATATATGAGCCATAACAAGAGATGATATGAGGTGAGCTGAGACTGGAGAGGATGCGTTGCTCGTGCTGTAATGGAGATGAAACTAACACCTCGGCCGACTTGATTGCGAAAAGGCGGCCGGAATCAAGGTCAGAGGCGAGAGAGACTGTAGCGGTTGTGCCGTGGCCAAGTGTGCATAGCTTAGTCAAGCTTGATACAGTTGCCATTGCTGTGTGGTTGGTTAGCTTAGATGCTCTGTTTTGTTAAGAGAATTTGGAATTGTGGTGCGCTCTGCTTTGGTATGGTTTGGTTTTATATATGGAGAGAAAGGAGAGGAGAACTGAAAGCGTGGCTGAAAAGTCGCCTACGTGTGTGCGAAATTTCTTTCTTTTATTTTTTGTTCTATTTTTATAGTACTTGAAAAGGAGGTAGACAGAGATGAAATCTTGGCCGTTGGATCAAAACAATAGTGCATGACGGCTTTAGGCACGCTTTCCAGAAGGAATCGGAATATTCAAGATATTTCTGTTTACATCTGGACCGTCCGATCAGAACCAACACGCGAATATTAAGGAATTAATATCAGACCAAATTTAATATGATAAGCAATAAAATGTCCTTTTCTTATTGCATAAATTGGAAAACAATTAATATATATTTTTTGGTTTAAAGAGGAGAGATGCTTCTAGCAATTAAGAAAATTAAATTGAGTTGTTTTGTGTACTGGGACAATTAAGAGAATTATAAGTTTTGTCAATTAAATTAAATTAAAAACGCGTAATTAATTACGCTACTAATTCTTTGTTTGATTTCGAGGAGACAACGGAAATCATCTTAGTAAAATTAAATCATTTAATTAGGAAAAAAATACAAAACAATAATCTTTCAAAGCGACTAATTAAGCAACAGGAGGTTTCGTTTTTCTTGAAACATTGCTAAGTCAATTTATCACTATCTCTTCTTAAATCAATTTTTTTTTTTGTAAATTATCTTGTTACAATATATTATTATAAAAAATTAATATTTTTTACGTGTTTAATGAGCACATTTTGACCAGGTATAATGTAATTTTAAAGTCTAAAATTCTAGTGATTTTGCATTTATTTAGACTAGTTCAATGGAAAAGATCATATCATCATTATAATATCTTTTGAGCAAAAAGAATAGTAAGAATAATATAAATAAATTTGGTGTTAATATATTACTTGTGATATGATATAAATTATTTATACAACACTTGTGACAAATTGACAGTCTAACTAATTAAGAATTCAAAAAAAAAAAAATCAGCGTTCTAAATAGCGCGCTATAGCGTTTTTGGACCATAAACGCTAACCTATGTCATAATAACGCGCTATTTGAGCCACGGGCGCTATAGCGGTAATAGCGGTCCGCTATAGCGCACAGCGTGTAGCGCAAATAGCACCTGTTATGCAACATGAGCTGTTTTTTTCTTCTTCTCAATTTACATGGGCTTTAAATAAAGGCTCAGATTGGATTTTAACCGTGATTTTTTTTTGCAATTGATGCACTAAGCTTTATATTAAACTATTAAATATTTAATGAGAGATCCATCAAACGAAATCAAAATAAGGAAGCTACAGCGAGCTATGCCACATGAGCTTTTTTTTTTTTTTTTTCTTTTCAATTTATATGAACTTTAAATAAAGGCTTAGATTGAATATATTAAGATATTTCTTGAAGTAACAAAATGATACTTACTATATAGTAGTTTGAATATTTTGAATAGATTAAGATAGTTAATTATGCCATGATATCTAAGTTATTTTGAAATTTAAATAGAAAAAAGATAGATTATGTCATGATGCTGAATATATTTTGAATAGAAAAATATCGATAGTTTATGATATTAGTATTACTATTGATATTTTGAGTCGCAATTTGAACTTTGTATTGGTTCAATATGAATATTATAATTTTTTAATTAATTTGATATTATTTATTGTTCTATGAGACTTAGATAATGTTGATATTTAGTACAAATATATGATATAATTTTTATAAAAATAAAAAAACGCTGTGTAGCATAGCTTTCGCAATAACAACGCTATTCGTTATAGTTTTTTTTGTATGCTTCCTGCTATAACACGATAAACGCTATTTAGAACCTTGAAAAAAACTATTCATAATAATGAAGAATCAATCATCCTCTTTTAACAGTTGTTGAATGCACATTATTTGTTGGTTTCCAAATTAAATTGGCTCAATTTCCACATTTATTTCCATCTCTTTCTGTCCATCATACTCAATTTCCACATTCCTCATGTGCTACATGGTAATGGAAGGTGTTGATAGATTTAAAAGGATGGATCCAATGCGGCACAAACAGTATGTGCAGTTTCGTGGTGGGTTACTTTGTCTCTGTTGGTGACTCGCTATGTTGTAAGATGTATATATTCAATCACAGAGAACCTCTAGTATGGTTGCGAGCATGTGATATAATAGATTGAAACCATGGGGTAATTAACGAACGAAGTTAAGAAAGAAAACAAACGGATCTTGTCATAATCAAATGAGATTTACAAATCTTAACATCAAACTTTCGTTTTTTCGTATTCCAGATCCTTTGTGGCGGATTAGGATGTTATTCTCTGTGTGCCAAGTCACTGAACCCGGTTGTACCATTTCTTTTCTGTTATTTATTTTAATGGAACATTCTTTGCCTCTAAATAAGATAAAGATTTAGATATTTATTAAAACTATATTAATTACTTAATCAAATGAGAGTCCCACATTTTGTCTTAGCATCGAACTTTCATTTTTTCGTATGCCAGATCCTTTGTGGCGGAAAAGGATGTTCTCATCCTTGTATCAAGTCACTGAACCCGTGTGTACCATTTATCTTTTGTTATGTGTCCTGTAATTCAATTATTGTGACTAGACAAAGGTAACTGAGGGATAAGTCTTGTTAGTAGGGGTGTTTATTGGTTTGGTTCAGTTCAAATCAAATTTAAATAGATAAATTAAAGTTTTATTTAGTTTTAAAAAAGTCAAATCGAACTGAACTAAAATAAAATAAGAATTGAACTGAATAAAATAAAGTAAATTTCTGTACTAAAAAAAAAAAAATAAAGTAAATTTCAGTTTGTTCAGTTCAAATTAAATTTTAAAGATGATTTTTTTTCTTTGATTCGGTTTAACTGGGTTCAATCCGAACTGAGCAATATAAATAATGTCGTAATTTGTTTTTTTTTTTTAAATCTTTGGGTTTAAAAGTTTTAGTTGATCCTGTGTAACTGGTTATAAAATATTTAAATCGAATCGAACCAAACTATTAAACTGGTTTTAAAAAATGAATCGAACCGATCAATTTAACCAGAAAAACTAAACCGAACTTTCTCAATTCAGTTTAAAACAGATTATACTTGTCCAACTATATATATATTATATTTTGGCTAATCAGTGAAATAAAAAAGATTGAAATAAGAAGCTGCTAAATCAGGATTGGGGCCAAATTTAAGTCGGTAGCTCTAATATTATAGGCAAAATTCTTTGCCACTATGATGGGGAGTAATTTTCCCTATTATGGAATCATACATGGAAAATTCTTTGCCACTAAATAAGATAAAGATATATTTAGATATTTATTATAACTGGAAGCATCCTTTGAAGAACCAACCGTTTGGATCCACAAGTCCATATATGTGAGGTGAGAACTGAATTTTTTTTCTTCTAATCATTAATTATTGTTGGGTTCTTTCTCTTAACTTTGACGCTTTGACACGTGTGAGCATTGGAAAGTTCTAAATAAAGATCAGTGTGTGTCAACCAGTAAGATAAAGTGTATCTGAATCAGGTGCTTTAATTCCTTGGTTATTTAGAAATTATGAGGTTGAAATAAATTTTAGTACTACATTTTTAAGTTTTTGTTCAAAGAGCATGTACAGATTTTCTTTATTCCAAATAACTGATATAATATGAAAAATGATGATTATGACAAACATAAATTTTCATCATTTGGGGTTGTTTAATTGTGTCCTGAATTAATATCACAGTAATGAGATTGGGTTGTCTGAAGGATGTCTGATCAGAGCTATTCAATTCACTTCAAAATTTATGCAATTAAAATTGAACTAAATTTGATCTAATGTTTATTTTAACCCTCCAAATATTGTACTCCAAATGTACATACAAAGTAAAAATATAAAAAAAAATTAGTGTAAAAAATGACAATATATTTACTGTACTTCTCTTTGAGAAGTTCTTGGAACATTCCTTTTGGTTTCTATAAGAAGATATAATTAGATAATAAATATTAATTACTAGAAGCATCATGAGGTAAGAGTAGTTAACACCAATTAATCTTTTTAAAAATTTATTATTTGTGGTGAATTGAATCTGGTAATTAATTAGACTTGGAGTAGTGCCTCTAATTTTGATCTAGAAGGCTTTTGAGTCTAGAAGTCGGATAAAATAGATTTGGCTTTGACTCAGCATGCCATCTGGCATCTGTTATGTGTTATCTCCTATTTGGTGGCTTCTATAAATTTAGTTTGGAGTGACATAAAAGCAGCTCATAAACTAACAGTTTTGTATCCATCATAATTAGTAAACATAATAATATAATATTTGATCTCCAAATACATTTTAATATATTAATTAACGGTTTGAATTGACTGTTTGAAATATAAAATTATATTATAAAATATTATAAATATATAATGTTATAAGTGGATATCTCCTCATATTTTATTGATAGCTTCTAAATAATTCTTGAATATCTTACATGTGGAATTAGCATCACATGGTCACACTATTTTCGTAATCTGCGGTAATTTAGGCATGACATTTCATATATATATATATAGAGAGAGATAGGCTAATATACAATCGATTGCACCACGCGCTCTCGTGCAACCAAGTGGTTTTCCGATTTTTAAAGTCCAAATGATCGATCCGAACCGTTAGATGTGTTCTCCATATTAAAATCTGCTTGGAGACCAAATTTTATATTTTTTGGAATTTTTTTTACTATTTATTAAGCAACTTTGAAAATCGCTGATCCAACGGTAGCTTCTGATATTTACTGTTTGGCAAACCATTTTGAAGATGCATGCAGTATATATATATATATATACTTATATATATATATACTGCATGCATCTTCAAGGATATATGAAAGATTGAATGAAATGACATGATATGATATATATGAATTAAATTTTTTTAATGGATATTAATTTTCAAACATTATTTATACTTAACAAAATGTGCTAAGATGTTGGAAAAAACCATAAATAAGTTTTGAGAATTAGATATAATAAATTTTATAGTTTTATTCATAATATAAAATAATAGTTAGTTTGAAAAAATAAAAAATGAAATTTTTTAACAAGAAAATAGTTTGAACTGGTTTAGGCTGAAACACAAAATGATAGCACGTACTGAAAATTAACATTAATAGTGTTGGTTATTCAATCTAATTACATTGTTATTTATTTATTTGAGTGATTTATTTTGAACTGGTTCCATTCAATGATATTATGATAGTGCATAAAAATCTCCATATATAATAGTAATGCAAATCTCCCTAATAAATGGTGAAATTCGTTGTATTCTTTTATATTGTTATTAATTTATTTTTAGTAAAACTTTTAATCATCTATTATAATATTGATCTTTCAGTAATAATATATTGTTTAGTTATTCCTATAACTATTTTATAAATGGAAATGAATTGTAAAAGAATTAATATTGAAGCAAGAACTTGAAGTCAATGATTTATTTAATATTTTGAAAATTTTGCATAAATATGTGTTATGTTTTTAGATAAACAAAACCTCTTGTGTTATTAAACAAATTAATAAGAAAATGAAGAAAATAATTTAAATGAAATGAATATAATCACATTGAAGAAAACCATTATGAAAAAAAGAGTAATAAATAATCTATCTAGCTAGCTCATGCTACAATTTCATATGAAACAAGAGAAAGAAATAGTGTCGATCCATTGCGAAAACAAATCGATACAATTTTCACCAAATTTCCTGCTTTTGTAAAAAAAAAGAAAAAAAAAAACAACCCTGTTAAATTTTTTTTAAAAAAAACGATAATCTGACGGTCACATCCTCAAGTTTTTTTTTTTAATATTTCTTGCTCGAAGAATTGGCACAAATAATATTAATTACCTGATTAAGCTAAATGGGCAAAGAATTCAATTTCCTTCAGACTGGTACTACTCAGCTTATTAGATTTGCGCTCATGAGTAAAGCTAGCGTGTGACATGCTCACCAAGAAAGTTTGGTGAGCATAACTCCAAAAGTATATCGGATCGACGTCAAATGCCAAATCCAAACCGTTGAAATCCATATACTTCATGAGTGATGCATATACATGCAAAATTTTGAAAGTTTCGAGTTTATTTGCTACACGGTCAAGTGGTCAAAGAAATAATAAAAATTGAATATATAAAATAACTTATAATAAAATGTTTATTTCTTTGACCACTTGACCGTGTAGCAAATAAACTCGAAACTTTCAAAATTTTACATATATATGCATCACTCATGAAGTACATGGATTTCAACGGTTTGGATTTGACATTTGACGTCGATCCGATATACTTTTGGAGTTATGCTCACCAAACTTTCTTGGTGAGCATGTCACACGCTAGCTTTACTCTTGCGCTCATTTTGTTCTTACAACTTTTTGTGAGGTCCACTAGTCAGTCAGCGAGTCACGTAGCAAAGAGGTCCACAAAAAAGCTAATATTGGTCAAATGTGGTCCACTAGTCTACAGTTTGAATGCAATCAACTGAAGTCAAATGTTGGTATGAAAAAGACTAATATTAATTGGTCAAATTTTCATCAAAAAGTCAACTGAAGTCAAATATATATATGAGGGTGTATTTGCAAAATCAAGAGGCTTCTTGATGCCAAAAAAAAAAAAAATAAAAAAAAATCAAGAGGCTTCTGTAATTATCCTTGATTAATTATGTTTCAGATAAAGAGAATATCTTTGAAATAACAAGAAGGATTCCACCCAACAAAAAAAAAGCAAACAAGAAGAAACAAACAGAGAGAGCACATATAATTTGATCAAAATCAGATATCACATCTTTATTAATTGAATTCAATTTACATACATCAAAATCACAATTGGATTGCAAAAAACAATCCCCCTCTTCATCACTTCTCTCTAAAACATCAACAAAATTTAAATTTATAGTAGACAATACCAAATCATTATCACCATCATCATAATCTAAGAATTCAACCTCATCTCTACTCTCACATTCTCCATTGGTACTTATAACATCAACCCAACCTTCCTCATTCGGATCCCAATGGAACTCGCTCGACCCGAATCCGAAACCCGCTAATTCCTGAATCCTTCCAATTGCATTGTAACCGATTTCTTCCTCTTCGGCCTCATCCTCTGTTTCTGAGTCCTGAAAAACCAAACAGGAATCCAACGTACTCTGAGGCGAAAATGTCAAAACGGAGCTGCCATCTCTTTTCAAACCCGCATCACATAAGCGCACATAGGGATGATTCAGCAATTTCTCGGCCGAACACCTCTCGCTCGGGTCCCTTTTCAAGCAATTCATTAGAAATTCCTTCCCTTCCTCCGATATCCAGTCGGGTATCGGAGGCACAGAATCTGAGCAAAACCCGATCCGATAAACAGCCGCGAGGATATCTTGATCCTTTATGATGCCATGCCATGGAGCCTTCCCTGTGGCCATTTCTATTACTGTGCATCCAAGAGCCCATATGTCAGCTGCCGGGCCGCGTTCTTCCCCTCTGGCAACCTCAGGAGCCATGAAAGACGGTGTACCCGATAATTGACCCGGTTTCTGATCATGGGTCCCACCCGTTTGCATCGCAGCACCGAAATCAGCAATCTTTGCACGACCATCAGAACCGATTAATATATTTTGGCTCTTGATGTCACCATGAGTGATTGAGTTTGAGTGAAGATAGGAGAGACCCAGCAAGATATCTCTGGCGTACGATCTTATGTCGTGCTCATCTAAGTGGCCTCCGGTGTGGCCGTTAATGCGATCGAAGAGGGACCCACAAGAGGCAAACTCGAGAAGAAGGTGAAATTGATAATCCGAGATATACGAGCCATAACAAGAGATGATATGAGGTGAGCTGAGACTGGAGAGGATACGTTGCTCGTGCTGTAATGGAGATGAAATTGAGACCTCAGCCGACTTGATTGCGAAAAGACGGCCCGAGTCGAGGTCTGAGGCGAGAGAGACTGTGGCAGTTGTGCCGTGGCCAAGTGTGCATAGCTTAGTCAAGCTTGGTACAGTTTGCATTGCTGTGTGGTTAGTTAGCTTAGGTGCTCTGTTTTCTTAAGAGGAATTGGAATTGTGGTGCGCTCTGTTTTGGTATGGTTTGGTTTTATATATGGAGAGAGAGGAGAGGAGACCTTCTCTTGAGTGTCTAGTGGGAACTGAGCGCGTGGCTAAAAAGTTGCCTACGTGTGTGCGAAATTTCTTTCTTTTCTTTTTTGTTCTATTTTTAATTTTTTTTATAGAACTTGAAAAGGCGTGATTCGGGAGGTAGACAGAGATGAAATCTCAGCCGTTGGCTCAAAACAATAGTCCATGACGGCTTTAGGCACGCTTTCCACAAGGAATCGGAATATTCAAGATATTTCTGTTTACATCTGGACCGTCCGATCAGAACCAACACGCGAATATTAAGGAATATCAAACCAAATTTAATATGATAAGCAATAAAATGTCCTTTTCTTATTGCATAAAGGAAAACTTTTTTTTTTTTTTTGTTTTAAAGAGGAGAGATGCTTCTAGCAATTAAGAGAATTAAATTGAGTTGTTTTGTGTACTGGGACAATTAAGAGAATTATAAGTTTTGTCAATTAAATTAAATTAAAAACGCGTAATTAATTACAACATTTAATTTGGAAATAAATCATGCTTTAAGATAAATCTCATCTAAGTAAATTTATCAATATCTCTTCTTAAATCAAGATTTTTTTTTTTTTTTGTAAATTATCTTATAACAACATTTTATTATAAAAAAATTAATATTTGTTTTACTTATTTAATGAGCTACATTTTTTTGTTTGCCTAGGTATAATATAATTTTAAAGGCTAAAATTCTAGTGATTTTGCATTTTGTAAGTTGCAAAGATTTTGGATTTATTTAGACTAGTTCAATGGAAAAAAAAAATCATATCATCATTATGATATCTTTTAAGCAAAAATAATAGTAAGAATAATATTAATAAATTTGGTGTTAATATATTACTTGTGATATGATATAAATTATTTATACAACACTTGTGAGATATTGACAGTCTAGCCAATTAAGAATTAAAAAAATTTAAAATAAAACTATTCATAATAATGAAGCATAGTTTTATATCAATCATCCTCTTTTAACAGTTGTGGAATGCAAATTATTTGTTGGTTTCCAAATTAAATTGGCTCAATTTCCACATTTATTTCCATCTCTTTCTGTCCATCACACTCAATTTCCACATTCCTCATGTGCTACACGGTAATGGAAGGTGTTGAGAGATTTAAAATGATGGATCCAATGCGGCACAAACAATATGTGAACTTTCGTGGTGGGTTACTTTGTCTCTGTTGGTGACTCGCTATGTTGTAAGCTGTATAGATTCAATCAACAGAGAATCTCTAGTATGGTTGCCAGCATGTGTAAAATAGAATGAAAACATGGGGTAATTAACGAACGAAGTTAAGAAAAAAAAACAAACGGATCTTGTCATAATCAAATGAGAGTTCCACATTTCGCCTTAACATCGAACTTTCGTTTTTTTTTCATATTCCAGATACTTTGTGGCGGAAAAGGACGTTCTCATCTGTGTCAAGTCACTGAACCGAACTAATACTTTGTGGTGGAAAAGAATGTTTAAAAATTTCACATGTAGATGCATCACACGTAAGGTAGACGGATTTCAACGGTTTAGATTCGTTATTCGAAATCGATTTGATGAGTTTTAGAACTTAAGAGCACTCTAGTTCTACTCTCTCTCTCTATATATTATATTTTGACTAACCAGTGAAATAAAAAAGATTGAAGCAAGAAGCTGCTAAATCAGGATTGGGGCCAAATTTAAGTCGGTAGCTCTAATATTATATGGGGAGTAATTTTCCCTATGGAATCATACATGGAACATTCTTTGCCACTAAATAAGATAAAGATATATTTTAGATATTTATTATAACTGGAAGCATCCTTTGAAGAACCAACCGTTTGATTCCAGAAGTCCATATATGTGAGGTGAACTGAATATTTTTGTTTTCTAAGAATTTCCTTCTCCGCATTAATTATTGTTGGGTTATTTCTCTTAACTCTGGGAGTGTGACACGTGTGAGCATTGGAAAGTTCTAAAAATATCAGTGTGTGCTTTTCCTTGCTTATCTAGAAATTCTGAGGTTGAAATAAATTTTGGTACTAAATTTTTTAAGTTTTTGTTTTAAGAGCATGTGCAGATTTCCTTTATTTATTCCTGTTATGTATATTTTTATCATATATTTTTATCAAATTTGATTTAATATGATATCAGAATAGTAGGTTATATTTGACATGCTATATTAAGGAGGAAAAATTTAGTATTTTAGTATATGTATTTTATGATGTGTCATTTATAGAGTTCTCTTTTAGAGATTTATGTTGTTATTAATTATGTCATTTGTACTTTATGTAAGAATGAAGTCAAGAAATATAATTAAGTTTTCTCATAAATTTTGTCTATTATTTCTTGTCTCTTCTTCGTCGAAACTCTAACAAATTGGTATCAGAGCTTGGTTAGATAGAAGATGGTTCAATCATGGAGAAGAAGAAGAAGAAAAAAAAAAGGAGAAAATTTGATATTTGTTTCCACTGTTAAGATTCGACAATCTAGATCCCTCTCCGCTTCCGCCTCTCTGCCATGGACCGCGCCATGATACAGCGTTGTTGTTTTCTCCCTAGCCATGATTTCGGCCGATTTTTTTTATTTATATCAAAAAAATAAATCAAATTACAAAAAATAACTACTTCGGCGTTGAATTTCGAAAACTACCCAATTCGGTTACGCAATAACCGGATTTTTATTTTTTTTCCGGTTACCCAATTCTCGGATTAGTGAAATGGGTCCGGTTATTGGTTAACCGGAAATGAGCAAAAAGTTTGGTATGGTATATGTCCGGTTAATAGTGCACCGGTTTTTTTTTTTAAAACAGAAATAATAATAATTTTTTTATTTTTTGTATTAAAATATTAGAAATGTTGAATATATATCTTTGAAAATAGATGGAATACAATATAATTTGATTTATTAGAAAGACTGCAACAAATAACCCGGATCAATATTTTTCAGGTCGAATTTTTCGCTGCTGTAAGAAAAATTAATATATTTCTTTATGTGTTATTGGAAAAAAAATAAAAATGCTTAGATTCCGAGTTATTGATCCCGGTTCAAAAGTCATTTCTATGTAATCTAGAAAATATTATGATCTTTCTAGTACATTTAATTTATTAAAAGTTATATCTATTTTGAAAAAAAAACAAAAATTTTAATTTATTTAATGATTATTATTCAAAAATAATTCTCAAAATAGATACAACTTTTAATAAATTAAATGTACTAGAAAGATCATAATATTTTCTAGATTACTTAGAAGTGACTTTTGAACCGGAATCAATAACTCGGAATCTAAGCATTTTTTTTTCCAATAACACATAAAGAAATATATTAATTTTTCTTACAGCTGCGAAAAATCCGACCTGAAAAATATTGATCCGGGTTATTTGTTGCAGTCTTTCTAATAAATCAAATTATATTGTATTCCATCTATTTTCAAAGAAATATATTCAACATTTCTAATATTTTAATACAAAAAAAAATTTCTGTTTAAAAAAAACAAAAACAAAACCGGTGCACCATTAACCGGACATATAGCATACCAAACTTTTTGCTCATTTCCGGTTAATGGTTCCGGTTAACCAATAACCGGACCCATTTCACTAATCCGGGAATTGGGTAACCGGAAAAAAAAAAAAATCCGGTTACTGGATAACCGGATTAGGTATTTTTTGAAATTCAACACTGAAGTGGTTATTTTTTGTAATTTGATTTATTTTTTGGATATAAATAAAAAAATCGGTGATTTCGGCGAAGAATTTCGCTACTGCCTGGTGAGCCACCTAAGCCAGAAATTTCTTCTAATTATTGTCTCGAAATCATTTTTAATCAAGTTTGATTTGGCCTCGTGTTAATACGGCAATTTCAATTTTTTGTTGTATTAAATTAAAATTTTCAAACTTGGATTATTTGAGGTATTTCGGTGATTAAGTAATTTTCATTATATGGAGATTTGTTAATTGGATTCTTTAAGCTGAGAGAGATATAATTCATGGATGTATCAAACACTGACTGTTAGTTAATTGCTAACTCCTCTTGTTGAACTGCTTAGTCAGTGCATACACTAAGTCACGTGAGTTGATTCTTTTAGACCATGCCATGACCATTTTCGGATTAAGTCACGTGTGTACCATTTTTTTTTTTGTTATGGATTTTGCTGTCGTGTGATTCAATTATTGTGACTAAGGGATAAGTCTTGTCAGGTTCTGAGTGTATTGAGTTAGATATTTAAGTCGGTACCTCTAATATTATAAGTGGAATCATGGAATATTCTTTGCCATGAAATAAGATTAAGATTAAGATACTTATTATAACGATATCATTAACTGGAATCATCCTTTGAAGAACCAACCGTTTGGTTCCACAAGTCTGTGAGGCGAGAACTGAATATATATATTTTTTTGCTAAGAAGTAAGAACTTCCTTCTCCACGTTAATCATTAATTAATTAATCATTAATTATTGTTGGGTTTTTTCTCTTAGCTTTGAGACTTTGACACGTGTGAGCATTGGAAAGTTCTAAATAAAGATCAGTGTGTGTCAACTAGTAAGATAAAGTGTATCTGAATCAGGTGCTTATTTCCTTGGTTATCTAGAAATTCTGAGGTTGAAATAAATTTTAGTACTACATTTTTAAGTTTTTGTTTAAAGAGAATGTACAGATTTTTTATTCCAAATATCTGATATAATTTGAAAAATTATGATTATTACAAACATAAATTTTCATCATTTTGAGTTGTTTAATTGTGTCTTGAATTAATCTGACAGTAATAAGATTGGGTTGTCGATTTGATGGTTGTCTGATCAGAGCTATTCAATTTGCTTCAAAATTTGTGCAATTAAAATCGAATTAATTAAATTTGATTTAATGTTTATTTTAACCCTCCAAATATTGTAATTAATCCATATGTATATGGCATGTAAAAATAAAAAAAAATATTGAGTAAAAAAATGACAGTATATTTACTGTACTTCTCTTTGAGAAGTTCTTGGAACATTCCTAATTACTAGAAGCATCATGAGGTAAGAGTAGCCAACACCAATTAATCTTTTTAACAGTTTATTATTTGTGGTGAACTGAATCTGGTAATTAATTAGACTTGTTGTAGTGCCTCTAATTTTGATCTAGAAGGCTTTGATTCTAGAATTCAGACAAAATAGGTTTGGCTTTGACTCAGCATGCCATCTGGCATCTGTTATCACCTGCTTGGTGGCTTCTATCAATTTAGTTTGTGATAAATCAGAAAAACACATGGAGTGACGTAAAAAAACCTCATATACTTAGAGTTTTGTACCCATCATAATAAATAGTAAATATATATATATATATACTATTTGATCTCCAAATACATTTTAATATGGAGATCATGTTGAATGATTTGAATTGATTATTTGAATTTTTAAAAAAATATATATTATAAAATGTTGTAAATATATAATGTTAATATGGAGATCATGTTGTAAACAATTCTTGAATATCTTACAACATTTTAGAAAATTTAGAAACAATAATTTGGATATTAGCCTCATATTTTATTGATATTTTCTAAACAATTCTTGAATATCGTACATGTGCAAAGCATGACTTGGTCATACTATTTTCGTAATCTGGGTTAATTTAGGCATGACATTTCATATATATATATACACTTCATACATCTTCGAGGATATATAAAATATTGAATGAAATGACATGATATGATATATATGCATTACTTAAAAATTTATTTTTAATGGACATTAATTTTCAAACACTTATTTATATTTACAAAATGTGCTAAGATGTTGGAAAAAACCATAAGCAAGTTTTGAAAATTAAAGATAATAAATTTTATATTTTTATTTACAATATAAAATGATAATGATTTCGAAAATATCAAAAATAAATTTTTTTACCAATAAAGAAATTTTGAACCGATTTGGTCTGAAACACAAAATAATAACACGTATTTAAAATTAACTTTAGTAGTGTTATTATACAATTTAATTACTTTACTATTTAATTTATTTAAACAATGTTATTTAGCACCATACAATTTTATCAAATAAATCTTCGATATGTTAACCTTGTTAACATATCATGTTAGTGGAAGTTAACATAACAATTCAAAATCAAAATAGATTTTTTTTTTACTTCATTGAAATAAAGTCTATCTTGAATTTATTCTTTTCTTAAGAGATCCGATTCAATGATATCACAGTAGCGCATAAAAATCTCCATAACAGTAATATAAATTTAGCTAATAGTGAAATTGCATTTTATTATTTTATACTTTATTATTGTTATTTATTTGTTTTTAGTAAAAATATTAATCATTTACTCTCATGTTATTTTTTAGCAATAATAAATTGTTTAATTATTACTGTAAAATATTTTATAAATGGAAATGAGCTGTAAAAGAATTACAGTAATAACGTGAAGTTAATGATTTATTTAATATTTTTAATTTTTTTTTTGCATAAATATGTGTTATGTTTTTAGAAGAACAAAACCTATTGTGTCATTAAACAAATAAGAAAATGAAATGAATATAAACAAATTGAAGAAAAACATTATGAAAAAAGAGTAAAAATAATCTATCTAGCTAGCTTATACTACAATTTCATATGAAACAATAGAAAAAAATAGTGTCGATGCATTGCGAGACATTCTTCACGAAATTTCCTGCTTTTGTAAAAAAAAAAAGAAAAAAAGAAAAAAACAACCCTTTTAAAAAAAAAGTAAAAAAAAAGAGATAATCTCAGAGATCACATTCTCAAAGTTTTTTTTCCAATATCTCTTGCAATGAGGACATTTTGTTCTTGCAACTTTCCTTTAGACTAGAACTAATCATATTATTAGGTTTGCGCTCATTTTGTTCTTACAACTTTTTGTGGGGTTCACTAGTCAGTGTCAGTGAGCGAGTTACATAGCAAAAGAGATCCACAAAAAGGCAAATATTGGTCAAATTAAATGTGGTCACTAGTCTACAGTTTGAATGCAGATTTGAAAAAGTCAACTGAAGTCAAATGATGGTATAAAAAAGGCTAATATTGGCCAAATTTAAAAAATTTAGACTTTAATTTCTACATAGATTATTATATATGCCATGTAAATCTAACTTCAGCAGGATTCAACCATGGAGTAAACAGTTTTGTACTATACCTAAAGTAATAAATTAAGTAAACTCATTTCAAATTTATATGCTCAAATTTTGTAGATAAAAATATTAGACTTTCAGTGATCAATATATTTTCTCCTCATTTCATTTGTAAGAATGTTCCTTTAATTACAAAAGATGTTGCCACCACTGGCGATAATGGCACAATCTTTCATCACCAAGATTAATTCAAGATAAAAGTTTCACAATATTTAAAATTAAACCTTAATTTTTTTTTTTGGTGGAGGTGCCTGGATACTTTAATTATTATGCTTATATTTTGTTTTCTTAATATTGTAAATTTATTCTGATGCATGCAGGTGTGTCAACTGTATAAATGGTTTAATATTTAACAAGAAATTGTTAGACATTTTAATTAAAAAATAAAATTAATTGAGTGGCGAATTGGACCTTATTTGGGCTTCGTATGATTGAAGGCCATGCATTGTTGCATATTGTATAAAACCAGCATAAGCTCATTGGGGCTTATTTGGGCTTAACATGGGCTTCATATTTACCTTTTTTTTTAAGCCTATGGCAAAATAGAAGGATGTTGCCTACTTATTGTCTTGGATTGAACTGTCCTTGGCAAGTAGTAATTCATACGATAAACCAATTAATCACATGTATATTTTTCTATACTTTAGTAAATATTCAAATTAAATGTGGGAAGCATGAAATGGTCATACTATTTTTGTAACTAAGGGTAATTTAGGCGTGACATTTCATGGTTCTGCATCTTCCTAAATAAAAGGTGC
The DNA here is from genome assembly GCF_964058835.1 of Carex rostrata. Lineage (NCBI taxonomy): Eukaryota > Viridiplantae > Streptophyta > Magnoliopsida > Poales > Cyperaceae > Carex > Carex rostrata. The sequence goes on along the minus strand of NC_135946.1, from coordinate 1,319,617 downwards.
GTCAAATCATAAGATATAATATGATATGCATTACTTAAAATCTATAGCAATGAGCATTAACTCTCAAACATATAAGAATTGTATTATTGAAATGGGCTAAGATATTGGAAAAAACTAACGAAAAATGGTATGAGTATTCCAGCACATAATTATGTTCTAATTACAACACATAAAAATCTAACATAACATTACGGATTTAATGAAATTAAATATATCTCAGTTTGACTTCAATCATACTATTAAAGCTATAATATTTGCTTTCCAACATATAAACTTAATTTTTCAATTTTAAATCATAGTAAATCATAGCTGTAACTTGTCACGTGATTATGCTTTTGATTCTTCATTGTTAATACAAGACTAATGTCATTACCAATTCTGTTTTTTTTCCATTTTTTTTTTTTTTTATTCAAGCAAGGTCTGTACTGGTACTATGCACTGTTCTTAATATACTTCAATTTGCTCATACTTCAAGTTCATTTCTTTAGATGAAAGTCTTCAAAAGATAGTTCATTTTCTGTTCATGGCATGTGTTGTGTATTGCATCTGGGTTCTTCACATTTTCAATTCATTTTCCAACATTTTTTACTCATCTGATTGCAACATGGCATTTAAATTATAGGATCAAGTACCTGGGATGCATGCATGTCCATCTGATTTACAATTTTTACACAATTTTATACACTCATTTCATCCATATTTGACCTGAAATCTGACTAATATTTGACCAGTTTGCTCTTTCTGACATCCTGTTTTGTCATTTTCATTGTAATTAATTGGCTGAACCAATTTGAGTGTTCTTTACATGAATGGAACCAGCAAAATCAAAACTACATACATGTTCAATATCAAATTTTTATAAGTCCAGTTGCTAGGGTGAACAAGATGTTTTCTGACCGATCGATTCAGGTTGAGATGCTGTTTTTTTTTCTGAACCAGTCCCATTTTCAAAGTCTGAACTTGAAACACTCATTATGAATAGTGCAAATAAACCAAGAGGAAAATAATATCAACGAAAACCTTGAATTTGGGTCAAAATTTAAATGTACAAAAACTGTAAACGAGCCATCAAAATATATAATAACAAGGCTAAATTTGAACCGCATCGGAGCAATTAAACTGAAAAACCAAAACATTCAAATCGAACTTTTCTGGTTTTGTTAAAAACCAAATAAACTGGACCCGATAAATATTCGTGATATCCAGTCATGCTCGATAAAATCCAGTGAGGTTCATGACTTTTTTTTAAAATGTGCTGAAATTCTAAATTGTATTTTGTGGTTGAAGGAGAGCTATGACGACACGTTTATGACTGCTAGTAAAACGGGGAACTACACAACAAAGAGCAAAGTTGGAGAAAATGTTTACGAGTACTCATACGGCATACGATCACGGTATGTGGAGTTTCTCTGGTCGTTTTTATTGGTGTAAATGTCATCCGTTTTTTTTTGGCGGTTACTAAAGAAAAGAAGGTTTTTTTTTTCTAACTGTTATCTTTATTTTAGGATTGACATTGTCAGTAGTTATTAGGTTTTGTTTTGTTATATTTTCCTTCCGAGGTATGCTTTATTACTTGTGTTTACATTCTCTATTTTTTTATAGGATATTGTTTGTTAGTGCCGCATTTGTCGTAGGATTTTTGGTTATTCTAAGGAATGCCTTATTGTATGTGTTTACATTTTCTCTATTTTGATAAAATTTTGAATGTTAGTGCAGTATATGTCATAGAATATTTTGTAATTGTAATTATTTTCTCTCTTATGTTAATGGAGTTATTAATGAGAATTTTGAATTTTGTTTAATTTTATCTGTATTGACTAGTTTAATTAGTATATATAATTGTTTGTGATTCGTATGGTACTTGGGAGTTGGGAATGACTAACAAATCATTGCGCAGATTAGTTTCGTTGACATTGTAATTTTTTAATTTTGAGATTGGTTCTGCATACATGGTAATTTGAGATATTGATATGGTAAATAAAAAAAAAATTCGGCCATTTGAGTTGAAATGAGAAAGTCAGGAAATTATTTATTTGATATTTGAAGAATGAGCATGAATATTTGTTTTCCTTTTAAGATAAACAAAATTTCTTGTGACGTCATTAAAGAAAGAAGAAAATGATGAAAACAAATTTTAAATGAAATTATTAAAATGTAATGAAGACAAAAACTATGAAATCCTTGGGAAATTCTCTACGGATGTGTACAAAACGAATTAATTAGTGACATAGAAAATATTTTCTCAATTTAGATGGGCTAGGTTATCAACTCCCATAATATCAATTATATGTATACATATTATTCATTAAAGTTCATATGAAGTTCCATAAATATGCACAATTGAAGATGCATATGATCAGCCCACACAATACTTTCTTCACAGTATTTCCAGCTTTTGTAACAAAAAGAAAAACTTTTTCATCAGTACTGATCAGCTTATTTATATTTGGGCTCATTTTGTTTTTATAATTTTTTGTGGTCTAACTCTACTAATCAGTGAGCAAGCCACATAGCAAAGAGGTCCACAAAAATGAAATCTGGAATTCTATAGTTTGAATGCAGATTTGAAAAGTCAACTGAAATCAAATATGGATATGATGAAAAAGACTAATATGAAAATTTAGACTTATCTACCTAGATTATTATATAAGCCATGTAAATCTCCTTTTAGGAAGAGTCAACTATATATGGAGAAAACAGTCATGTACCATGCCAAATTAATAGCTAAAAACATATAGATTATAACATAAGAATATTGGATTTTCATTTATGGAGATAGTTTCTCCTCATTCCATTAGAAAAGAAGAGGATGTTGCTACCATTAATGTCACAACCTTTTATTACGAAGATTTACAAATTTCACACGAATTAATTTAAAAGATTTTTAAGTTTATTTATTTATTTTTGTGTGTGTGACTTATATTGAGTTTGGTCCCGTGCTGTACTATGATTAAGTAAATTTTCTCGCGTTGTACTGTGTCGTTACCAAAATGCCGAGGAATGGTCACGTGCCATGAGTCATGCTGTGCTCAAATGTGTCGTGTCCAAACGTGACTAGGTCATGTTTAACTATTTTTTTTTTTCACAATTTAGATTAGTTTATTCAAGTTTCACTAATTGATCAAGATGTAACGGTTCTAATTACGTATGACTCGCGTGACCACGTGCTTTGTCGTAATCATATTTTTCACATGCCTTACTGTGTTAAATTTTCAAAAAATAATCACAGCACGTAACAGACACATGTACTGTGCCGTTCCGTAAGGGAGCCGATTCTACCGTGCCATTTTTTTCACTGTGTGTGTGTGTGTGTGTGGGGGGGGGGGGGGGGGGGTCTAGGTACTTAATACTTTTCAATTAAAAAAGAATACAGATTTTGTAATTAAATCCTCAATTATAAACATTAGACTTGCTAGGATATCGGTTAAATTTGCTTCGAATGATTGAAGCCCGTATATTGGACAATGTATCAGACCAACTTAGGCTTATTTGGGCTAAGCTATTATAAGTTCATGGGCCTCACATTTACGTGTTTTTAGCGTTTGGCATTGGAGCGACATTTCAAAGTCGTAGAAAAAAACAAAATAGTACTAATGCCTAACTGATCAACAATTGATAAGTAATCCCAATCAGATGTATATTTAGCTATACCTAATTAGTAAATTTTCTCGTTACATGTGGGAGGCATGACATGGTCATACTATTTTTGTTACTTGGGGGTAGTTTAGGCGTGCAATTTCATACACTCATCTTCCTAAGATTTAATAAAAGGTTGAGAAAATGATATGACATGATAATATGATATGATCTGCATTACACTAAAAAAAACTATTGCGAATGGGCATTACTTCCAAATAAGAATTATATTTTTGAAAACTGAGATATTGGAAAAAATTATAAATAAAATTTAGAATATCCTTTAGCATATCCAAAATAGATACGTTTATATTTGTATTTAAACATGTTGTTTGCTATACAACATGTATATCAAAATTGATTATTACAACATTGGGCTTTGGTTAAAATATAGATAGCCATGCATATTAATGAAAACCTTGGACTTGGGTCAAAAAATAATTGTACAAAAATTGTAAAAGAGCCACAAAAATATACAAAAATAAGGTTAAATTTTGAACCGCACTACACCAATTAAATTGAAAAACCAAAACATATTTGAACCGAATTTTTCTTGTTCGGTTAAAAACCAAATAAATTAGACCCGATAAATAACATAGGTATCCTGTCATTCTCGAAAAAACCCAGTCAGGTTAATGATTTTTTATTTATTTAAATGTGTTGAATTTCTAAATTGTACAATATATCAGAAGACATTATTACTTTTTTCTTTCTAGGTTTTAGTTTAACTGAGTTGTATAACTAAAATAATAATGTCAGTTAATAATTTTATTTGATTATATGGATTTTTTTAATAAATATTTGTTATTCTTTTAGAAAAATTAACAAAATTTGTTGGGTTGTTAAAGAAAGAAGGAAATGATTTAAAAAAAAAAATGAAATTAATAGAAACGAAATGAAGATAACAAAAGTTTTTTTTAAGAAATTCTGCATAGATGGGTACAAAACGAATAAATGACATTATTTTTTTTTGTTAAGTTGATATTTTCCTAATTTTGATGGAGACGGTTATCAACTCCCATTGCGGAGTTGACCTTAAAAAAAGTCAATTATATATTCAATTTATTAAATATATACAACTTGTCTAATTAAGTAAAAAAATATGTCACTATCCGCGAAAGTAAAAAGTGACTACTGCCGAGGGTACACAAATATAAATTTCTATTTTCGAATATATCAGTATTATTAACAGAAGTATCTGGGAGGATACCTTTGACAAAAAACACTTTTACTCTTGCAAATATTATTAGTTTTGCATTGATTTATAGCTAGACACCACTATTACTACAATATGGTTAAAAAAATGAAGAAGCAAAATTAGGATAAACTGAATTAAAATATTACTATAACAGTTTTCTCTAGAAAATGAATTTGATAACATCCAGTATTTAAAAATTATGGTAGACTCGGCCTCTCAAATCATATCATATATAGTATCATTAATAATTTAAGTTACGGAAAATATATTTCTCATTTATTTTGCACATTAATGCAAACACATGTTTATTCTCTATAAGTTCCAAATTATTGTATATCACATTTAACAACTTTTTAGTGTACTTAGGCGTGTAAACAGATCGGATACCTACGAATAATAGATAAACAATTTCGGTATATATATATATGAGTAAAGATGTTGTCCCCCTTGAATCTGTCCCCTATCTATCCCCCTAACAACCTTCCTTTTTTGTTCCCTCACGTGGTCAAAACCCACCATCTTTAATCTTCTCTTAGAAAAAAAAAAATTCAACACAACTCAAAACTCACCCTGTTCTTCTCCTCTACTGCTCGCCACCATTTACCCACGCCGACAGTTGTGATGGCGGTCGAGATCCGGCGAGACGAGCGTGGTGCACCGTCGAGATCCGGCGAGGAGAGCGTGGTGCACCGTCGAGATCCGGCGAGGAGAGCGTGGTGCACCATCGAGATCCGGCGAGGAGAGCGTGGTGCACCGTCGAGATCCAACGAGGAGAGCGTGGTGCACCGTCAAGATTTGGCGGGGAGAGCGTGGTGCACCATTGGAGGGGGTTCATGCTAGCCCAGCGAAGGTTGTCACAGTGCAACATATGAATACTTCATTAGTTAGATATGAATACTTCAGTTGTTAGATATGCATACTTCATGTTACATATGAATACTTCTTGGAAGAGATGGGATGAGAGAGATGAATCTGACTTTGAATTTTGAATTGTATAAATTATTTTGAAAATGTATGAATACTTTGTAATCGTCAGTATGAATAATTCTTTAGTTAGATATGAATACTTCATTGTTTTAGATATGCATACTAGTCTGTTGAGAATATTTCTTGGTCCCAATCTGGGCAGGTGTGAATATTATTAGTGTCAGATGTGAATATTGTTAGTGTCATGTGTGAATACTTCATTAGTTAGATATGAATAGTTATATATATGAATATTTTATTTGTTAGATATTGAGTACTTCATTAGTTAGATATGAATACTTCATTTGTTAGATATGCATACTTCATGTTAGATATGAATACTTCTTAGAAGAGGTGGGTGAGAGAGATGAATTTGACAATGAATTTTGAATTGTATAAATTATTTTGAACATGTATGAATACTTCGTAATCGTCAGTATGAATACTTCTTGGAAGAGGTGGGGTGAGAGAGATGAATCTGACTTTGAATTTTGAATTGTATAAATTATTTCAAACATGTATGAATACTTCGTAATCGTCAGTATGAATACTTCTTGGAAGAGGTGAGGTGAGAGAGATGAACCTAACTTTGAATTTTGAATTGTATAAATTATTTCAAACATGTATGAATACTTCGTAATCGTCAGTATGAATACTTCATTTGTTTAGATATGAATACTTCTTTATTTAGATATGAATAATATATAGTTTCGCTGTAGTGGTCCCCAATCTTGACAAATATCGCTTTCAGACGATTGCGGTCCCCAATCCAGGCTGTCACAAGACGTCAGTGGTCCCCCTGGTCGTTATTGGTCCCCTCCAGCTTGTGTTTACATATGATGAATGATTCTGATAATAAATATGAATACTATAAATTCGTAGGTATGAATACTATACGTTTTGACTATTAATAAAATAGTATTAATCTTGCTCTTTGGTGGTAGTTAGCACGTTTTAACTATTTTTTTGTCTTTTAGTGCGGGGGACAGATAGGGGACTGTTAGTCGATCCCTATATATATATATATTCTTAAACTTTGTATACAGATTTGACAAATAGTTCACGGTTTGAAAGTATTTGAGTAAATAACAATTGATTTTGAAAAAACAGTAATAAATATTTGAGTAAGAAAAAAAAAAAAAATCCATCTAGCTCATACTCAAATTTCATTAGAAATTAACAAGATAACAAAATAGTCTCGACGCATTGCCAAAATAAATAGAGAGTTTGGCTACCAAATTTATGTTTTTTTAACCAAAAATAAAACAAAACAGAGGAAAGAAGAAACTCTTTTTTTTTTTTTTTAAAAAAAAAATGATCTCCCGGAACACATCCTCAATTATTATTATTTTTTTGTTCTTTTTAATTTCTCCTGCTAGAAGAGTTGGCAGTGGCACACATATTAATTACCTAATTGAGTTAAACAGGCAAAGAGTTCAATTTCCTTTAGACAGGTTCTGTGCAGCTTATTTATGTTTGTGCTCATTTTATTCTTACAACTTTTTGTGGGGTCCACTAGTTAATGAGCGAGTCACATAGCAAAGCAAAGAGGTTCACTAAAAAGAAATCTGGAATTCATATATAGTTTGAATTCAGATTTGAAAAGTTAACTGAAGTCAAAGCAGGGTATGAAAAATGCTAAGATTGGTCAACTTTGATAAATTTAGACTTTTCTACCTAAATTAGGGTCATGATATCAACACTACTAATTTTTTTTATTAACACAACACTATCTAAATATTTTAATATATAGACAAATTTACCCTTTATTAACTATTTCCTTAAAAAACCGTATCTCTCATTCACTATTATAGGATTTTCATTCCTTAAAAGTTTCTTAGAAAATAATAATATTCCTTAACTCTCATACATTATTACATATTTTTATTTCTTTAAAAGTTAAATTAATAAATTAAATAAATATTTCATCATATTCGTTATTTATATATTTCATCATACTTAAAAGATTTTTAAATATATTACAAAAATGAAATATTTTATTATATTATTGAAAATCTATCATTATATTCGTTTATTTTACCCAACTCCACAAATAAAAAAAATTGGCAAAATATTTTTTGTTGAGGAAAAATCTATGGATACTAATATGTATAACTTTCACCAACAATACTTTTTTCAGACTCATTTAAATGAAGAAATCAAGAAAAAACATGTTAGAAAAAGAGTTTTTCAAAATGAAAAATTTATATATCTTTTAAATGAAGATTCCATGATCTATGTTGTAATATTTTGAATATTTGTGTTATAATTAAATTTATTAATTGTCAAAAATTTTTTTTGCTGTTGAGAAAAGAGATATACAGACAAGTTTTTAATTTTATTATTATTTTTGAATGGGGAGAAGGTGGAAAAATTTTATGAGATGGTGGAAAGGGAGTATAAGTATTTTTTGTGCTTTTTAGATAAACAAGATTTCAATTCAGATAATAGAAGACGATCCATAAAAACCAGCTTGTTTTAAAAGAAAATAGTAGAAAACCAAAAAGGAACCTTTTAATAACTTGATAAATAACAATAGAATTATTGAAAGCTCCAATTTATTTATTTTTTCTCTATGAAGAAGATAGACATATTAAGAAAGTACATTAAAAATATATTAGCATTAATGTAACACCGTGAACTTTTAAAATTCAGATTTAATTAAAATAATAAGTGGTTAAATCAAATAATATATATATACGTATATACGAAATTAGTGACGTGGATGGTGAAAAATAATTATACGATTAATTGTGTTAAGAGAGAGGAGCAATTGGGGTTATATAAATCATTTAAACAATATCGAACAAGTGGAGGGTTTATTTTGTAAAAATACCACTTACAAGTGGGGGGCCCCTTGTCATTCCCTCCTCTTCCCCTCCTTCCTTTCCTTTCCTGCCCCCATCTCTTTTCTTTTTTTTTCCTTTGTTTCCGCCAAGAGAGAAAGAACGAGAGAGAGAGAGAGTGAGAGAGAGACACCCCGGTGACCATTTTGCCCGAAAACCGAGATCTAGGAAGAGGAGCTCAAATCTCGCACATCCATCCGTTCCATTGGTAATTCTCGTTTCTATTTCTCTCTCGTTTCGTGATTCCTTGTTTTTAGGGTTTCGGTGAAAACCCGTAGAATCGTACCAAATTGATTATTCCGTGCCTTTGTTGTTTCTAAAGTGTAAATTGATTGATTTCGTGTTCCAAAGTGCAACCAAATTTCCAAATTACGGATTTTCCCAAAAATTGATTAGGGTTTAAATTGTAAAAGTGCCGGAATTTAATAAATTGACCTATGGATAGATCCTAACGAGCACGGCTAGCGGGATTGACGAGCTTACCGAGTCGCGAGATCGCGGACCCTCTACGTGCCCTACATAACCAGGTGCGGGGGTTCACGGGATCTGTTTTGGGGTTTATTCGTAGAACTAAATAACGGTGCATATTATTATATTTATGTTGATTGCTTGATTTAAATAAACTGTGCATAGCATGTTGAATCTCTGATTGAAAGCATTTGTTGCCGCATTGCATGAATTGTGATATTAGTGAAATTGAATTGTATAACTGTTTTGATTCTCATGTTGGTACGGTTTATCGATTGTTGATCTGTCGTTCTGAATAAGTGAGTGGAACCACAGTATGACTTGGATTGATTGTGTGAAGTGAACAGTGTATCATAGTGGAAAGTCTAGCTAGCTACTAGACTTTCATCCAGGACCCTTATGCGCATCTGGAGAATGGCCCTAGTGAACCCAGTACCGGTTGGGTAAGGGAAGTGCAGTGTAATTTTAGGTAGAACTGTGGTTCAGTGGTTCAGTGATTCAGTGACTCAGTGACAGTGTCAGTGATTTCTTTTGAGAAAAGTGATATTCTGTTGCATATTCGCGGAATATGCCGTGTATATTTTAAGTGATGAATTGATGAGATTGTATGACTTGAAACCAGAAAATAGAACTGTTAAGCCGGAGGTGATCGATAGTTGATATCTGTACCTCATAACCAGACTTATATATATTATATCTGTGAAACCAAATCTTTCTGGAAATTCGTTGATTGATGTTGATTTTTGTGAATTAAAACCCGTTTGAATCTATTCCCGGTACATGTGCATTTATTATTATTGGTGAATAAGTAAATAGATGTCCTATTGCTAGTGTATTTAGTTCTGGTGATGGATTTCTCACAAATCCAGTAGCCCTTTAAATTCCGCACTGAGAAAACGGATGACAGGTTTTCTCACCCCCTCCCCTCGGGGAATTTTTCCCTTTAAACTGATATGTGCAGGTAAACGCGAGTGAAGTGGGACTCGGGCTCGACTCGTGAGTATAGGCCGAGCTAATAGGTTATGCCAAACCCTTTTATGTCCATTTTGAATGTGTAGTTGAACCCGTAGTCGGTTATTTTGATGTATAGGTTATTATCGAACCGTATTATGTTATAAAACCCTAACGGTATGTTTTAAATAGTTGTTATGATTTAAATGTTGAAATTGCATTTTTAATGTCATTAAAATTTCTAGTGAATGGGGAATAATTGTTTAGTTATACGGGGATTTGATCGGGTTTGAAAACGGGGTGAAATTTCACGAAAATGGGCAAAGGAATGAAAAACAGTACCCTTATTGCGGGCCGCAATAACCCTATTGCGGGCCGCAATGAGAGTAGACAGAAAAATTCGCAGCTTAACAAGCCAACCAGGTCATTGCGGGCCGCAATAAATTCATTGCGGGCCGCAATGAATGGAGGCAGAAGTGCTGTGCAGAGGCTGGGAATTTTGGAATTTGTTGCGGGCCGCAATAAATTCATTGCGGGCCGCAATGAATGGAGACAGAGGAAAATTTCAAAGGCTGGAAATTTTGGGAAGTGTTGCGGGCCGCAACAGCCCTATTGCGGGCCGCAATGGGGATTCTGAAAAATGCTGTTTTGAGTATAACTTAGCCAAATTAAATCGGATTTGAACCAAACTTGTTTTAAATCAAATCATATGATAATTTGACTAATCTGGACCGTCGGTTAAAGGATTTTCATGCAATTTGACTTCTCCAAAATAAAATTTTCCGGGCTCTATTGAGCGGTGCTTCGTAACCTCAGACAACGCTCGCAGGGGGCTGCCGCCCCCCTGCCACCCCCCGCATACTAATAGAATCAGGCTCACACACATAAACATAACGTTTTTATATATATATATATAGATCTGCATGAACAAAACCGCATTTTAAAACAAAACTGCGCGACCCCCTGTTCCGGGGTGTGACAATTAAAAAGTTTTCAAATTAAGGAAGTAACATAAGTAATTGATTGTGGAGGGCAATTTTGTCTATCTAATAGAAATTTGAAAATGTGTTGTATTAATAACATATTTTATAGTGTTAATATCAGCTCCCCTAAATTATCATATAAGACATGTAAATCTACCTTTATCAAGAGTCATCCATTGAGGAAACTGTTTTGTATTTATGCCTAAAGTAAGAAATTAAGTAAACCCATTTCAAATTTATATGCTCAAAACTTGCGGAGATTGCCGATGATGAATATAAAAATATTAGACTTTTAAGTAGTGAACTAGCTAGCTAGTGATCAATGTGGATTTCTCCTCATATCATTATTTGTAAGAATGTTCCATTAATTAGAAAAGGATTTTGTCATTCACAACAATTAAAATTAAAACCTAAATTTATTGAGTAAAGATGCTTAATTAGATAGTTTTAATTATTATGTTTTAATTTATTATTTTATTTTTCCAAAGTTATGCTGATGTAGGTGTGTCAACTGTATAAATAGATTATATTTAACAAGAAATTCTTACACTTTCCAATTAGGAAAAAAAAAAGAAATCAGATTTTGTAATTGAAATCCGAATTAGTAGAAGGCTTGCTAGGATATGGGTCAAATTTACTTTGCTTATTAATTTAGGCTTATAATGGGTTTCATGGCAAATCCATCACATGTGTATTTATTTATTTTTTTTTTTTTTTATAGACTTCAGTAAATATTCAAATTACATGTGGGAAGCATGAAATGGTCATGCTATTTTTGTAACTGAGGATAATTTGAGCGTGACATTTCATACTATGCAAGTTCCTAAATAAAAGGTTCGAGCCAAATGATATAATATGATATAATATGCATTACTTCAAATCTATTGATAACATGCGTTAACTTTCAAACAAATAAAAAATTATATTTTTGAGTAGCTCTGAGATATTGGAAAAAACTATAAATATTCATTCTTAAAGAATTAGAGATAATAAATTGCATATTTACATGGAAAAACTATAAATATTCATTCTTAAAGAATTAGAGATAATAAATTGCATATTTACCCATTCTCACTTCTGAAAAATGTTTCTCCAACTGAACAATTTGTGGCCCTTGGTTCTAAAATGTTAGTGGATACATGTTATGACATTAATTTTTGGAGTAACATATAACTTAGTGACTTCACTCTTGACTATATTTTTCTCCATCCTTATGATTCAACAGTGAACAAACAAATCAAGGTAGTTAAACTTGTAATTAGTTAATATCAGATGATATAACATAATTACAAATATAATTAACAACACTAAATTAAAACTATAACATAATCATAATTAATAATTGTAAACAATTGTTAATTTCAGTTCAATTAACTAGTAAATATATAGAGTTGTTACCTATAAATATATAATTGTATATTGTAGAGAGGACATAATAAAATTAAATTCAAAATGTATAGACTTTGACATAATTAAAGATATCAGAATATTACCTGATCTATTTTCTTGCTAGTTCTTGATTTCATACACCATTAGCACTATCAGCTCTCAAGTTTCTTCGATTCTACCTTTCCAATCCCTCCAAATTATTAGTTTATCCAAATCAAAATTACGATTTCTTGTAAATTAGATCGTAACAATTTTTTAACCGAAAGTTCCATATGAGCCTATTGTGATCGGATTTGGTTTCTATGATTATTTTGATGCATGAATTTGTTACTGTCCCAAAATTCATTGATGTTGCAAGCAAGATAAACTCTTACTTGATGGGCTACGATCATTTGTTACTGTAACCGTTCTCACACAATCACTACTACAAAAATGGTCATTGTACACTGCATATTGTACACGAATTTGACAATTTTATATAAAAACCGTATAGAAATTGTAATTATTTAGAAGCCCAAAATATCTATGGGATCTTTACACGGATATTTATTAAAGAATCAGTGTAGAAAGCCTTGAGAGAGCTACACGGACGTTTATTAGGAATTGTACACGGATTATTGTTTAAATAACAGTGTAGAAAGCCTTGAGAGAGCTACACAGATATTTATTAAAGAGCCGTGTAGAAAGGTAGGAATTGTACACGGATGTTTTTTTAAATAACAATGTAGAACGCTTGATAGAGCTACACGGACCTTTATATAAAGAGCTGTCACACCCCGAGGCCCACGAGGCATGACAGATGCTCCTGCCGTAGGCATACGGTTGCCCGTATACCTACTAGGCAATTACGATATGATAGAAAGTAAAACATAACGCGCAAACAAAACCAATAAATAACATAAACAGATCACAAATCCCAGCTGGTCAGGTTACAGTATACAAAACCCGTATCTCGATGGATAGGCATCACAAAATGACATAGAGAATATATATATATATATATAACCAAAACATAACTATATACATAATCTCTAATGTCACAATACCAGACAAGCTAGGCAGTGGTGAAACCAGGGCCTACCGACCTCGTGCCTCTACCGGATCAGCCGAACCAGCACCTGAAAAATTTACCCAAAAGAGGGGATGAGAAATAAATTCTCAGTGCGATAAATTGCCACAAATCATTCCTGGACTTGCAATCACAGATTATATTCAAAAATAAAACACAAATAAAGCTCCTATCAGTTTATAACCATATATAAACAAGAATGCATAAATCCAACAACATACATCCAAATGAAATCACAATTCAGAATTGTCAAGATGAAATTCAATCACACAATATTTGGTTTAACTCGGTTTCAGAATATCTGGTAGTAACTACAAATGTTCCACCAATCTGGACCCCAATTCGTTCCCTCTCATCTGTAGGGTTACAGACACCTACAGACGGCTGCGCCAGGTAAAACCTTTTCTCATGACACTCATCTGTAGTTACAGGCCTAACCGTTTAATTAAAAGTCTGGTTTCAATTCACATCCAGAAAATCCATATAAAGCAAATTGACCATCCAAATGCATTACCCCCTGGGTAATGCCTCTGATGCACAAGTCACATATAACCACAATCATAATACAAAGTCACTTACCCCTCGTCCCAACCGGTACTGGGAACTGCCGAGGGCCAGACGATCTAAAGCTTTAGAACACTGGGCATCAAAGTCTCTGCAGAGACTTTGACAAATCCGATTTCACCCCCTGGGTAACGTCATCACGGTGGATAACAATAATACCATATCCACCAACCAATGGTGATATGAAGCACGGTGACTTTAATTCCAAAATCAGATCATTCAGATCAACACAATTAATAACCATACCAGCATGCAAATCAATCAGATAAAACAATTCAAGTTTCACTTTATTTGGGCAATGCAATGCATATGCAACACAATCCGATAATGCAATTCAATCAATAATCAACATGTCAATCGAAACATAGTTTAATTATGAATATAAAATATCAAACAAGTCCAGAAACCTCGCACCTGAGTGAATCACGTGTTCGCCTAAGGTTCAGACGTTCCGAAGGATCCTGAAATCCTTTGCCTTACCGATTCAGTGCCTGACGTAACATATTAATTGATTTATTTCATGGTACAAAGGATTAGAGTTTAAACAGATTTAAAATACTCAATTAGGGCAAAACTGTGCACTGGTTACGGCCCGTAATGAATCCCTTGCGGCCCGCAATACTTGTACAGAAATCCTAATTCCTTTGGTTTTAATCGGTTCGATCGAGGCTCGATTACGGTTAATCGGTGTTACGCATTGCATCAAGTTCAAAGTATATATATATATATACATGGCCATTCTCAATTTCTAAGTTTCTTTATATCAAAACCCTAATTCAAAATTCAACGGTTCAAATGTTCGGTTTATTCCGATAACACGAATCGAAACGAATACCAAGTTATAACTCGATTAATTCCGACCAAATTTGAGTTTCACATCAACATATACCAAATCGACAAATCCCAAATCTCGATACAAACCCTCAATCACAAATCAATGTTTCACAAAAGAATTTAAATTCAATTAGCAAATTTCAAGAGATTATCGAGTTATAACCGTTCAATTCAAACTTTCGTTTCGATTTTCGAATAATAACCCAACGAATCAAAATCTAGGGTTTCTCAAGAGAGGAAATCAATAGAATTTTACCAATTGGAAGTAGTAGAAGGATTAATTGTCGTCGATTCGGTTCAGATCTCGAGTTTCCGAGCGATTCGCGTACACAAACCCTAGCTTCCCTCTTTCTCTCTTTGGTTCGCCACACACACCCACACTCACGCATGCACACATAAAATCGGGAGAGAAATGGAATGGGACGGTGAAGAAGGAAAAGAAAATTAATAGGTCTTTGATATTTTTGCACATAAGTCCCTCAAAATTTTGAATATCACAAAACATGCATATTTTGCACTTAAACCCCTCATACTTATTTTTATTATACTTTTTCTTATAATGTTACAAGAGCCGTGTAGAAATGTAGAAATTGTACACGGTTTTATGTTTAAATAACAGTGTAGAAAGCCTTGAGAGAGCTACACGGACGTTTAATAAAGAGCCGTGTAGAAATGTTATTTTAAGGTTTTGGTTATATAAAATGCTTTCTCCTTCCAGCGTCATTTTAATCAATTAATACTCTCTCTCTCTGTATTGAATGTTGGTATGATTTCTGCGCATAAGGATGACGGATCTGAGATCTTTGAAAGTGAGAAGTAAAGAAAACACCTACGGCCTCCATCATCAGATCTGAGGAAAACCATTGAAGATCAGTACTAACGCTTCCGCCTAAAGATATTTGCACTTCAGAACTGTAAGATTTAAATTACTTTGCTATTTTATTTTGGATTTACGGATTCTGGATTGCTTGTATTTTTTAATTGCAAAACATGTCATGAATTATTAAGACTATCATCTGATATTAGAGCAATCATAAATTCATATAATATGCAATAATTTTTTTTTTACGAAATTGATTTTCAGTGGTTCGTATAAAAGCTATACAGATTCAATTAATTTTATGTATAAATATTTTCTTATAATTTTGAACGAAAATTTTAACTGAGAATTTTTATTCTCTATTATGTATGCACATATATGTTGATGAATGTTATTTGGAGATGCAATATGTTGGATATCTTTAACCAAGAGACATCATGTCATGGATCACATGCATACTCTTTTTTGATATGTTGGATCTAATACGTCTTAGTTTGTATGAAATTTCGGTCCAAACTAGATCATAACCAAGCGTTTTGGCAATTTGAGCTTATCGAATTTTGGGCCAAAGCTTGATCATGTGGTTACTAAGTGGTAAGGATATACTTTTATACAAACATTATATTGGATCCTGAGGAGTATATGTTATGTTTTATCACATGAGATTGCATGTACAAAAGGCTTTGTATATATATATGTTGCATGAATTGTAATCTTCTACATTTTCTTATTACTAACTAATACCAAATTATAATTGTAGTATGTACCAAAGCAAAAGTGTTACACCAAGGAGCAGATCGACGACGTCAGATGTATGTGGGCAAGGTGGTTTCAATTTAAATTTTGTAATGCTCAATATGGATTTGTATAATTTTTTATAATTTAGTGTACATAAATTATTTATAATGTTGTATAATTTTGGAATTTTGAGTTTAAAAGGCCTCTCTTTAAGGTTTCTCTGTTTTGAAATTCTAATTTTAAATGGCTAGCAAAATTGGAGGCTAGCCATAAAAAAAAGGGAAAAAAAGGACAATTCTACACGGACATTTAACTAAAGTCCGTGTAGAAATGTATTTAAACATAAAAAAATAAATAAAAACCTGCTTTTTAATCACAGCAAAACAGCAATTTTCAAAAATGCTTAATAAATAGTAAAAAAATTCCAAAAAATGTAAAATTTGGTCTCCAAGCACATTTCAATATAGATTAAACATCTAACGGTTCGGATCGGTCGTTTGGACTTTCAAAATAAAAATACGGCATGAAGTAAAAACGCGTTTTACTTCGCAACTCACCGTAGCCCACCTCATATATATATATATATAGAGAGAGAGAGATGGGCTACGGTGAGTTGCAAAGTAAAGCGACTATTTTACTTTACGCTCATATTTTGCGATTTTAATATTCAATATGGATTAAACATCTAACGGTTCGGATCGGTCGTTTGGACTTTCAAAATAAAAATACGGCGTGAAGTAGAAACGTGTTTTACTTCGCAACTCACCGTAGTCCACCTCATCTATATATATATATATATTATATTTTGACTAACCAGTGAAATAAAAAAGATTGAAACAAGAAGCTGCTAAATCAACTGTCTTTGAATTGGGGGTGGGTATTGGCTTTTAAATTTTTCTGGGGCCAATTTATGTCGGTACCTCTAATATTATATGGGAGTATTTTTCCATATGGAATCATACATGGAACATTCCTCGACAATAAATGTCACACCCCGGAACAGGGGGTCGCGCAGTTTTGTTTTAAAATGCGGTTTTGTTCATGCGGTATTTATATATATATTGTTATGTTTTTGTATGTGGGCCTGATTCTAGGAGTATGCGGGGGGTGGCAGGGGGGCGGCAGCCCCCTGCGAGCGTTGTCTGAGGTTACGAAGCACCGCTCAATAGAGCCCGGAGAATTTTATTTCGGAGAAGTCAAATTGCATTAAAATCCTTTAACCGACGGCCCAGATTAGTCAAATTATCATATGATTTGATTTAAAACAAGTTTGGTTCAAATCCGATTTAATTTGGCTAAGTTATACCCAAAACAGCATTTTTCAGAATCCCCATTGCGGCTCGCAATAGGGCTGTTGCGGCCCGCAACAAGTTCCAAAATTTCCAGCCTCTGCAAATCGTCTCTGCCTCCATTCATTGCGGCCCGCAATGAATTTATTACGGCCCGCAATGACCTGGTTGGCCTCTGCATCCATTCATTGCGGCCCGCAATGAATTTATTGCGGCCCGCAATGACCTGGTTGGATTTTAATCTGCGAATTTCCCTCTGTCTACTCTCATTGCGGCCCGCAATAGGGTTATTGCGGCCCGCAATAAGGGTACTGTTGTTTATTCCTTTGCCCTTTTTCGTGAAATTTCACCCCGTTTTCAAACCCGATCAAATCCCCGTATAATTAAACAATTATTCCCCATTCACTAGAAATTTTAATGACATTTAATATGCAATTTCAACATTTAAGTCATAACAACAATTTAAAACGTACCGTTAGGGTTTTATAACATAATACGGTTCGATAATAACCTATACATCAAAATAACCGACTACGGGTTCAACTACACATTCAAAATGGGCAAAAAGGGTTTGGCATAACCTATTAGCTCGGCCTATACTCACGTGTCGAGCCCGAGTCCCACTTCACTCGCGTTTACCTGCACATATCAATTCAAAGGGAAATATTCCCCGAGGGGAGGGGGTGAGAAAAACCTGTCATCCGTTTTCTCAGTGCGGAATTTATAGGGTTACTGGATTTGTGAGAAATCCATCACCAGAACTAAATACACTAGCAAAAGGGTATCTATTTATTTATTCACCAATAATAATAAATGCACATGTACCGGGAATAGATTCAAACGGATTTCAATTCACATCTCATCAACATCAATCAACGAATTTCCAGAAAGATTTGGTTTCACAGATATAATATATATAAGTCTGGTTATGAGGTACAGATATCAACTATCGATCACCTCCGGCTTAACAGTTCTATTTTCTGGTTTCAAGTCATACAATTTCATCAATTCATCACTTAAAATATACACGGGCATATTCCGCGAATATGCAACAGAATATCACTTTTCTCAAAAAGAAATCACTGACACTTTCACTGAATCACTGAACCACAGTTCTACCTAAAATTACACTGCACTTCCCTTACCCAACCGGTACTGGGTTCACTAGGGCCATTCTCCAGATGCGCATAAGGGTCCTGGATGAAAGTCTAGTAGCTAGCTAGACTTTCCACTATGATACACTGTTCACTTCACACAATCAATCCAAGTCATACTGTGGTTCCACTCACTTATTCAAAATGACAGATCAACAATCGATAAACCGTACCAACATGAGAATCATAACAGTTATACAATTCAATTACACTAATATCACAATTAATGCAATGCGGCAACAAATGCTTTCAATCAGAGATTCAACATGCTATGCACAGTTTATTTAAATCAAGCAATCAACATAAATATAATAATATGCACCGTTATTTAGTTCTACGAATAAACCCCAAAATAGATCCCGTGAACCCCCGCACCTGGTTACGTAGGGCACGTAGAGGGTCCGCGATCTCGCGACTCGGCAAGCTCGTCAATCCCGCTAGCCGTGCTCGTTAGGATCTATACATAGGTCAATTTATTAAATTCCGGCACTTTTACAATTTAAACCCTAATCAATTTTTGGGAAAATTCGTAAATTGGAAATTTAGTTGCACTTTGGAACACGGAATCAATCAATTTACACTATAGAAACAACAAAGGCACGAAATAATCAGTTTGGTACGATTCTACGGGTTTTCACCGAAACCCTAAAAATACGGAATCAAGAAATGAGAGAGAAATAGGAATGGGAATTACCAATGGAACGGATGGATGTGCGAGGTTTGAGCTCCTCTTCCTAATTCTCCGTTTTCGGGCAATACGGTCACCGGGGGTTGTCTCTCTCTCACTCTCTCGTTGTCTTTCTCTCTTGGCGGAAACAAAGGAAAAGAGAGAAGGGGTGGGGGTGCAGGAAAGGAAAGGAAGGAGGGGAAAGAGGAAGGAATGACAAGGGCCCCCACTTGTAAGTGGTCTTTTTGCAAAATAAACCCTCCACTTGTTCGATATTGATTAAATGATTTATATAACACCTATTGCTCATCTTTCTTAACACAATTAATCGTATAATTATTGTTCACCATCCACGTCACTAATTTCGTATATACGTATATATATATTATTCGATTTAACCACTTATTATTATAATTAAATCTGAATTTTAAAGTTCACAGTGTTACACTAAATAAGATAAAGATTTAGATATATATTACAACTGGAATTATCCTTTGAAGAACCAACCGTTTGGTTCCAGAATTCCATGTGAGGTGAGAACTGAATATTTTTTTTCTAAGAACTTCCTTCTCCGCGTTAATAATTATTAATTAATTAAATAATCATTAATTATTGTTGGGTTCTTTCTCTTAGCTTTGAGACTTTGACACGTGTGAGCATTGGAAAGTTCTAAATAAAGATCAGTGTGTGTCAACCATAAGACAAAGTGTATCTGAATCAACTACTTTCCTTGGTTATCTAGAAATTCTGAGGTTGGAATAAATTTTGGTAATGAATTTTTAAGTTTTTTTTTGTTTAAAGAACATGTATTTTCCTTTATTCCAAATATCTGATATATTATGAAAAATGATAATTATTACAAACATAAATGTTTATCATTTTGGGTTGTTTAATTATGTCCGGAATCCATCCGCTTTATTCATAAAGCTAATATGGAACTGAATTTAATCTGATGCTTATTGTAACCCTTCATATATTGTACTCCATATGTACATGACATGTTAAAAATATAAAAAAAGAAGAGTAAAAAATGACAATATATTTACTGTACTTTTCTTTGAGAAGTTCTTGGAAGTTTGGAACATTCCTTTTGGTTTCTATAAAGAGAGATAATTAGATAAGAAATATTAATTACTAGAAGCATCATGAGGTAAGAGTAGGGGTGAGTAATGAGCGAGCATGAGCGAGTTAGGGTATGCTCGTGCTCGCTCATTTAATAAATGAGCGAGTTGTTAAATGAGCGATTTCAAGCGAGCGAATAAATGAGCGAGTCGAAAATGAGCGAGTTTTAAATGAGCAAGTTATGAGCGGCCCACGAGTTATGAGTACTAAAATTTAATAAATTATCATAATTCAATTAAATAGAATAATAACAAAAAAATCAACGGTATTACAAAAATAAAATAATAACAACATAAACTAACAATAGCATCAACAAACAACAATCAACAAAAACTAAAGCAGTACTAATAAAAATCCAACATAAATCCAAAAACATAAACTAACAACAGCACACTGTTTTGAGGCGTCTGTTTAAAAAAATAAATAAATGTATAAACTATGAATATTTGGGATTGAATGTGGCGGCGGGATTAGATGTGACAAATTTTAAATGAGCGAGTTATGAGCGAGTTGGGGCATGCTCATGCTCGCTCATTTAATAAATAAGCGAGTTTAAGTGAGCGGATAAATGAGCGAGTTCAAGTGAGCATTTAGTGAGCGAGTTATGAGCGGCTCATGAGTTATGAGCAATTTACTCACCCCTAGGTAAGAGTGACTAACACCAATTAATTTTTTTTTACAATTTATTATTTGTGGTGAACTGAATCTGGTATTTAATTAGACTTGGAATAGTGCCTCTAATTTTGAGCTAGAAGGCTTTGAGTCTATAACTCGATAAAATATGTTTGGCTTTGACTCAGCATGCCATCTGGCATCTGTTATCTCCTACTTGGTGGCTTCTATCAATTTATTTTTAGTGATAAATTAGAAAAAATATATGGAGTGACATAAAAAACCCTCGTATATATCCTAATTACTATAATAGCATGTATATTTTTTTGGAATCCAACCTTCTATCTGTCAAGAGGAAATCTGAACCATTCATTCTATAAATCTCAGCCACTCATCAAAACATATCTCAATCTCAGCCTTTAATAAATAATTTTGATTTTATATACCTGTTTCATGTTGCCAAGCGTGTAAAACTCTAAATTTAATTAAAGATGTATCCATCACATGAAAAGCCGCATAGTAATTCAACAAAGTCTCCACGCATTTTCCTTCTTTCCACGCACTCAACGGATTTTCCCTTCTCTCCACGAATTCGTATCCTTTGAGATATCTCAAACTTTGCGTGACATAATGGAAAATCCCAACCGTTTAAATACGCTCCACACGAATCTCAAAACATACATAATACTGACCCCCTGTAGCACCCCGAATAGGCACTGGACACGCGTCACGCAAAAGTTGGGATATCTCAGAGAATACGCAAAAGTTGGGATATCTCAAAGGATACATTTCCGGATCTTCCGTGGCCCTGTTTGATGTGGTTGTTTGTGTTTCCATCTATTAACTCCTCGATTGAATTCATTGATTTTTGTCTCTCATTATTGATTAATACATTATGACAAAATCAAATAAATATTAATCACATCTAAAGAAAGTAATCAAAATAATATTTCAATCCCACACTTAACTAGTATATATATATATGGAATATGCTAGCATGTTATGCATAGCATAGAACCCCTCCATGCAACGGCTCGGATTTTGAGTTTTCAAAATCCTAACGTCGATCCGAACCGTTCATCTTGTTCTCCATATTAATATGTGTTTGGAGACCAAATTTTACATTTTTTGGAATTTTTTTACTATTTCTTTAGATTAATTGAAAATCGCTGTTTTTTTATGGTCCAGATTGGCTGAAAACAGCGATTTTAAATAAATCTAAAGAAATAGTAAAAAAATTCCAAAAAATGTAAAATTTGGTCTCCAAACACATATTAATATGGAGAACAAGATGAACGGTTCAGATCGACTGTTAGGATTTTGAAAACTCGAAATCCGAGCCGTTGCATGGAGGGCTTCTATGCTATGCATAGCATGCTAGCATATTCCATATATATATATATATATAGAGTAAGGCTACGCTACTTCGCGAATTAAACTTGATGTTTTAATTCGTGCTCATATCTCTAGTTTTGAAATCCAAATAGCTGATCTAAACCGTTAGATATTTATTCTACATTAAAATGTGCTTGGAGACCAGATTTTATATTTTTTGAAATTTTTTTACTATTTATTAAGATGGTTTGAAAATTGCTGTTTTTATTAAAATTCTGCACCATTAAAAACAGCGATTTTCAAACCATCTTAATAAATAGTATAAAAATTCAAAAAAAATGTAAAATTTGGTCTCCAAGCAGATTTTAATATAGATTAAACATCTAATGGTTTGGATCGGCTATTTGGACTTCGAAACTAGAGATATGAGCGCGAATTAAAACAGTCCGTTTAATTCGCGAAGTAGTGTAGCCTTACTATATATATATATATATATATATATATATATCAATAGTTTTGTATCCATTATAATAAATAGTAAATAAAAAATGTAAACTTTGATCTCTAAGTACATTTTATTATAGAGATCAACGGTTTGAAATTTGAGAAATCATGTTGTAAAATATTATAAGTGGATCGCTACTCGTATTTTATTAGTAGTTTTCAAATAATTTTTGAATATATTCTATAAGTTCATTTGAGCTCTAGCTCTTGATGCATGAAAACATTGCATATGGACTTTCAACAATATTTGACCTACATGTGGGAAGCATGAGATGGTCATACTATTTTCGTAATACGCAGTAATTTGAGCGTGACATTTCATATATATATATACACTGCATGCATCTTTTAGGATATATGAAAGATTGAATGAAATGACATGATATGATATATATGCATTGCTTAAAGATTCATTTTTAATGGACATTAATTTTCAATTACTTATAATTTATACTTAACAAAATGTGCTAAGATGCTGGAGAAAACCATAAATAAGTTTTGAGAATTAGAGATAATAAATTTTATAATGTTATATTATTATTTATAATATAAAATAGTAGTTATTTTGAATAAATAAAAAAATAAAAAAATTTAGCAAGAAAAATATTTTAAACCGATTTAGCTGAAACACAAAAAATAACACGTATTTAAAATTAATATTAATAGTGTGCATTATTCAATTTAATTACATTATTATTTAGTTTATTTGAATGATTTATTTTGAAATAGTTCGATTCAATAATATTAGAATAATACATACACATCTACATAAGAGTAATGTAAATCTCCTCAACTAATTATGAAATTGCGTTATATTATTTTATATTTTATTTTTGTTATTAATTTTTTTAGTAAAACTTTTAATAATTCACTGTCATATTGATATTTCAGTGTTAATACATTGTTTAGTTTTTTTTTTTTTTAACTATTTTATAAATGGAGATGAATTGTAAATGAATTACACAAGAATATGAAGTCATTGATTTACTTAATATTTTCAAATTTTTGCATAAATATATGTTATGTTTTTTAATAAACAAATACTCCTGTGTCATTAAACAAATCAGAAAATAAAGAAAATAATTTAAATGAAATGAATATAAACAAAATGAAAAAAAAAACATCTATATCTATATATAGAAAAAGAAGATAAATCTCACGGGACACATCTCAATTTTTTATTTTGAATTTCTCCTGTCAGAAGAGTTGGCACATAAATTACCTGATTGTCAGCATATTTATGTCTGGGCAAAACAACCTTTTGTGGGGTCCATAATCAGTGAGCGAGCCACATAGAAAAGAGGTCCACACAAAAGAAATATTGAATTCTATAGTTTGAATGCAAATTTGAAAAGTCAACTGAAGTCAAATGAGGCCTTGAGGGTATGAAAAAGGCTAATATTGGTCAAATTTAGACATAAGCCATGTAAATCCACCTTTAGCAAGAATCAATCATGGAGGAAACAGTTTTGTACTCTGCCTAAAGTAAGAAATCAAGTAAACCCCATTTCAAATTTATATGCTCAAAACTTCTACAGATTGCCCATGTTGCTTATATGTTTAATTAGACTTTCATTGATCAATATATTTTCTCCTCATTTCATTTGTAAGACTGTTCCATTAATTAGAAAAGGATGTTGCCACCATTGGTGATTATGGCACAATCTTTCATCACCAAGATAGAAGATAAAAATTTCACAATAATTAAAATTAAACCTGAATTTATTTTTTGGTTGAGGTGCCTAGATACTTCAATTATTATGCTTATATTTTGTTTTCTTAATATTGTAAATTTATTCTGATGCATGCAGGTGTGTCAACTGTATAAATGGTTTAATATTTAACAGGAAATTGTTAGACTATTTAATTAAAAAACAAAGTTAATTGAATGGCTAATTAGGCCTTATTTGGGCTTCGCATGATTGAAGCCCATGTATTGTAGCATATTGTATCAAACCAACATAAGCTCATTGGATCTTATTTGGGCTTATCATGGGCTTCAAATTTACCTTTTTTTAAGCCTATGGCAAAATAGCAGGATGTTGCCTACTAAATGTATTGGATTGAACTGTCCCTTGGCAAGTAGTAATTCATACGATAAACCAATTAATCACATGTATATTTTTCTATACTTTAGTAAATATTCAAATTACATGTGGGAAGCGTGACATGGTCATACTATTTTGGTAACTAAGGGTAATTTAAATGATACATGGAACACAAAAATACGTCCTAAGACTGATGTCATATACATGGAACACAATTTTATACACATATATGTCATCCATTTTTAAGCCTATGGCACATTTCATGGTTCTGCATCTTCCTAAATAAAAGGTGCGTTAAATGATATGCATTACGTACTTCAAATGTACAGCGAATGAGCATTAACTTTCAAACACATAAGAATTGTATTATCGAAATGTGCTAAAATATTGGAAAAAAAAAACAATGAAAAATGGTATGAGCACCAACACATAAAAATCTAACATAACATTACGAATTTAATTAATTGCAACACAAAAATACGTCCTAAGACTGATGTCATATACAATTATGTTTTTTTTTTCTTTTTATTCAAGGAAGGTATGTACTTGGTCAGTGTCGGTATTTTTCTTAATTAATTTCAATTTTTTCACTTGAAGTTCATTTCTTTAGATCAAGGTGTTCCGAAGAGAGTTCATTTTTTGTTGATGGGATGTGTTGTGTATTGCAGCTGGGTTTTTCACCTTTTCAATTCATTTCCCAATCTTTTTAACTCATGACATGGGGATTAAATTATAGGATCAAATTCCTGGGATGCATGTCCATCTTATTTACAATTTTTACACAATTTTATACACATATATGTCATCCATTTTTCAACCTGAAATCTGACTGGTATTTGACCAGTTTGCCCTTTCTGAGATCCTGTTTTATTATTTTCATTATAATTAATTGGCTAAACCAATTTGAGTGTTCTTTATATTAATGGAACCAGAAAAACTCAAACTACATACAAATTCAATTTCAAATTTGTACAACTCCAGTAACTGGGGTGAGAAGGGTATTTTCTGACTGACAGATTCAGGTTAAGATGCTGATTTTTTCTGAACCAGTTCCATTTTCAAAGTCTGAACTTCAAACACTAATTATAAATTGTAGAAAATTCCAAATTGAGAAATTCATTTTTTGTTATGTCCACGTGAGTGTCTACTACATGCATATACAACAGTTTTTCTGATTTGGATCGGAGCTATGTTTTTTCATTTATTTCTATTTAAGGGGTTATTTTGGGGCTGAACAGTACCAGTTGAGTATTAATAGGCTTTTCTTATGGTTTTCTGCTGGTACACACGTTTGGTTGAGTCCAGAGGGCTGGTTAGAGGTCGAGACAGCAAAGTTTAAGGGATGGTTGTCAGTGGAACAGACTTTGAGACTAGCAAGCCACTATTTTGGCACAAAAAGCATAAAAAAAGGATCATCCATCAAGAAATCAAGATCAGAAACAGTGATTTTGAATAATTCTAAAAAAATAATAAACAAATTTTCAAAAAATATAAAATTTGATCTCCAAGCACAATTTAATATGGATATCAACTTGAACGGTTCGGATCGACGTTTTGAATTTTGAAACTAGAGATATGAGCGCAAATTAAAACACATACTTTAATTTGCAAAGCATGGTAGTCTTACTCTCTCTCTCTCTATATATATATATATAGAGAGAGAGAGATTGACTAATATACTTTCGGTAGCATTTCAGCCGAAATGCTACTGATCCAAATTTCAAGAAACCAATTCAAAACTTCGAACTAAGTAGTTCAGTAAATTGGTTATATATTGAACTCGTAGAATACCAATTTTTACTATTTTTATGATTTATGAAAGATCACAAAAAATGGTCCAAAAATAAAAGAAAATTGTCAATATTTTAGGTCTCTTTTGTCATCTTTCATAAATCATAAAAAATAGTAAAAATATTATATTTAAGGTCTTTAATATTCTCTAAATTAGACACAATAGATGCACATACTTATAGCTCACTTCATATAACAAAAATTACAAAACACAAAATATATTATCTTAATAACATAATGAATATGACTAAATTGCTACCGGTAGCACTTCGACCTAAGTGCTTACGGGGTCATATCTTAGTATTTGATGTTCAAACAACAAATTCAAATTATTAGATGTTCAATCTATATTAAAATGTGCTTGCAGACCAAATTTTACATTTTTTAAATTGTTTTTACTATTTATTAAGATGGTTTGAAAATCGCTGTTTTTATTAAAATTTTGCACCATTTAAAAACAACAATTTCAAACCATCTTAATAAATAGTAAAAAAAAATCCAAAAAATGTAAAATTTGGTCTCCAAACACATTTTAATATAGATTGAACATCTAACAGTTTGGATTTGTTGTTTTTGTAATGAAAAAGGAAAAACAATTATCATCAGTTTGATTAGAGTGGATACAACAATATGAAAAACTTTAAAAAGGAATAAATTGAATATAATGCTTTTAAATTTTTATATAATTATTCATTATCCATAGGGTACGAAATAACTTTTATCCATAACTATGAGTGAGTCTATGGTACTATGCATATTACGATTTGGTCCATAATACGGCTTAATATTTGACTTTTCAAAATTCTAACGGTCGATCCGAACCGTTCATCTTGTTCTCCATATTAATATGTATTTGGAGACCAAATTTTACATTTTTTGAAATTTTTTTACTATTTTTTTAGATATTTAGAAAATCACTTGATTTGAAAATTCTGGATCATCCAAAAACAATGATTTTCAATAAATCTAAAAAAATAGTAAAAAAATTTCAAAAAATATAAAATTTGGTCTCCAAACACATATTAATATATATGGAGAACAAGATGAATGGTTCGGATCGACCGTTAGAATTTTGAAAGTCGAATATTGAGCCGTATTACGGACCAACCCGTGATATGCATAGTACCATAGACTCACTCCATAACTATATATATATTTGTTTATCTAACGAATTTTTTTTTTATTCATACTTATACCCAATAAGTTAACATTTTTTTTTTTTTACCCATATCTGTCTTATCAAAAACGAAATGGATGAAGTAAATGGAAATTGGGTAAACGGGTTCATTGGCACCCCTAGCCTTGGGTCTTCTACTTGTCCAAACAACGTAAAACAAAAATCCTTTGAACCATAGATTTGTTAATAGTAAAATTTCAGTTATATAATTATAGTGGACGGCCCCGAAATCTTGAAGGAAACTTCGGGGAAGCTTCTCCGTATAAGATACCAAGAATTTAAAAAATCAGACCCACCGCAAACACCCATGTGAACAAACATATATAGTCCCTGTTCCATATGTACAAACTATAATAAAAAATCAGATCCACTGCAAACACCCATGTGAACAAACATATAGGGCGTGTTCGGATTTTACTGTTCCCGTGAGAAAAAAAAATTCACTCAGACTGAATTTTTTTTTTCCCACGCGAACAGTAAAATTTAGTTCAAAATTTTTGCAATCCCATTCCTATTCCTATTCCCGTCCATCTGCCGAACACGCTCTAAATAATCCCTGCTCGATATGTATGTACAAGCTATAATAGATTCCTACATTAGCTACGAGGTTATTAATGAAGGTGGTGTTTGATTGCAGATTAAAGTTAAGAAGGTCTAAATTACTTATTTCAACTTAGATCGGTCTAAAGTTAGATCATGGCTTAAGATATTTCTTGTTTGGTAAGAGTTGTTGAAGGACTGAAGTTTTAGAAGTCTAAATAATTAATTATTAATAGTAAGATACTAATTATATAATATTAATTTATTAATAATAACTATAATATATTATAATATTATTATAATAATTATTTAATATATTAGCAATATAAGATGTTAATTATATAATTATATAATAATAATGAGGAGGGTTCAAATGCCTCCATGTTTTTGTGCCTCCATCATGCCTCCATCTCTCTCCATCATTTTCAAAGTTCAAACAGTCGATCCGAACCGTTCAATCTAACCTCCATACTAAAATATGTTTGGAGACCAAATTTTATATTTTTAGGAATTTTTTTACTATTTTTTTAGATAGGTACAAAATCAATAAATCTGAACCATCTAAAAGCAGTATTTTTGTACCTATCTAAAAAAATAGTAAAAAAATTCCTAAAAATATAAAATTTGGTCTCCAAACATATTTTAGTATGGAGGTTAGATTGAACGGTTCGGATCGACTGTTTGAACTTTGAAAATAATGGAGAGAGATGGAGGCATGATGGAGGCACAAAAACATGGAGGCATTTGAACCCTCCTCAATAATAATTATTAATAATAATATACTAATTATATTCTAATACTAGATTATTATATTCATTCGAGTTAGGTCATGATGTACAATAAAATTAAACCATCATATGAGATGGTTTAATTTAGGCCGATTTAAAGATTGACTTATATTATCTTAGTCTAGCTCAATTAATATTCATTTGATGGAATAATGATGACTAAATCTCTTATTTCACCCTTTAGCCTATACCTATGTTACTCCAATACTTCTGTATGGGCATCATACCCATATCAGACGCGTATCCAATACCGATATGGACCCGATACTTAATTACCCAGCCAAAATAGAAATTCAAAAATTAGGTCGGCTGTATAAAAGTCTGATTCTGATAGTGATGAAAATCAGTGTCGGCTGTATGAATCTCTGATCTTGATAGTGATGAATCAGATCCTTATTGCTTTATTAATGTCCGATTCTGATCAGACATATTATGTTTTTGTAAAATAACATATATAACAACGTAAATTAAGTACACAGAAAATAAAATTAACAATGTGTTAATTTTTTTTGAAAAGATAAAGGAAAGAGAAACAAATATGTCCAAAATATATTATTTTAATAATATTGAACAGGCAGAATTGTCTTTTTAATTCAATTAACAAACCAAATGTAACAAAATATAGTATTTCCAGAACGTTGATAATTTTATTATTTATTGTATACTCGTTTTCTCAAATTAGTAAATTCAAATCAAGCACACTCAATTTGAAAACAATTGATATAAGAAAACAATTTGTAATGTAACTAAAATATATGCAAATTCAAATGATGCAAATAAGAAGATTTTGTATATATGTTGCTATATATTTTTTGTCAACAGAATTTTTTTATGTTAAATTGATAATTCTTTTAATGAGAAATTTAGATATATACCCATCATAATTTTATCAATTAGATATTTCACCATCAACATTTTAATATTAGTTATTTACCCATCTAAACTTAGCTAATTTATTAATATCCCCATTTTTTTAATTTAATCACTAAAAATAAAAATTAATATTAATAAAACATTAAAATGACTGTTTTATCCTTGCTTAAAAATACAGTGTTACTAGCCTCTCCCTCTTCTCTTTCTCCGACCTCAAATAATTTGTCACTTCCCATTAACTGAGATATGCTTTAAGCTTCATATTTTCTAGGCATTGAGGTTGATTGTTACTCCGATGGCCTCTTTAGAAAACAATAGCCTTTTCTAACAGCTCTCAGCCATGCCTCTCAAATTCATAGATGTCATTTTCTATAAACTTTGGAAAATACGATTCCAACAAGAATTGTAGGACCCTCCTTTTCCAAATCTAACTATCAATATTTTAGAATGCATGAATTCCAAAAACAGTTGATTTTTATGCACGAATCTCTAAATAAATGAGTGGTTGTATTTGGAAAAGCAGGTTCCTACGATTCCTTAGAACTGTAGCAGATTTATTTCCTAAACTTTGCAATCTAATTCAAAGCTACAGGAATCCCAAATTGGCCTAGCCTAGATATAGGGACAAATAAAAAACAGAAAATGAGTAAATTATATTTTATAAAAAGTAATTTTTGAATAATCATTTCACAGTAGCGTTGTCTTATTTTATAAACCCCCTCACACTCTCCAAATAAAGCACAACAAATGAATAACACAAAAGTCTAGCATGCCAATTTCCAATTTCCAAGTTATACTTGATTGTTCTCCTTGGTGCTCTCGTTTGCACCGCAACCGCAAGAGATCTCTCTACAACTAATTGAAAGGAGTCTCCACCGGTGGAGATGCTGCAGACTAAAAAATTCTAGGTCTAGATATTCCTGCAAAATTTCCAATTTCCAAGTTATACTTGATTGTTCTCCTTGGTGCTCTCGTTTGCACCGCAACCGCAAGAGATCTCTCTACAACTAATTGAAAGGAGTCTCCAATGGTGGAGATGCTGCAGACTAAAAAATTCTAGGTCTAGATATTCCTGCAATTCCTGCAATTCCGGGAATTCCTGCAGACTCAAAAATTGATGCAAGTGTTAATCTAATTACCTAATAGGTATCTACCAGTTTTTAAATTCTGTTAGGAAATAATAAATTAAAAGTAGGTAGGTACGTACTTAGTAAATATTGCATATAACACAAGCACCTTGTCATCTGGTTAGTTGATCATTTGTGTATCAAGGAATGTACTGCTTCATTATAGTGGCACATATACAAAAAAAAGAATACCGTGATTTTAACTTGTTATTGTTCAGAGAGTTCTTATTTACTAATCTTTTGTGCAGTATGTATACAAGATCCAAGGAGAAGGAAATATTCATGCATGCATGTCTGAGGAGGTACACATATACTCTATATAGGACTTTTCAATAGCTGGAAATTTCTTTCTGCTGGTTCTTTACCAATACCAGTCATAGCTTATCTTAGGTTTTGAGAGAAACTTTCAGTGCTTAAATTTATTGGCAATTTGGTATTCATTTATTTTGACATGAATTAGAAAATTGCATAGTTGTCATATAACATATAGAATTGCAACTGATTTATAGAATCAGCAGTAACAACTCTGTAAACTCAATTAATTAGGCAGACTACCAGCGATAGACATGATTCAATACAGATGATGAATCGGAATCACCTTATTGCGACAAAATAAAACATACTAGCTGGCATCATATCACAGTTACACTAACTAGCTAATTAATTATACTGAACCATCTAGATTTGATGCCATCTCAAACATTTAGCCCAATACGGGAGGTAGCACTGCAGTGGGTCCCACAGATGCACCTATCCGGAGGAGCACCCAGTACCCGGAGTACCCGGAGTACCCGGAGTACCTGGAGTTCCCGGAGTACCCCTACCCGGAATAGTCGGAGCAGTCGTAGTAGTTGGAGCAGTCCGTCTACCCCGAGGACACGGAGCAGCCAGAGCACCTGGACCAGTCCGAGTACCTGGAGTTCCCCGAGTTCCCTGAGTACCTCGATCTAGAGTTCCAACACTTGCATCAATTTTGAGTCTGCAGGAATTGCAGGAATATCTAGACCTAGAATTTTTGAGTCTGCAGCATCTCCACCAGTGGAGACTCCTTTCACATTCACATGCTTGTCATTAGTTGCAGGAATTGCGGTTGCGGTGTAAACGAGAGCGCCAAGGAGAACAATCAACTGATCAAGTATAACTTGGAAATTGACATGCTAGACTTTTGCGTTATTCATTTGTTGTGCTTTATTTGGAGAGTGTGAGGGGGGTTTATAGCGTTGTCTTATTTGGTTCGAATGATACAAAATTACAAACTCTCTGTATTTTAATCACTTTCTGAGCATTTGTTTACTTTCTTTTTTACGATGGAGAGAAGGCGTAGCACTGTACACACTTTTTACTACTTGGATGAGTTTTCTACTTATCTTTCAACCAAAAAGGGAACGACTTATTTGACATGCTACCACTTTTTGTCTAACTAAACGAAAACTTCTCTATTAACTATCTCATGTGTTGTTTGCATGTCTGGTGGGGGATGAGAAGTTGAAATCATATTACTGTCATAATCGCAAGTGGGCTTGAGAGCCTTCGTTTTGAGATCCATTGACGAACGTAGATGATATTTTTTGCTTCCTACTTTTGTCAGCAAGGACAAAACAGTCTTTTTAATGTTTTATTAATATTAATTTTTATTTTTAAGTAATTAAATCAAAAAATGGGGATATTAATAAATTAGGTAAGTTTAGATGGGTAAATAACTATTTTTGAAATGTTGGTGGGGAAATATCTAATTGATGAAGTTATGATGGGTATATATCTAAATTTCTCTTATTTTATTAATACTTAATCAAATTCACCAAATCAACCGGGTTATCAATAAAAAATCACAAAAAAATGTGTGTTGTTGTCAAGTCAAATGTTGCTAATCTAAAATTGAATTGAGGAAAAGTAAAATCCAATTTTAAAAACATGCATGGTTCCCTCCATGTAATTAAGTGGTTCCCCATAGGTATTTATAGTACGGGTACGTTTGGGAGATTCGGTTGAGGAGACATTTCGGTCCTTTAGTTTCTCATAGTACGGACCAATATATGGACACAAATTTCGGCTCAAAATAAGATTCTCTACTGTACCTCATATGCAATGGGGCACAATAAAAAAATGGCTTAGACATGTTGAATTGTTAATAGGATAGATATGTATATATATAACTTAATTGTAGTTGTTTTCTTCTTATTGTTTACATAAAAGGGTGTCTATGTGTAAAAGCACTTATATGTCGAGAGTTTCTGCTTCTGCAAATAATGAAGTCCACACAACATTGTGTTTTAATATAATGGAATAGTTTGCTGGTACGTAATACAAAATTATTATCATCATCATCGTAATACAAAATTATTATCATCATCATGATGTAGTATATATAATTTTAGAGGTACTGGGAAGGTTGCAACTATTTAGTCCAAAATTTAAATTTGCTTCGCATGCAAAAGTAGTGGTTGCTAGAATTATCAACAATAGTAAATATTCAGACTACATGTGGGAAGCATGACATGGTCACATTATTTTTGTAATTTGGATTAATTTAAGCGTGACATGTCGTACACTGCATGCAACTTCTAGGATTTATAAAAGATTGAATGAAATGAGATGATATGATGATATATATTCATTACTTAAAATCTATTGCGAATGTAAATTAACTTTCAAACACATAAGACATTTAGAAAAATTGCTAAGATATTGGAAAAAACCATAAATAAGTTTAGAGAATTGGATATTTGAAAAATTATATATTTTTTCAGTTACTTAACATGTACATATATAAATATTGAGATAATTTATGCATATAAGACATTTACAAAAGAAAAAAAAATGTAAAAGAGAATAAACAAAATAAAGTGATGCAATAAATTAGAAATAAGGAGCTTACAGTGACTAATAGTTAGGAAAACATCCCACCTTGGTTATTGTGGCCAGGGTTTAACTTTCCTTTTAATGAAAAACTTTATTATATGTTATTATCATAAATTTTTTTTCAAAATCTTTTAAAATAATCAAATATATTTGAAAAAAATGTTATTATCTTAAGTTTTTTTATTAGCTTATAAACATTTATGTGATTTCAGTTTGGATTATATACAATACTTAGAAAAGATACTCATGTGCTTTGCTGCAGATTTATTGCTCATTTTATGAAGTCTACATGGAGAAATAAAATTTACAAAAACGGCTACTTGACTATGATTTGAAAATGAACAAAAATATAATAAATATAGATAAAAAACATGTAATAAATAAGATTAAAATATAAATTATGTTTGAAAACACTTCTTTTATCATCTAAACATTTCAGAGGGGGAAGAAGAGATAATACACAAAAGTGTCTAAATTGTAAAATATATTGTTACCTTAAAACAATCAAGGTGGAATGTCACGCATACCCCTCAAAAACTTTAAAATACTTATCTCCTCTCAAAACTTCATAATATCATATTTCGAAATGGTTAATTTCTCTACTTCTTAGTTCTGACACACAAACAAGCATATACTAAAAGTAGAGCAGAAAAAAATATTAACCTGTCTTCGGAAACCGACTAATTAGAATGACATATTTTTTTTATTTTTTTAATAAAGAGTAAAATGGGTATTTTATAAATTTCAAATTAGTTTGAAAAGAAAATGCAATAAAATGGGTAAATATGTGAGTTTTTGAAATTTAGAAGTGTAAATATCATAATTGAACTTTAGAAAAATATGTAATTTGAAAGTTTTTGAGAAGTATACATGAAGTTGCCCCTCAAATCAAAGTGGCGAATGTCAACAAACTCAACATATATACTGTAAGTTCATGAAACTAGTTACCTCGTTTAATTTTTTCTCGATTTTGCAGATAACTTTTATATAAATTAACAAACCAAATATAACAAAATATATATAGTCTTTCCAGCATTTGAATAATTTAATCCTTCATTGTAAATTCGATTTCTCAGTTAATATATTCACATCGAATGGGTACTGGTAGAATGTAAACTTGCAATACACACATCAATATAATTATTCCATGAGATAAGGTAATTGCTGTCTTTACCTCTTGACCTGTCAGGTCCCATCCAGTTCTTCTACATGTTTGTGCCAGCGAACAATTTTTGTCTCATGGTTCCTATCCCTCTCTTCTGCAAACTATTTTTTCTGAATGACTGAAAATCAGTGTGTATACTAATTATTAGGACAATGACAATACTAAAAAAGGAAAAAAAAAAAAAAAAAAAAAAACTCAACCATTGATTTATAAAGTTCTTCAGTACTAGTACAACTAGCTCAAATAATTACTTGTTCAGTTTACCTATATGGAACAATAATATACATACCTCTTCAAACCACGAGCATCAGGGCCAGTTAGATGAAAAGCCGTGCCCCATCTGTGAGTCTCCTTATTATTAATAGATTCCTTTTGGTTGGCATTCTTGGTTGATTACGGTATCACAGCTAGATCTGGAATCAATCCAAATTTGGAGAGGTGGGACCCCACCTGTCAGAACCAGTCTTTTCATTTAGATCAGAAGCAATATTTTGGTTATTATGGTACTACAAGATTATGTCTCATTGTTAAGTACAACGTTGTACTATTGAAGAGAAATTACACAATAACAAATAAATATCAACTCAAATTGACACAATAAATTATTACATATGTTCTACCTTACTTCCGAAATATAATGTTAAAATAGAAGTATATATACTAGTAATATATTTTTTATTGACAGAAATTTTACAAATTTAGTTTCTTTAGATTGGGTGCATTGGAACCCTCCTCTCCTATTTTTTATACTTTGCAATTCAAAATGAAATCAGATTTTATAATTGAATCCCAAATTAGTAAAATTAGGCTTGTTAGGATGTGGGTCAAATTTGCTTCGCATGATTGAAGCCATTATATTGTCGCATATTGTATCAAAACAGCATGGATTCATGGGCTTATTTGGACTAGTCACGGGCTTCAAGTTTACGTTTCTTTAAGCCTATGTCAAAATGGCATGATGTTGTCTATTATGGCTTGGAATGAATCGTCTCTTGGCAAGTAGTAAATATTCAAACTACATGTATATTCATACGATAAACAATTAATAGCCTAGTAAGCCCATCTTATGTATATTTTGCTATAATTCAGTAAAATTTCAAGCTACATGTGGGAAACATGAAATGGTCATACTATGTTTGTTATTAAAGGTAATTTAGTCGTGACATTTCATACTCTGGATCTTGCTAGGATTTAATAAAAAGTTTTGAATCAAATGATATGATATATATGCATTACTAAAATTTATTTTGAATGGACATTAACTTCCAAACACATAACAATTGTATATTCGAAAGATGCTAAGATATTGGAAAAAACCAATGAAAAACAATATTACCATTAATCGGATATCTTTTGCACAAGATTAGTGTTTCGTATTAATAATTAAATAAAATAAATTTTATTATAATTAGTCAAAATTAAACATTCAAACAAAGATTTAATTTTACACTTATCAATTTTTTTATTATTGTTTACTTGGCAGGATGTTGTTTACTTATGTCTTGGAGCAACATTTCAAAGTACGTAGTAGCAAAAAACATGCAAAAAAAGTAAGTGGTGGTTGCTAGAATTATCAACAATAGTAAATATTCGGACTACATGTGGGAAGCATGACATGGTCATATTATTTTTGTAATTTGGAATAATTTAAGCGTGACATGTCATACACTGCATGCATCTTCTAGAATTTATAAAAGATTGAATGAAATGAGATGATATGATGATATATATTCATTACTTAAAATCTATTGTGAATGTAAATTAACTTTCAAACACATCATAATTATATTTAGGAAAATTGCTAAAATATTGGAAAAAACCTTAAATAAGTTTGAAGAATTGGAGAATTTGAGATTTATATTTTGTTTAAACTTCGGGCCAGTTACTTAACACATATAGACATATTGAGATACTTAATTTGTGCATTCTAGAAAAAAGGAGTTTGAAATGACTAATAGATTAGTAAAACATCCATGCTTGAGTTTGAAATGATATTAATTATATATTAATAATAATTATTAATAATAAGATATAATATTAAAAAATGCATAATAACTTATCATATATTATAATAATTATTTAATATATTAACAACATAAGATATTAATATATAATTATATAATTAATATCTTATGTTGTTAATATATTAATAATAAGTTAATAACTATAATATATTATACCATTATTATAATAATTATGTAACATATTAACAACATAATATATTAATTATATAATTATATATTAATAATAATTATTAATAATAAGATTCTAATTATGTAATATTAATATATTAATAATAACTGTATATATTATAATATTATTGTAATAATTATTTAATATATTAACAACATAAGATATTAATTATATAATTTTATA
Organism: Carex rostrata; assembly: GCF_964058835.1. Classification (NCBI taxonomy): domain Eukaryota; kingdom Viridiplantae; phylum Streptophyta; class Magnoliopsida; order Poales; family Cyperaceae; genus Carex; species Carex rostrata. The sequence goes on along the minus strand of NC_135946.1, from coordinate 1,281,728 downwards.
TTAATAATAATGATTAATAATAAGATACTAATTATATACCATATTGTAGTATGGATATCATGTTGAACGGTTCGGATCGACAATTTAGACTTTGAATATGAAGAAAACGAAAATATAAAATATGAGGTATGAAAAAAAATGAGGCATTGGAACCCTCCTCATTTAATATATTAGCAATATAAGATGTTAATTATATAATTATATATTAATAATAAATATTAATAATAATATACTAATTATATACTAATACTAGATTATTATATTCATTCGAGTTAGGTCATGACGTACAATAAAATTAAACCATCATATGAGATGGTTTAATTTAGACCGATTTAAAGATTGACTTATATTATCTTAGTCCAGCTCAATTAATATTCATTTGATGGAATAACGAGGACTAAATCTCTTATTTCACCCTTTAGCCTATGCCTATGTTACTCCAATACTTCTGTATGGACATCGTACCTGTATTGGACACGTATCCAATACCGATATGGACCCGATACTTAATTACCCAGTCAAAATAGAAATTCAAAAATTAGGGTCGGCTGTATGAAAGTCTGATTCTGATAGTAATGATATAAGAAAACAATTGATATAAGAAAACAATTTGTAATGTAACTAAAATATATGCAAATTCAAATGATGCAAATCAGAAAATTTTGTATGTTGCTATGTATTTTTTGTCAACAGAATTTTTTTATGTTAAATTGATAATTCTAATTAATACTTAATCAAATTCACCAAATCCACCGGGTTATCAATAAAAAATCAACAAAAAATGTGTGTTGTTGTCAAGGCAAATGTTGCCAATCTAAAATTGAACTGAGGGAAAAAAAAAATCTACTTCTAAAAACGTACATGGTTCCCTCCATGTAATTAAGTGGTTCCCCACAAGTATTTATGGTACGGGTACGTTTGGGAAATTCGGTTGAGGAGACATTTCGGTCCTTTAGTTTCTCATAGTACGGGCCAATATATGGACACAAATTTTGGCTCAAAATAAGATTCTCTACTGTACCTCATATGCAATGGGGCACAATAAAAAAATTGGCTCAGACGTGTTGAATTGTTAATAAGATATATATATGTATATATGTAACTTAATTGTAGGTGTTTTCTTCTTATTGTTTACATAAAAGGGTGTGTGTGTATAGTCCACACATACAGCATTGTGTTTTAATATATTGGAATAGTTTGCTGGTACGTAATTAAAAATTATTATCATCATCATGATGTAGTATATATAATTTTAGAGGTACAGGGAAGGTTGTAACTATTTAGTCCAAAATTTGAAAATAAAGATTGAAAAGAGAGTATATTAATTTTATGGTGCTACTGTTCGAACATTAATTAAAATGAACAAAGCATACACGCTACTAATTGCAAAAGCAAAAAAGAAATAATAAGAAAAAGGAAAAAGAGAGTACTTAATTTAAAAGTTCACAAACTACAAAATTTGAGTTGGTTGTATCATCTCATGCAACGAAGATGAAGTATCTCTAGTTAATTTAATATTCAAATAATTATTAAAGAATTCTAACAGTGGTAATTCAGAGTTCAGACAAAGTGCACACACGATTTATCATAAAAACATAATAAACTAACTATTTTAAATTTAGCTGTGCTAATTTGGGCCATGAATTAAGCAGTATAGATACCCAGATATGGGCCTTTTATGCCTTTGACCTGCTCTTTCAAACATATGGATGGTTTTAGGCACTAAACTTTGAACTTTGTTATTGTTCTTCTTGAGCCAAACTACTACCCGTGGTATTGTTTCTCGTGGTATTGCTTCTCGTGGTATTGCTGTCTGAACTCCTCTCCGAAAATTTACTTAGCATTGCCATGGAATTCTCCTTGCTCATGGAAATATCTATAAAAGCCTTCCATGTTGAAGGAAGATTTGGAATGGCACTGCCAGCGAGCATGCGGTTCACGGCCTCCATATGGGGCCTGACGCTTGGCTCTTCTTGCACACAAAGTAATGCTATATGAACACATTTGGTGACATCTTCAAAATACAAATCCTCTATCATTGGATCTTTTAGTTCATCTATTGTATTGTTTTTCCAATGGTTCCATGCCTACATGAAGGAATTCATAAATCTCATGAATTGCATCTAATATTTGCTTATTTATATCTAAACTTGATCGCTTAATTTATAACTTATTAGGTCCGAAATTAGTTATAGCATTGCATGGAAATTAAATTGTTTAAATTTCTTATGACTTACATAGCTAACGAGGTTTGAAGCACGGCCTGAGATTGCAAAGGAACTATTTCTCTGGCCCGTAACAATTTCCAGAAGTAAAACACCGAAACTGTAAACATCTGATTTTGCAGAGAAATTTCCATGCATAACATACTCTGGGGCCATGTATCCACTGCATGTATATTATTAAGAATCATTTTCCTAAATTTACAGAATTCAAGAAAAAATAAGATGATTGGTAGCAATTATGGGCTTACAAAGTTCCAGCAATAATTGAGGTGTCTATATGAGTTTGATCTTCCGAAAAGAACCTTGCAAGACCGAAATCAGAAATTTTGGGGATCATGTCTTTGTCAAGCAATATATTACTTGCCTTCAGATCTCTGTGTATAATTTTTAGTTGTGATTCCTCGTGGAGATAATGCAACCCACGACCAATGCCTTCAATTATTTTGTAGCGGATCTTCCAGCCAAGTTCTAACCGTTTCGGTGCATCCTTTGCTGCATTAATCACACAGTCAGTTAATATATAGCTCTGGATTAGATAAAAATAAATTGAAGCAAAATTTTGAAGAGTTACAGTTGATTTAGTTAAAAATACCAAAGAGAATCTTGTCGAGGCTCCCATTTGGAAGGAACTCGTAGCAAAGAATATTTTCCTTCTTTTGTATACAACACCCCACCAGATGCACAAGATTCTTATGCTTAAGCTTTGCAAGGAATTCAACCTCATTTTTCAGCTCTCTCAGCCCTTGTAGTGAACTTCCGGACAGTCTTTTCACTGCCACTTGTTGACCATTTGGAAGGGTTCCCTGCAAATTTTTCATGTTTGAATATAAATTATGGACTCTATTTACTTTGAGCTTTTATAGATGGTTGTTGACCAATGATCAAAATTTCTCTACGGTTGATTTAACTCTAAGGGTGTGCTCCAGAAAGCATCTAGGAGAGAGAAGGGAGGGGAGAGAAGGCATGACCAGATCTGATTGTACCGGGTTACTTGCTCCAAAACCGCAAAAATTTCAGAGGAAAGCAAAGGGGAGACATGGTGAGCTTTGCATGCAAATTTAGTGATTTCTGACTTTCTGTAAATCCTGATTTGGGATGTACAGAAAGTGAACTCACTGCCTTCTCTCATCCGCTTCTATCCCTTTCCTAAACAAAGTAGTTATAAGCACACTCTAATAGTAAATTTTCAAGAATAATGATTTTGCTTATACTAGTTGACCTGAGATAAGGCAATCGTTAGCATGCATCACTATCTCAGATTGAAACGACATTTTTATGAGGGTCACTGTAGACATGTTTTCAGGATCCACAGCGGAATATGCCATTAGAGTGCTTTTAGTAAATATTCTGTTGTTAATATGTATTTACCTCATAGACGGGACCAAAACCGCCTTGTCCAAGCTTATTCTTTTCTGAGAAGTTATGAGTAGCATTTCTCAAGGTATCCAAGTCAAAAACTTGGTATTCTGCACTTGGGTTAAGAATGAGCTCAAGATTTGTGTCGAGATTTTCTTGTAGATAACTACTGGACAGACAATCATCCTCTGGTTACAATGAAACATAGGATCTACTGTTATTCTAATCAATCAATATGAACTTTTTTAGGAACAAAAAGCATGATATGATGGAAAAATGGAAACAGAAAAAAAGTATATAAAATGTAAGAAAAATTATTTGAATAACACAAGCATATACCAAATGTAGAGAAGAAAACAATATTAATCTATCCTCGGGACCTTTTAATCTTGTTGTTAAAGACAATGTTCCTTGAGATAGGAATAAGCCTTGTTAAAGACAATGTTCCCCTCTTTCCAGCATTTGAATAATTTAACCCTTCACTGTAAACTCCATTTCTCGAGTTAATAAATTCACATCGAATGGGTACCGGTAGCATGTAAACTTGCAATACACACATCAATATTATTCCATGGGATCAGGTAATTGCTATCTCTGCCTCTTGACCTGTCCAGGTCCCATCCTGTCTCATCTTCTGCAAACTAATTTTTCTGAAAGGCTGAAAATCAGTGTATATATATACTAATCAGGACAATGCCTAGATTTAATTATTATGTTCATATTGTATATCTTTATGTTTGCAAAATGGTGATGTAGGTGTGTCAATGGTTTATATTTAACAAGATATACTCTCACTTTTCAGTTAGGAAAAAAAAAAAAAAAAAAATCAGATTTTGTAATTGAATTCCGAATTAGTAAAATTAAACTTGCTTGGATATGGGTCAAATTTGCTTTGCATGATTGAAGCCCATATATGTAAGATATTGTATCAGACCAGCATAAGCTCATTAGAGTTTATAATTTGGGCTTATTATGGGCTTCATATTTATGTTTTAAAAACCCTAATGCAATATTGCAGGATGTAGTGATCTACTTATGGCTTGGACTGAATTGTCCATTGGCAAGTAGGAATTCATACGAAATAAATCCATCATATGTATTATTTTATATATTTTAGTAAATATTCAAACTACATGTGAGAAGCATGAAATGGTCATACTATTTTTGTAACTAAGGTTAATTTAGGTGTGACATTTCATGTCTTCCAAAATAAAAGGTGCGAGTCAAATGATATATGATATGATATGATATGAACATTTCTTAAAATCTATTGCGAATGGCTATTAACTTTCAAACACATAAGAATTATCCGAAAAATGTTAAGAAATTTCAAAAAAATCATAAATATGTATGTTTTTTAATTAATTGAATATACTAATTTATATATTTATATTTAAACTTCTGATAAGTTAATTAACACGTATTTTAAAATTGATAAAAATTTGCAACTTATGTAATTTCAGAGATGCATTCTGCTTATGCAAATAATTGAAATCCACATATATATCATTGTGTTTTAATATATTAGAATAGTTTGCTCGTACGTAAATAAATTATTATCATCATGATGCAGTATATTAATTTTATCATGCCACTGTTCGAACATAAATTGAAATAAAAAAAAAAGCTTTCACGCTACTGATTGCAAAAGCAAAAAAGAAACAATAAGAAAAAGGAAAAAGAGAGTACTTAATTTAAAAGCCCACACACTACGTACAAAATATGAATTGGTCGTATCATCTTATGCAACGAAGAGGAAGTATCTCTAGTTAATTTAATATTCAAATAATTATTAACGAATTCTAACAGTGGTAATTCAGAGTTCAGACAAAGTGTAAACACAATTTATCATAAAAACATAATAAACTAATTAACTATTTTAAATTTAGCTGTGATAATTTTGGGCTATGAATTAAATAGTATAGATACCCTGATATGGGCCTTTTATGCCTTTGACCTGCTCTTTCAAACATATGGATGGTATTAGGCACTCAACTTTGAACTTTGTTATTGTTCTTCTCGAGCCAAACTTCTTCTCGTGGTATTGCTGTCTGAACTCCTCTCCGAAAATTTATTTAGCATTGCCATGGAACTCTCCTTGCTCATGGAAATATCCATATAAGCCTTCCATGTTCAAGGAAGATCTGGAATGGCACCGCCAGCAAGCATGTGGTTCACGGCCTCCATATAGGGCCTGACGCTCGGCTCTTCTTGCACACAAAGTAATGCTATATGAACACATTTGGTGACCTCTTCAAAATACAAATCCTCTATTATTGGATCTTTTAGTTCATCCATTGTATTGTTTTTCCAATGGTTCCATGCCTACATGAAGGAATTCATAAATCTCATGAATTGCATCTAATATTTGCTTATTTATATCTAATCCTCTTGATTGCTTAATTTATAACTTATTAGGTCCGAATTTAGTTATAACATTGCATGGAAATTAAATTGTTTAAATTTCTTATAACTTACATAGCTAACGAGGTTTGAAGCACGGCCTGAGTTTGCAAAGGAACCATTTCTCTGACCCGTAACAGTTTCCAGAAGTAAAACACCGAAACTGTAAACATCTGATTTTGCAGAGAAATTTCCATGCTGAGCATACTCTGGTGCCATGTATCCACTGCATGTATATTATTAAGAATCATTTTCCTAAATTTACAGAATTCAAGAAAAAAATAAGATGATTGTCCAAAAAGTAGCAATTATGGGCTTACAATGTTCCAGCAATATTTGAGGTGTCTATATGAGTTTGATCTTCCGCAAAGAACCTTGCAAGACCGAAATCAGAAATTTTGGGGATAATGTCTTTGTCAAGTAATATATTACTTGCTTTAAGATCTCTGTGTATAATTTTTACTCGTGATTCCTCGTAGAGATAATGTTATGTAACCCACGACCAATGCCTTCAATTATTTTGTAGCGGATCTTCCAGCCAAGTTCTAACTGTTTCGGTGGATCCTTTGTTGCATTAATCACACAGTCAGTTAATAGATAGCTCTGGATTAGATAAAAATAAATTGAAGTAAAATTTTGAAGAGTTACAGTTGATTTAGTTAAAAATACCAAAGAGAATCTTGTCGAGGCTCCCATTTGGAAGGAACTCATAGCAAAGAATATTTTCCTTCTTTTGTATACAACACCCCAGAAGTTGCACAAGATTCTTATCCTTAAGCTTTGCAAGGAATTCAACCGCATTTTTCAGCTCTCTCAGCCCTTGTAGTGAACTTCCGGACAGTCTTTTCACTGCCACTTGTTGACCATTTTCAAGGGTTCACTGTAGACATGTTTTCAGGATCCACGGTGGAATATGCCATTAGAGTGCTTTTAGTAAATATTCTGTTTGTGCTGATTTTGTTTTCAATATGGAATATAAGGGTCACTGTAGACATGTTTTCAATATCCCCTTATTTTGTTTGTGCTCATTTTGTTCTTACAACCTTATTTGAGGTCCACTCTCCAGTGACCCACATCACAGAGGTGTGCAAACAATCTGGAATTCTAAATTTGTACTTTGCATGCACATGATTTAAAAAGTCAACTGAAGTCAAATAAGAGTATGAAAAATGCTAATTAATATTGGTCAAATTTGATAAATTTAGACTTTTTTTACCTAAATTATGAAAGAAGCCATGCAAATCTACCTTTAGCGCAAGTGATCAACAATGGAGGAAACAGTCAGGTACTGTGCCAAAAGTAACAAACCAATTAAACAAATTTCAAATTATATGCTACAAAAAACTTTACAAGATTGTCCCTGATGCATATATCCCTATCACAGGTTCGACAATATTACAAAAATATTGGATTTTCATTCATAAATATATTTTCTCCTCTAATTAAAAAAAAAGAAGGATTTTCAATATATGGCCTTCTTTATGGTGATTCAAGATAAAAATTTCTCAAGAAATATAATTAAAGGTAGATTTTCATATGTTTTTAACTATCAACCTAAATACTTTAATTACTGATGTAACAATAAAGTTTAAAAATTTCAATTAGAAAAAAATATATATATCTATTTTGTAATTGAATCCTGAATTAGTCAAACTAGGCCTGCAAGGATTTGCTTCTCATGATTGGAGCCCATAAATTATCGAATATTGTATCAGATCAGAATAGGCTTATTTGGGTTTCATTGGGCTAGATCCACATATAGTTTATGGGTTTCAAATTTACTTTTTTTTAAGCATATGGCAAAATGGCAGGATGTTGTCTACTAATGGCTTAAGAGCAACATTTCAAAGTAGTAGCTAAAAAACATGCAAAAGTACTGTTCGCAAAGTAGTGGTTGCTAGAATCATCAACAATAGTAAATATTCAGAGTAAATATTCAGACTACATGTGGAAAGCATGACATGATCATATTATTTTTGTAACTTGGATTAATTTAGGCATGACATGTCATACACTGCATGCATCTTCTAGGATTTATAAAAGATTGAATGAAATGAGATGAGATGATAGGATGATATATATGCATTACTTAAAATCTATTGCGAATGTAATTTAACTTTCAAACTCATATAAATTATATTTGGGAAAATTGCTCAGATATTGAAAAAAACTATAAATAAATTTAGAGATACTTTGTGCATATAAGACAAATATATATCACAACAAAAGAAAAGAAAAATATAAGGGAATTAATAAACAGAAGAAAGTGGTGAATAAATTAGCAAAAAGAAGCTTGCAATGAATAATTAATAGATTAGGAAACATCCATACTTAGACATTGTGGCTAAGTTTTTAATTTTTTGTTAAACGAAAAACATGCAAAAAACAGAAAAAAAATTGTTATCATAATTGTTAAAGAAATTTGAAGAAATAAAGCTATTAAAGTTATAATTTTCTACTTATAAATGCATTATATTTGTTTATTTTTATAACTTAATTGATTTTTACGTTTTCCTCATTTCTCTAGTTTCATTTTACACCATTGCAAAGATTCTTAGGAGCTGCTTTATCACTTTATTATATGTTTTAGCATAACAAAATTTTCAAAATATTTTAAAATAATCAAGTATACTCCAAAATTTGAAAAATGTTGTTATCTTAGTTTTTTTATGAGATGATAAACATTTGTGTGATTTGAATTTAGACTTGGCTTTCATACAGCACCTAGAAAAGGTATCCATGTGCATTTTAAAAGTTTGGAAAAATATCTTAAATTCTGATAAAAAATAATGGTAATTAATTATTTTGAATAAATGGTCTAAATAGATTATATATAAACATTAAAGAATGTCAATTAATCAAGAATAATTTTCTTATAGTATTAAGATTAATAAAAAAATTATAAATATAGTTTTATGGTATGAACATGTCCTGAATATAAAAACCATGCATGCATGTTTAAACAATAACATTTGATTAATTTTGATATATATATAGCACGATCAATTTGGTGAAAAACTCAAGTAGATATGAAATAAAAACCAAAACCGACCAAATATATATTAAATCTTGAGACTTGGTCAGAGATTTTGCAGAAAAGATCCTGAAAGTTTGCACTTCAATATTTGAGTCCTTTGCGGTTTTCCAAACTCTTAAACAAATCCTTTGACTTTGAGCTTGAAAATTGCCAAATCCACCTTTAAAAACCCTGAAACTTACCCAAGACCCGAAATCTGTACAAAACTCTTGAAATCTCTAAAAATCACAGAAACATCCAAATAAATTCCAGAAAACAAAAATTAATTTCATAAATTGTCCGAGTGTCCAGAAAACAACGACACTCAGAAAATTCATATAAATTATCTGACTATTAAAAAAAATCATACAAAATATCCCAAAGTTAGAAACATTCAAATGAAATCAATATCTGAGAGTCGAGAAAAATACTATAAAATATATCCGAACTAAAAAAAAAAAGATTCTAGAAATTATTTGAATGTCTTGAAAAATCTCAAAATATACTAAAAAGCCACATAATCTTTACGTATCCTCAAGTTCAAACCAAGTCAAGTTAAATTCAAATAACTAAAAACAACCCGAATCACATAAAAATCAAACTCAAATAAATCCAAATAAACCCAAACTAATCCAAGTCAAACATAAATGAATTCCAAATCAAACCTAAATGAATTCCAAATCAAACCCAAATCCAAGTCAATTGAAATCAACAAATTCAAACCAAGCTGAAATCAAATTCACACCAAGCTGAACCAAAACCAAACCAAATAGAAATCAAATAAATTCAACCAAGCCCAAATATAAACAAACAACATACATGAATAAACTAAATATAAATAAAAATGAGTTTGATTTCTTGAAAAGATTAAAAAAAAAGATAATACTGAAATGTATCTAAATTCTAAAATATATAATTACCTTAATCAAATCAAGGTGGAATGTCACGTATACCCCTCAAAAACTTTAAAATACTTATCCCCTCGTTAAAGTTTAAACTTCATACTATCATTTGCAAATGATTCATTTTGCTACTTCTGACGCACACACAAGTATATACCAAAAGTAAAGAAATAAAATAATTTGTCCTTAGGAACCGACCAATTAGAAGACTTATATTTTTCTTAAAGATGCTGCATATTTTTTATTTTTTTAATAAAGAGTAACATAGGTATTTTATAAATTTCAAATGAGTTTGAAAAGAAAAGGCAAGAAAATGGGTAAATTTGTGAGTTTTTTGAAATTTAGAAGGGTAAATATGATAATATGAACTTGGGGAAAATATGTAATTTGGAACTTTTTAAGAGGTATATACATGAATTTGCCCCTCAAATCAATGTGGCCAGTGTCAACAAACTCTAAATATACTGTAAGTTGAGCCTAATGGTCAAATATCTCAACTGAGATTATTCATTTATTCTTTGTTAATCATATTTCTCAATATCTAGATAAAAGAAAGAAAAAATTTCTTTATAATATGAAGACAATAGTCATTCGTCCAAATGGGATCCCAATTCCCATTTTCATAGATTTTCTAATACTAATGTATTTTTTTTTTAATTTTTAATGTTATAATTTCTTACTTTTGAGATGCTTGCCGAGTTGAATGAGATCAACAAAGAGAAATCACTAGTATGATATAGTCCACTATTACAATTCTTTAATAATTATTTGACAATATTAAATTAACTAGAGATATTTCCTCTTTCGTTGCATATATAAGATAATGCAACTGACTCAAATTTAGTAGCGTGTGAGCTTTTAAATTAAGTACTCTCTTTTTTCTTTTTCTTATGATTTCTTTTTTCCTTTTGCAATTACTAGCGTGTGAGCTTTGTTCATTTCAATTTATGTTGGAACAATGGCACGATAATATTAATATACTCTCTTTTCAACCTTTATTTTCAAATTTTGGACTAAATAATTCCTTTCCAGTACCTCTAAAATTATATATACTACATCATGATGATGATAATAATTTGTAATTGCGTACCAGCAAACTATTCCAATATATTAAAACACAATGTTGTATATGTGGACTTCAATTATTTGCAGAAGTAGAATCTCTCGACGTATAATTGCTTATATATATATATATATATATACCCCCCCCCAATCTAAACAAAAAGAAGAAAACACCTCCAATTAATCTACATATATACATATATTTCTTATTAACAATTCAACATGTCTGAGCCAATTTTTTCTTGTGCCTCATTACATATGAGGTACAGTAGAGAATCTTATTTTGAGCCGAAATTTGTGTCCATTGGCCCGTACTATGAGAAATTAAAGGACCGAAATGTCATTAGAAAAGTGAAGGAAGAGTGCATTTCATACTTTGCGAGTAAACTCCAGACTGGTACCAGCAATCTTAATATCAATGATCTTGTTCTGGAGTTTAATTATCTTGTTCAGCAGATTTATGTTCCTGAGATGAAGGTTCACATTGATAAATGGTATGGTAAGAACTTTGGCCTTACAGAGGATGAATTTTTCCAAATGTTGGTTCGTGACAGTTGTTTTATTATCTGAACAATCCTTGCTTTCTCTAGAGATGGAGAGGAGTGTATGTTCTATCCAGGAGTTGACCTTAAAACGATAAGGTTTGACTTGCTGCTCCTGGAAAACCAAATTCCCTTATTTTTTCTGGAGAAAGTTTATTACTTCCTTAGCAACCATAACTTGATCCCACCAGTAACACCTTCAGAATATTCATTATCTAGTTCTAATTCAAAATCCACTCTCTCTTGTGAGCAAAGCGAAAGCCAGTTATCACAATCCACTCTCTCTCAAGAGAAAAACCAAAGCACAATCTTCATCGATGAATTCCTCATAGAGCTCAAACCATTTATATGGTTAGATATGCCATGGAAATTCGATGAACAAGCCGTGCCTACTGACCCAAAACATTTGCTCGACCTTTACTGGAAATGGTGCATACTATCTCCTTCAGAAGGTCGAAGTATTCCTTTAGAATGGCCCCACAATTATAAGGGGAGTGCAAGCAGCTGGGGGAAAATTCACCTCCGCAGTAATGCACACAAAAGAATAAAAAATGCATATGAGCTTTACCAAAGGGCCGATGTGAATTTTCAGAAGAGAGAACACAAGGATGGCTTTGATGTAACTTTCCAACATGGTATCATGCAGATGCCGCATCTGCACCTCGTTGCTTTTGAGGACTGCATGCCTTCAAATAAGCGATTCCTGACAAGCTATGTTTTACTTCTGGATGAACTAATCAATTCAGAAAAGGATGTAGAGTTACTTGAGCGACATGGCGTAATCACTAACACATTATCCAGCAGGCAAATGGCTTGTACTTACTTCAATGATATCGGTAATGTTTGTTTGGTTGATTATAACAATCATTACTGTCAAAAGCAGTTTGATGATCTTAATAGTTACTATAATTCCAATTGGAACCATCAATTTGCGATATTGTGGCACAAATATTTTAATAGTCCATGGGTGCGCAGTCATCTCGTTGTTGGCTGGTGCAACATTGCTTGTTCTCTCTCAGCAATACAGACTCACTATACTATTGCTAGTTATCATCTACATCGTTAATATATTAGATACTTGACTTGGATTTTGTGTATATTATTGGTAATTATTTATTTCTAATTTTGTGCAATCTGCACTATATTTGGTTTTTATTTCCTCATTACTGTTATTTGCATGTATATATTGGCTTTCTCTTTTAAGTTTTTTTTTTTTTTTATGTGTGTTGTAAATAAAAAGTTTGCTCTGCCCCCCTTTGTATATCACTGCAACTTTGATTGCATTTTAATGCTTCTGCCTCGTTGTTTCTTAGTTTTCCTGGTTTTTTATGCTAGTTGAGCTTGATACATTATATATTTATAATAAAAGTCTCATCATCTCTTCTAAGCTTTGTAAATTCAACTAAACTGGGGTAAACAATGGTCTAAATTAATATTTAACAACTACAGTAATGACTCAGAGAAGTTCATCAAACTAATTAATAACTCGATAGGAAAACTTTAGGTAATAGAGGAAAAAAATAAAAATGTATATAAATTAGATAACTCATTCATCAAGCTTTACAGTTACAACTCGGATCTCTCTATTTATAAAGAATGACTCAACAAACCCTAAATTCACCTCAGCTACTAACTAAACTAAAACAGAATACAAGGCAATAGCCCAAGAAAAGGACTTGGAATTAACAGACTTATTGGGCTTATTTGGGCTTAAACCCATATATATAATTCATAGGCTTCAAATTTACACTTTCTTTTAGCCAATGGAATGAATTCTTACAATTGCCAAGTAATCCAATTCATATGTATATTTTTCTATAACTTAGTAAATATGCAAACTACATGTGGGAACCATGACATGTTCATACAAGTTTTGCTACTCAAGGGTAATTTAGGCGTGACAGTTTGTACACTGAATCTTCCTGTAGGATTTAATAAAAAATTGTATCAAATTATATGGCATATATGATATGCATACTTAATATTTATGGACTATGGCCAATAAACATTAACGGTTAGAAAAAATTATATTTTTAAGAAGTGGTAAGATACTGGAAAAAACTATAAATTGGTTTGATGCATCATATTTCACAGCAACATGCATAGCTGACTAATCTTTGGGACCACAATTTGTTGAAGACGGGATATCTAGCAATCGCTCTACAACTTCATAAAATCATCTGCGGGCCGCCATAAACATCGGACTCACCTGTGTTGATAACTTGCTCTGACAGTCGTGCCTCTATTTCCAAGAGCTGTAGTGCCAAAATTTCATAGCCATTCTGCATTGCTTCTCCAAGTCTATCGACCTTCAAGAGCATGCGGTTTAATGGCCTCCCTTCCTCCAAATCATCATGTTGCATATATTGTGTTGCAGCAGTGATAATGTCAAGCCAATAAAAGGTTAGCCGCCATTAGAGCAGCTATTAGTGGGGGTCTTGCCATCATCGTTGATGCCATAGAAGAGGGAAGTGGCTCTTGACCAGACCTCTTTTGCGAACTCCTAATGGCCAAGCATGGCGGCAATGTGAAGATAATTGTTTGAGTAAGGAGTGGTAGCGAGCAGGATATCAGGGTTTGCATCAATGAAGTCGATACAAAGGCTGAAATCACCTTTGGTGCATGCCTTGAGGAGTTGCTGGTCCATCCGGATAACAGATGGGCTCGTAGAAGTATCCGTGTGTACCAACACTGTTAATAAATGAAGAATTATATCTTGAATTAAAAATATTTAATACATTTTTTGATACATTTAATTCTTATTCTAAAATAACTTAATTTATCAAAAATCTGAATTATGTAAGATCATTTAGGAATTGTTCTAGATGGATGGTCATAGCGTTCATCTTATGTCTCTGATAGATGCGTGGGTGCTATTATTGGTAGATTCATTTTATGTCTCTGATATTATTTTTAGCATATTTTTTTTAGAACATATATATATTGCAATATTTTTTTTAGGATGTCTACCTATTTTGAGGTATTATTTTTAGATTATTTAGTGGGCTATTCAGTTGCAACATCTTTCTCCTTTCTTCTACTCTAAAACTTTTGGTGATGATTTGGCAATTTCCTTCATATAAAGGTTTGTCCGTGTATTTTATAATGTACCACTTCCAGTTACATACTAATTAAACCCCTACATACCGCCCACCACCCCAATTTCACAACTTTTACTTACGATAAAATTGTTTGACGACTAGCTTGAAAACAATTTCAGGCTTTTTCGAAGGTTTGAGGTAGATTGCTTTCTATTTTATCGTGTGTTGTCTTCTGACTGTGGAGCAGAAAAAATATTCTTATACTGTTGAACTGATACAATTATTAGGAACATATTCTATTACTAGATCCCTTCTTTAAATAATTGCCTTAACGATTGACAATGATTTGGGGTAATAGTAATATGAGTCGTTCGGCGAATTTTTCCAGTAGAGCATGTACAAACATTTTTCTTCTAGGGATGTCCAAATCCAAATTCATGACTTTGTTCATGATACTTAAAATCATGTACATTTTGTGTAATTAAAACAGGATTTGTGCACGCTAAGTTGCATGAACAAGTAGTTTGAAGATGACAAATACCAGGAGACATTTTTTTTGAGGAAAGTTGAAGGTCAAACCACCCAACTATTTAATACCCTTGTTAATATAACAAAGGATTTCCTCCATTTGAGTTTCAAACTCATGACCTTCCACATAGAGACCAATACCAGGAGACGTTGTAGAAGAGACAATGTCGCAATAGATAGAATAAGCACTTTACCAGATGATCTGCTAATAGACGTGCTCTCCTTCCTAAGTACCAAAGAGGCTGTACAAACATGTATTTTGGCCAAAAGATGGAGAAACACATGGAAATCAGTGCCTGTTCTTAACTTCAAATTTAGAGAATTCTTGAGTAGTTATGCTGAAACAGATGAAGAAAAGATTAACCTATGCAGGGATAAGTTTGATCAATTTGTGCATGGGGTCTTGGAAAATAGAGGACATTCATACTTGGGATAAGTTTCAATATGTAAGGGGTATCAATGAAAACTGGTCTGAAGTTTCTAGGGAATGGCTCGACCGGGTAGCCACTCTAATGCCTAGAGTCATCAGAGTCTTCATTTGTGGAAAAAATATGTTGGATATGTCCGATTTATTTTTCTCTTGTCCAAGCCTACAAGAAATCGAGCTGTCTCTCTTCGCACATAGTCAGATAACTTTCATTAGACCGAAATTAATAAATCTACCTTCTCTGAAAGTTTTGAACCTGGAGCGTGTAGATCTTGATGATGATTTTGGACGACAACTTTTTTTGAGGTGCCCTGCCCTTGAAAGCCTGTATCTATCTTCTTGTGTTTTGGGTTTCTCCGACATTTCCTCAAAGGTGATGGAGACATTAGCTCTAAAAAACTGTCGTTATCTCAAACAAATGCAAATTTGTTGTCCCAGTCTTATTTGTTTGGACATTGATTCTCGTTTTCGATCAAGATGCATTTCACTAACGAATACTACATCCCTTGCAAATGCGGACATGGCATTAGATATAAATGAAGTTTTATTTGATGATGATCGGAACATTCTCAGAGTTCTTTCAAATGTTTCAACTATGAAGCTTGAATTGTGGAATCCCAAGGTACACTTTCTCTCTGCATATGAAATCAAAAGTTCTCTGTTTTTTTTTTCATATGCACTCTTATGAACCAGAGCAATGTTCTGTAACATAATACATTGTTTAGGCTTTTAGGGTTTAGTTTGGTGTTTGTAGATTATGTTTACAAAATACCTTTTGTCAAAGTTGTTTAGTTACATATAATATTTATTTTGTGTTTGTAGAATCCATTTGTTTTAATATTGGGATTACCATGCATGGTTTGTCACCTTACCAGATTATGACGTTGGATAAGCATCAATAGAAAATAAATTTACGAACGATGAAATAGTTGCATATGGTGTAGATATATAGGTGTGGTTTATAGTTACAATTTCTCAATATGATGTTGCTATAACGTATGTATTGATTTAATTTTTAAGATTTTGTATGTTATAAATGACAATTTCAGGTGGCTATTTTTGTAATAAAATTAACATTTGTTTTGTATTGTGAAGGAAAATTTCGAGAAAAATATTCCGGACCGCATAAATTTCACAACTTGAAGACTTTGGATTTAGGAAGATTGAATTTGACCAACGGCAAAAATTTAGTTGCTTTCTTCCTACGGCATTCTCCTCAATTACAGAAGCTCACTTTGTGGCTATTTAAAGTACTCTCTCTCTCTCTCTCACACACACACACTTTTTTTTAATAATAATCTGTTAAAGTATTAAATTGTGTTCTGTTTTCCATTTAATGAAGTCGAATAAATAAAAATACAAAGGTTTGTACTTTATTTGAGTTTATGAGTCAATGTGAGGGAAAAATCAAGTCTCCCTCTTGCCCAGTAGATTTTTATTTTTTATTTTTGAACCGAGTCGGGTCCACATGTCGATACCCATAACTTGTTTGTAAACAGTCGAGGACGGGTCACTAAGCATCTGATAAACCTTTTTTTTTCTAAGACATTTTAGTCCCTGACATTCTAAAATACATCCTACAGTTGGATTCATGAACATATTAATTATCATATATATTCTATCACAATTGTTAACATATTAGTATGATATCAATTTTGTATATACTGCCATCTGATCTGATTTGGGTTATGTAGGTAGATTAAAACCAAGCGCTACCCATTATAGAGTCGGGACTGGATAAAATTCAGATCATAGATAGAAATTTTAGTTCTATAATTTTACTAATAAGTTAATAGGTTATATTTACTGAGACATACCCTACCCAATTTAGTTGGATCTCGTAGCAGTAGGTTTCGGTTTGGATATGGGTCGAGACCAGATTTGAACTGGGTAATCGGAGAAAAGTAACAATTATAATTTAAACTAAGCCTTTTATGCTAAATACTTTTATCATAATATTATGATCATTGATTAGATATCTGTTTACACTAACATATATGACACATTTTTAACATGAAAGCCACAAGAAGATGCTCCAGAAGAGCCAAGCGAGGATGAATCAGTAGAAGTTTTCCAGAGGGATTACCTTAACACTGTTAGAATCATAAAATCAAAATATGGTTGCATTGTAAAATGGAAAATTAATGATCCGTTGCTTCGTCTGATGATCAAGTATTTGCACGACCTTATCAAGAAAATTGGACACATTATTACTAGCTAGCTGAGCAGTGTTTTATACTAATTCTTCTTGGGAGTACATGTTTGATGCTTTCATTAGTGTCAGATGCATTGTGGAAATGTTGTTAGTTATTTTGAAAAATTTTGGACCAATACTTGGTTCAAAGATTTGAGTTAAATGTCATTCATTCTTTAAGAACCTGTTCGGCAGCTTCTAAGTGGAAATGGATGGAATTTGAAATAAAATGAAATTTAATTCCTGAAGTCCATTTGGACGGCTCAAAATTTTCAAAATTTTATATTTTTTCTCCCGTGCGAATTGTCATCTTAGTGTAAAATTTTCAAAACAAACTATGGTATTGGCTAGGGGTGCAAATAGGTTGGATATTATCCGTCTGTATCTGAATTTGTATTCGAAAATCAAATATGGATATCTAATATATCTGAATATCCATGCGGATATGGTTTCAAATTTTGATTATTTGTATTTTAATAGTATATATATAACATATAATTTAATATATATTTTGAAAAAAAAATATATTATTAACCATTGTAAATAGTGGATATCTGTATATGTATCCATCTAATATTTGATTCGTATCCGTATCGAAAAAATAAAAGCAGATACGGATAAGATTTTACCACTATCCAATTCGTTTGCACCCCTAAAATAGGTCGTCATAGCTTATCCAAGACAGCTTCAAGTGACCCAAATCTCTCTCCGTGACAGCTTCTGTCATGGTTTAAAAGAAAAGATAATTTTGATTCTCTCTACTCGGTCAAATAACAGCTTAGTTCTTGCTCAGCCCATTTACTCAAATAGCAGGCCTAGATGTGTTCATTGAACAGTGGGCCAATACCATGGTAATCTTAATAAGATAAAAATATAGCAAAAAGTTCTCGAGAAATTTAATATTTTTTCTCTAAGCATATTTAATAGAGATATTATATTGAACGGTTCGGATCAATTGTTTTGATTTTGAACACGAAAATAAGAATGTGACATATGATTATAACACGAAAACAGTGAAACATTTTAATCCTATTCAAGCAAATTAAGGATTTAATCTATTTTTGCCAAAATGAGCTGGACTTTTTATTCATGGAAGACAGATCAGAAATACTCCATGCATAGCAGCCATTTTCCAGCATATATAATTAATAAGATGTTTTACCTTGTCATTTTGAGTGAAAAAAACACGAGAAGTTCTAAATTTTCGGTTTATAATTTCCTTTTTCTGTTTTATACAATCTCAAATCTCAACCATGAATTTTGAAATTCGGTTTGGACCCATACAAGATGTTAAATTGTGGGTCTGGATCCCCAAAAGTGATCCAAATTTTGAGTTTGGATCTGGTGCAGAGCTTCTTTAATATTTGTGCCAGAGCAGATCAGACAGTCAAGATTCAAACTCAAAATTTGGGTTATTTTAGTTGATATTTTGTCAATTTAAATGGACGGGTTATCAACACCCATAATGCCAATTATATATTTAATTTATTAAAGTCTAGATGAAGTTCCATAAATATGCACAATTGAAGATGCATATCAGCCCACACAATACTTCAATTTCTCCACCAAATTTCCAGCTTTTGTAACCCAAAAAAAAAAAAAAAAAACTTTTAAACCGGTACTGATCATCTTATTCATGTTTGTGCTCATTTTGTTCTTACAACTTTTTGTAAGAATTAATTTATTATAGAAGCCATGTATATCTACTCTTAGCAAGAGTAGATCAACTATGGAGGAAACAATAGTCATGTACCATGCCTAAAGTAAGAAATTAATTAATTAAAGCCATTTCAAATTTATATACTAAAAACATTTAGAATTCACAAGTTCGACTCTAACATAAAAAATATTGGATTTTCATTTATCAAGATAGTTTATCCTCATTCCATTAGAAAAGAAGAGGATGTTGCATTATTATGATGATTCAAGACAAATATTTATAAGAATTAATTTAAACGATTTTTAAATTCATTTATTTTTTGTGTGGAGGAGGGGATTGGGGTGATTATGCTTTCAATTAACTAAAAATCAGATTTTGTAATTAAATCCTGAATTAGTAAAATTAGTCAGGATATGAGTTTAAATTGCTTCTCATGTTTCAAACCCATATATTGGAGAATATTGCATCAGACCAGCATATGCCATTTGGGCTTAGATGGGCTTAGTTGGGCTAAGCTTATATAAATAGTTCATGGGTCTAAAATGTACGTATTGTTAGCCTATGGCTACATGACAGGATGTTGCTAACTTATGGCGTAGAGCGACATTTCAAGGTCGTAACAACCAGGCAAAAGACTAGTAATTCCAGTCAGATGTATATTTTGCTGTACCTAATTAGTAAATTTTCCTGCTACATGTGGGAGGCATGACATGGTCATATTATTTTTGTAACTTGAGGTAATTTAGGCGTGATATTTCATATACCGCATCTCCCTAGAATTTAATAAAAGGTAGAGTAAAATAATACAATAAAATATGATATGATCTGCATTGTAAAAAACTATTGTGAATGGGCATTAACATTCAAACACATAAGAATTATATTTCCGAAAAGTGCTAAGATATTGGAAAAAACCATAAATATGTGTACAAAATTGGTGATAATTAATTTTAAATTTTTATTTAAACTTGTAGTTTGCTATATAACACGTATCTCAAAATTGAGATTTTTAATACAAATAAGAAAACTACGCTATTTCACTTACAATAATTGTATATACAGAGATTTGTAGATTAGTTTAGAAATATATGTGTGAAAACAGTTCTTATATCATCTGTACATAGTAGATAGTTTAGAAATATACTATAATATAAATAATATATGTATAGAGTAGATAATTCAGACAATCTAAACTCACTTGAGCTATGTAATTATTATTTTATCAATGGAAATCGTAAGACAGCAAGTTGCCAACTTACTCTAAAAAAACATTTCTTATGTAATCTGAAACATTTTCAAAGGTGGAAATGTTATTAAAACATTAAGAAATAACTAATTAAAAAAATTGTTTAATTATAAAACAGGTAATTTCTTAAATAAGATATGTTTTATCATTTTATAAGTTTGGAAAAATATCTTAAATTCTAAGCAAAATAATGGTATTTCTTTATTTGAATAAAATGTCTAAATATATTATATATAAACATAAAAATAATGTAAATCAAGCATAATTTTCTTATAATAAAGATCAATAAAAAATATAAATTGAGTTTTATGGTATGAATATGTCCTGAATAAAAAAAAACATGTGGTAAACAATAACATTTAATGAATTTTAATATATAGGACGATCAATTTGGTGAAAAACTCAAATTAGATATGAAATGAGAACCAAAATCGACCATATATATATATTAAATCTTGGTCACAGATTTTGCAGAAAGGACCCTAAATGTTTGCACGTCAATATTTGAGTCCTTTGTGGTTTTCCAAACTCCCAAACAAATCCTTTGACTTTGAGCATGAAAATTGCCAAATCCACCTTCAAAAATCCTGAAACTTACCCAAGACCCGAAATAAGTACAAAACTCTTGAAATATCTGATATCACAGAAACATTCAAATAAATTCCAGAAAAAAAATAATTTCATAAATTGTCCGAGTGTCTAGAAAACAATGATACTCGAAAAATTCATAAAAATTATCTCAGTATTAAAACAATTGATATAGAATATCAGAAAGTTAGAAAAATTCATATAAATCATTTGAGAGTCCAGAAAAATGTTATAAAATAACACATATCTACTCTTAGTCTAGTGGTTAGAGCTTATTTTGTGTTGGTGGAGAATTTAGGCGTGACATTTTGTACACTAAATCTTCCTATAAAATTTAATAAAAAAATATATCAAATTATATGACAATGGACTATGACCAATAAACATTAACTATATGAAAAAATATATTTATAAGAAGTGGTAAGATACTCGAAAAAATCATAAATGAGTTTGATGAATTACATGATAAATCTTCAATTTAATTCAGAATTCTATATTTGTAAAAAAAAATAATATGCAACAAGTTAGGTTCGTTACCAAACATTATGACAATAAAATCAATTGATTAAATTAGTTTTAACGAAATATTTCGCTGCTATGTAATTTAGAAACTCTCAGTTATATGACAAAAAAATATTCATAATAGATTTAGATTGAATAATTTGCAAACCAAGTATTTGATTTAATTTATAAGTGAGTGCTATATTAATTAATTAAGGTGTGCGCACAGTTGAAGAAAAGGTAGGAGAATGCCATAAAATAAATACTTTCATAAATTTTTTAAACTTATCATTACATTGTTTCCTTCTTTATCATAATTTTTTTATTATAACTAAGTATCAAGAATAAATCAAGTTTAAATCTAAGAACAGGTATACTAATGTCCAAGTGTTTTTCCAAAATCCAAAATACAAGTTTGTACAATTTATAGGAAGAAGAGCACGTGTATTGGAAAAATTGTCGGAAAAAAGTGTTTATTCAATCAATGACTAAGCAATAAACACTGTTTCTTCTACAATGGTTGTCGCTATTATTTATTTTTAAATTACTTGCTCAAAGAACTCAACATGAACAAATCCTATTTTCAAATAAAAAAAAATGTACAAACTTTTAAATATGATGTACAAAGTTATCAATTTGGATATCGGCATTTCTAAGTAAAAAAAATTGTTTGTAAGACATATGTATTCTTAATTTATCCATGATAATAGTTTAATCGCTTTAATACTCTATTCATCCATATTGACAATTCCGTTGTTAGATTATAATTTCACACATCTTGGTAATACTTAAATATACAATGATGGAGGAAATCAATAAAATTAAGATATGTCATGTTTTGGACTCACACATAAAAAAAAAAACATAATACAATTTTCTAATTAGGGGACACATTCTGCTAAACTTTAACTAACATGTTGAGGTGGTCATCTTTATATCATGCCATCAAATTAAGAGCCTTATCAAGAACAATAATTGTTTAAATCAATGGATCGATCAAGAAGAATTCAACAATCATTTTTCTCATTTCTAATAACAATTCAACAATCAAGAGCAAAACAAAGAGGAGCTGAGGCTTCTTTTTATTTTTCTTCCTTTTGTCATCAATGGATATCATAGAGGAGAGCAAAAGATGAGCATGTACTGGAGATGGGTGCCATTTTTCTTTTATCGTAAATGAAACAGAAGAGAGGCGGCTCATTTAGATGGAAAAAAAAAAGAGGCTGCTGATTAAATAAAGAGAGGTTCATTTTCTCGTAAATGAAATAAAGAGTGGCTGCTGATGCAGACTTATGAAATGAATCTAATTACAAAAGTTATGGAAGTAGAATAAAGAGAGGCGGCTTATGTAGAGTTATTAAATGAACATTTATAAAAGTTTTCAAAGTAGAAGAATAAGATCCAAAATATTATAAGGAGTTCAAATAATAAAGTCTTTCTATTTTCACAAAATGTTTTACACAAACAAGGAGTTCAATTGGTTTTTTCTGAAATCTAAATTCAACATACAACATGTTATTTGAAGTCTCCATTATCCTACAAATGGAGGCATCCATTGTTCTATTTCTGATAGGCGGCTAGTATATTACAATTTAATTTCGTGATTAATAAATTTGCCATATAACGATAAAGATTTCTTCTATTATATATAAAGTTAATAATTAATAATCATAATTATGAATTACAGACACCGTAGAACAAACTACTGTTCCTATTATTGATATTATATTGAGAAAAACACTTAATATTGGCACAATAATTTGTTTCACAATCTCTGTAATTCATAATTATTAGTATTAATAACAACTAGATTTATTTATCATAGAAGAAATTTGTAATATCGTATACAAAATTCATGAACACATGATACTAAAATTGTTATTTACGTATATTCTTTTTGAAGCATGTTATTTATTTATATTAAAATATGTTATTTTCAATTTTACATTTACCAATTGATTACATCCTGTTTGTATGAAATAGAACATTAACAAGATAATGGAGACCTCCATTTTTAGAGTAATGGAGAAATTTTACAATGGAAAGAAAGACTTCACTATATCAACACCATTACTATTAAATCTTTGTTTCTCAAACCTTACATGTAGCTTATCGAATTTATTTATATTTACAGTAAAAGTTCGTAAACACTAACTCAAGTAAAACAATAACTTCAATATAAGAACCAGGTCACGATATCAGGTAAAACCAATCTAATTCAGACAAACCCTAACTCGTTAAACAAAAGGAGACACAATCAGATCAAATCATCTATCATATCTAGGAGACAGAATGAGGAGAGAGATAGAGATGCTACTTGGCGAGATCTGGAGAGGATATGAGAAGCCAAACTACATGGCTGCCTTAGCTAATCACAGACTTCTTTCGATTAGGGTTTCTTTGTGTTGATACAAAGCTGAGAAAGGAATGGATTGCAATTTGATGCGAGGAAAAGAAAAAATAGAGTTACAAGTTTTCTTCACCGTCAGATTGCAATTTTACACCAAGGATCTACGGAAACAAGAAATACTGAAATACAGTCCTACTGTAACACAAATGTTGTGTCTGGATCAGGACCGTCCGATCTGTTAGGACACGAATATTGATGGGGCTCGGGTCATTCCATCTCGGGCCGGATTGGCTCAGATTCTGGTCGAACATTCTTGATCTAAATTCAAAATATGAGTTACTTAAGTGGTTGTAACAGAATCTTCGGGAGGAGACGGGAGCCCAAGAAATGGGATTTTCGTCGGATGTTTGTAATGGGCTTTATTACAAACATCCGACATTAGCTTCTATGCAATGTCGGATCACCTAATAATTATTGTTAAATCCTAATCATTATTGTTAAATTGGAATGTAATATTTTTTTTATAAAGCATGTTGTTTAATTATAGTTCATGTTTAGAAAATAGAAACGGAGTGAGCTAATTATGATTCATGGTGCTATTCTCACTACAGCAAAACGGATTTTTTGCGACCGGTATCAGCGACCGGCGCCAATACCGGTCGCAAAAAATATATTTTTTCCAAAAAAAAAAAATATAATAAAAATCGGATGCGACCAGAATTTTCTGCGACCGTATCAGCGACCGGCGCCAAAAACGGTCTCTGAAATTTTTTTTTTTTTTTGTAGTGTCGCTGAAAAAAAACGCGGCTTCTGAAAAAATAAAACGCGCGCCAGTATCAAAACCCTCTCCTCCGCCAAAATCAAAACAGCCCCGATCAAAACCCTTCCCCAAAATCAAAACCGACGCCACTGCTCTCCTCCCGCGCGCCCCACCCCTCTCCCCCGCGCCACCCCTCTCTTCCCGTGCCACCCCTCTCCTCCCGCGCTCTCTTCCCGCGTCACCCGTCTCCTACGACGGCCAACCATCGTTTGATAAAGACGATCCGACAGTTGGGACGGGGCTGGTCGGAGCACCGGCTTGCGGCGATGTGATGAAACTTCAGATTAAGGTCAATGAACAGTCTGGAAAGATCGTCAATGCGTGTTTCAAGACATTCGGTTGTGGATCGGCCATCACTTCTTCTTCTGTCGGTACACGATCTTTGTTTTTTTACTCTTATATTTCTTTCAATTTCACAACTTGATTCTCGGCACAACCTCTAAGAAGTGCTTTTCTCAAGGATCTGAGTACTAGTTTCTTGTATTATTCCTGCAAGTAAAAGAACAGGTGATTACCAGTATCAGTCTGTAATTGTGTTTGGTTAATTGTTTGTTTTTGTCAATTTTAGTGAATAGGAGGAATATTGAGTAAATTAAGTAAAGGGCAAATCCAAATTAAGGCATTCACCATTTCAACTGAGAGTTGGTATCTGTGAAATTGAACTAACCTATACGATATTTGCTGAGACTGAAGCTTAATTGTGCTTTTTTTATGTTTTTGTGAGATATTTTATGTGCTCTATTCAATCAAACAATAAAAGGCTAATATTTCTGCGTCTCTCCCGCCTCTCGCTGTCTCCTCGTCAGCGCTAACAGATCCGGTTTGTTCTCCCCTCTTCTCCTCTCTCCCAATCTGAATTCCATAACACCTGATCCATGATCAGCACTTAAGCATTACATTGCAACTCTTTCAGTCTGGCTAAAAGGCTGGAATTTGTCGTCCCCTTTCTCAAAAAGGTAATTCTCTTCCATTTGTTTTGTGAACACAATTTAATGTCTAGGATATAACATTTGACAGCATTTTAACTTAATTTGATGATTTATTTAGTGTTTGGATAATGTTTTATGATAATTTTTATGAGAATGTTATATGTAACCTTATTAATTATATATTAAATACTTTCAGAAAACCAATTCAATTCATTGATTTATTTAAACCAATTCAATCAAGTTTCTCAATACTTGAAGACTAGAAACTTGAGTTTTGTCAAAATAAATATGTAGAGCATAAAGACAAGCTAAGGACTGGAAAGGTCTCCATGTCACCGTCAAGCTTACCGTCCAGAATTGTCAAGCTTGCCTCCAATAGTTAACAATTCAGAGCTTGCACCATCACAAAATCAAGCTTGCACCATCTCAGGTTATTCTTTCTTTTCTTTAATGTCTATTTCATCTTTTTACCAGTACATACATTGGTAACAACTTGATTTTCATCTTTTTACCAGTACAGTATCTCATGCATGTGACATAAGAAATGGCGAACTTGAGCACTTCCAGGTATTTCTCTTCTTCATTTTATATGAAATTGTTTTTCTTTTATTTTTCTTTATGAAATTATTTGAATCAATGGTAGTTTTGTTTATAGAATTTGCATGAGACAAACAATTATGGTACTAAAGTTTTGTTTACTTAATAATGAAGCTTTAGTACAATTAGGGTTTTCCTGTATAAAACTGGTACTAAAGCTTAATTATGCACAATTAGGGTTTTGTATAGCTATCTGTACTAAAGCTTAATTATGCAAGAATAACGCATTTATGATTTTTATTGATATAAATTATAACTGGTACCACTGGCACTCAAAGTGCTTCACATGACCTCTGACTGGTCAGCCAGTAGAGAAAAATCGAGGGACCAAATTAAGAACATAAAACACAGCTAAATAAAGGGCTCAAAAACAAATACACTAGAACTTGATTTCATATTTTTAGCATTTTTCTGCTATTTATTAGGCATTTTCAAAGTTAGCTTTTTTGAAATGCAAAATCAGCATTTTATGTTGTTATTTCCACTTCTGTCCCTGTGTCAAACAATTTGTTGGTTAATTGTTGGTGAGATTAATATTTGCTATTGAAAATTGGTTATGTGCAGAGGGATTTAACAGCACCATATGTTGATGATAGAGAAGCGACTGTTGCTGCCTTTTTTTGCATTTGGAGCCTTTTTTGGGTAATTTCAAGCCCTTTTTCTTGATTGATTGTTGCTCGAGATGTGATAAATTGTGAGTTCTTGTGATGAATTGGGGTATTGATCGATTGAGTGCGGGTTGTTGATTTTCCTGGCTTTATTAAATTCATTGATATGTGTTGTTTTGTTAAATGTGGGTGTTTGATATTGTGCAAAATATCAATAAGCTAGCTTAATTTGAGAAAATTAGAATTGAGAATTTTGAGGAATATGTGCTTTTTTTTTATTTCATGACTTGAGAATTTTGAGGAAATTGTAATTGATACTTTGGCAAAATTAGAATTGTTGTGTTGATATTATTACTGTTGCATCTCAAATCAAAATTGTAATTTTGTATGATATTTGACGTTACAATTGAATCGACCTATTGTGTATGTTTTGAGAAAAGTAAAATTAAAAAAACTCAAAAAATTGACAGAAAAGTAAATAACAAAAAAAAATTGACAGAATAGTATCAGCGACCGGATTTAACTATCAGCGACCGTCGATTCACGGTCGCCGATATCTTTTTCCTGACGTCAGCAAAAAACAACAGCGACAAAAAAATTGGTCGCAGAAAAAGTATCAGCGACCGGATGACGTCATTCAGCGATCGGTGACGTCATCAGAAGAGTATCTGCGACAATGCTTTCAGCGACCGGAGTATCAGAGACCGGAATCGGCTTTCTGAGACCGGAATGACTATCAGCGACCGGCGACGTGACTATCAGAGACCGGAAAACCGGTCTCTGAAAGTCTTTCCTGCTGTAGTGTCTGTCTCTAGCAGTCTAGCTTGAATTGGTTTATTTATTCTTATGTCAGCGGCATGATTTATGTGGCATTGAATTGATGACTTCATTTTTGTGCGGATGATTTTTGCATTTTCTTTTTCAATATTTAGCAGAACATTAACATAGGCTTGATCAAAAGACATAATAATAGCTGGTATTCTTAATTTCGAGAAATGAAAAATTATGACTTGAATTAAAAATATTTAATAATTTTTTTGATACATTTAATTCTTATTCTAAAATTACTTAATTTATCAAAAATCTGAATTAAATAAGATCATTTACCTAGGATTCGTCCTAGATGGATGGTCATAGCGTTCATCTTATTGGATAGACGTGTGGGTGCTATTGTTGGTAGATTCATTTTATGCCTCTGATATTATTTTTAGCATATTTTTTTTCGGAACATATATATATATATATATATATATATTGCAATTATTTTTTTTAGGATGTCAACCTATTTTAAGGTATTATTTTTAGATTATTTAGTGGGCTATTCAGTTGGAACATCTTTTCTCCTTTCTTTTACTTGAAAACTTTGGTTGATAATTTGGCAATGTCCTTCATATAAAGGTATGTCCGGGTATTTTATAATTTACCACTTCCTGTTACATACTAATTAAACCCCTAGATACCGCCCACCACCCCAATTTTACAATTTTTACTTATGATAAAAGTGTTTGACGACTTGAAAACAATTTTAGTTGATTTAGAAGATTAGAGGTAGATTGCTCTCTTATCTTATCTTGTGTTGTCTTCAGACTGTGTACCAGAAATAACATTCTTATACTGTTGAACTAATACAATTATTTGTAAGTCATATTCTATTACCAGATCCCTTTTTTTAAATAAGTGCCTTACGATCGACAATGATTTAGGGTACAGTAATATGAGTCGTTGGGCAAATTTTTCCAGGATTTGTAATCTTGTACATGATACTTAAAATCTAATTTGTGCACGCTAAGTTGCATGACTTTGTTCATGATATTTAAAATCTTGTACATTTTGTGTATTTAAAAACAGGATTTGTGCACGCTAAGTTGCATGAGCAAGTAGTTTGAAGATGACAAATACCAAGAGACGTTGTAGGAGAAACAATGTAGAAGTAGACAGAATAAGCACATTGCCAGATGATCTTCTAATACATGTTCTCTCCTTCCTAAGTACAAGAGAGGCTGTACAAACATGTATTTTGGCCAAAAGATGGAGACACACTTGGAAATTTGTGCCCGTTCTTAAATTTGAACTTGGCGAATTCTTGAGTTGTGATGTAATGAATGACGAAAAGATTAAACTAGGAAGGGATAAGTTTGATCAATTTGTGCATGGGGTCTTGAAAAATAGAGGGCGATTATACTTGGATAAGTTTCAATATGTAAGGTGTATCAATGAAAACTGGTCTAAAGTTTCTAGGGAATGGCTCGACCGGGTAGCCACTCTAATGCCTAGAGTCATCAGTGTCTTCATTTGTGGAAAAAATATGTTGGATATGTCCGATTTATTTTTCTCTTGTCCAAGTCTACAAGAAATCGAGTTGTCTCTCTTCACAAATAATCCGATAACTTTCATTGGACCGAAATTAATAAACCTACCTTCTCTAAGAGTTTTGAACCTGGAGCATGTAGATCTTGATGATAATTTTGGACGACAGCTTTTTTTGAGGTGCCCTGCTCTTGAAAGCCTGTATCTATTTTCTTGTGATTTAGGTTTTTCCAACATTTCCTCAAAGGTATTGAAGACATTAGCTCTTGAGAACTGTTGTTATCTCAACCAAATGAAAATTTGTTGTCCCAGTCTTATTTCTTTGGACATTGATTCTCGTTTTGGAAAAAGCTGCATTTCACTAAAGAATACTATATCCGTAGTAAATGCGGACATGACATTAGATATAAATGAAGTTTTATTTGATGATGCTGTGAACATTCTCAGAGGTCTTTCAAATGTTTCAACTATGAAGCTTGAATTGTGGAATCAGAAGGTACACTTTCTCTCTGTTTATGAAATCAAAAGTTTTTTTTTTAATTATTATAATGCACTCTTATGAACCAGAGCAATGTTCTGTAACATATTACATTGTTTCTTAATTAAATATATGAAAAATTTAAAGAAAGTTTGGTGTATGTAGATTATGGTTCCACAATACCTTTTTCAAAGTTGTTTTGTTGCATAAAATATTTAATGGTACTTGTAAAATCTATTTGTTTTAATACTGGGATTACGATACATGGTTTGTCACCTTACCTGATCATGATGATGGATAAGCATCAATAGAAAATAAAGTTACAATTTCTAAATATGATGCTGCTATATCCTATATATTGATTTACATTTAAGATTTTATTAGATATAATTGACAATTTCAGATGGCTATTTCTGTAGTGAAATTAACATTTGTTTTGTAATGTGCAGGAAAATTTCGAGAAAAATATTCCGGACCGCATAAATTTCAACAACTTGAAGACTTTGGATTTAGGAAGATTGAATTTGTTGAATTTGACCAAGGGAAAAAATTTAGTTGCTTTAATCCTACGGCACTCTCCCCAATTACATAAGCTCACTTTGAGGCTACTTAAAGTACTTTCTCTCACTCTCTCTCACACAGACACACACACACACACTCTCTTTCTTAACAATAATCTGTTAAAGTATTAAATTGTGTTCTTGTTTATCATTTAATAAAGTCAAATAAATCTAAATACAGAGGTTTGTATTGACAAGTATACATTTTTGTACTTTATTTGAGTTTATGAGTCAATGTGAGGGAAAAATCAAGGGTGACTTGCCCAAATAATTTATTTTTTACCAACTGGCAAAGATAAAACCGGTACAAATAATTTATTTTGGTGCACTTAAATTGTTTTTTTCAAAATTTTGAAGCACTATTTTATTTTTAAACCGAGTCGAGTCCAGATGTCGATACCCATAACTTTTTTTGTGAATGGTCGGGTTTATCTCATGACTAAGCATGTGATAAACCTTTTTTACTAAGACATTTTAGTTCCTGACATTCCCAAATATCATCCTACAGTTGTATTCATGAACATTAATTATCATATATACTATATCATAACTTTTAACATATTAGTTTGATATCATGTTTTTATACTGCTATCATATCTGATTTGGGTTATGTAGGTAGATTAAAACATACCCTACACAATTTAGTTGGAACTAGTAGCAGTAGGTTTCAGTTTGGATATGGGTCGAGACAAGATTTGAACCGGGTAATCGGAGAAAGTAACAACTCTAATTTAAACTAAGTTTTTTTGTTAAATACTTTTATCATAATATTATGATAATTAATTAGGTATCTACTTACACTAACATATATGACACATTTTCAACATGAAAGCCATTACAAGATGCTCAAGAAGAGCCAAGTGAGGTGGAAACAGTACAAGCTTTCCATAGGGATTACCTTGACACTGTTAGAATCATAATATGGACAGATTGTGACATTGTAATATGGAAAATGAATGATCCATTGCTTCGTCAGATGATTAAGTATTTGAATGACCATATCAAGAAAATTGGACACATTATTACTACCTAGTTGGTCAGTTTTCTGTACTAATTCTTCTTTGGAGTGTGTGCTTAATGCTTTCATTACCGTGGGATGTATTGTGGAGATGTTATCAGTTCTTTTGGATGTAGTGAGAGAGTGAGAGCATCATGTCAATCTCTCTATCCTTCTTTTTTATTTTCATTTGTTATGTATTGTCATTGAATATTTTATGCAAATTTTAAACACATTCTTGTCGTTCCTAAACTTTGTGATCTTATGTGTTTTGGACTATTTTAGGAATATTGACTTCAAGCTTTAGTTACTATGGTCTAGAAGTTACTTTGTGCAATCAATTTCTTGGAGACAATTTACAATTAAAAACATGTTGCAGGAATTATTTACTTATTTATTTTGAATAACTGCATGAGCCCATGTAAACAAGGGTCATTATTCATTAGCTACGAAATACTACAAAGACACATGGTATGGCCATTATCAAGTGGACAGTGCTCAAAACACAATTGATAAAATACACAAGGAATTAAATTAAGGTTAAGGAGTAATCATAAAAAAAAACTTAAACTTTATTAAACTTATAAGAATTCAGGTTTACAAAGCTATAACCCTAGAGAAGGGTTGTTTAGCCTCTAATAGACATATCAACAATCAAAACTGTTATTTTTTATAAGACAAGAGAAGAGATTAAATAAAATAACTTATTATTGCATTCTTATTTTAAGCTTTACATGTATCTCTATTTATAGAACAAATTTAAAAACTAGCTGTTGTACTATTAATTACAACTACCAACTACTAACTACTAACCACTATCTCCTAACTTATTAATTATAATACACTACTCTCTAAACTAGCCGTTACAATTCAAATATTAAAACTAGCCGTTATTTTTAACACTCCCCCTCAAGCTAAGAATATATATATCGTACAATCATAGCTTGCTTGTAATTTTCTCAAATGGACCCGGATCCAAGCCTTTAGTGAAGATGTGATCTTCACTTTTTACATATGGTATTTCAATTTTTTTTTCTTGAACATTTTCTCTAATAAAGTGACAATCTACTTCTATATGCTTTGTGCACTCATGAAACACAGGATTGGAAACTATGTGTCGTGCCGAATTATTGTCGCAATACATTTTCATCGGAGCTTGAGTTTTAAATCTCATGTCTAATAGAAGTTGTTTGATCCAAGTTAATTCACTTGTGGTTGATGCCATGGCACGATATTCGGCTTCGGTGCTTGATCGTGCTACAACATTTTGTTTCTTGTTTTTTCACGTGACTAGATTTCCACCTACAAATGTGAAAAAACCGGTTGTTGATTTTCTATCATTAGAATTATTATTTTTTCATCTAAATATCTTTGCCAGGATTATTTTTTAAAAATCTCACAATTCTATTTATGACTTTTAAATGTGGTGTTCTTGGTGAGTGCATGAATTTACTAATTTGGCTTATGAAAAAAAGAAATATCCCGACGTGTAACCGTTAGATATATCAATTTTTCTACAAGTCTTTGAAATTGATTTATGTCTTTTAAAGGTTCACCATTTTCATTATTTAATTTATATTTGTTATCAATTGGGGTAGAGGCCGGTTTACATCCTAACTTACCGGTTTCTTTTAACAAATCAAGTGTATATTTTCTTTGAGAAATAAAAAGTCCTTTATCCAAAATGGCTAGCTCTATTCCTAAAAAACATTTAAGATATCATAAATCTTTTATGTCAAATTTTTTTTTAGTTGTTTCTTAATTTTTTGAATTTGCTCGAAATAATTTCCGGTGATTATGATATCATCTACATATACTAAAATGAGAGTAGTATTGATACCGTCACATTTAGTGAATAAAGAATGATCGGCATTACTAATTTGAAAATTGCAAGAAATTAAATAAGAGCTAAGCTTGCCATACCATGCCCGTGGAAATTGCTTCAATATATAAATTGATTTATTAAGCCTACAAGCCAAGTTAGAATTTGTTTCCAATCTATGACTATGTGGTAATGTCATATACACCTCTTCTTCAAGTGTTATTTGAAGGAATGCATTTTTGACATCCATTTGGTAGAGGTCTCAACCATTGTTTACGGCTATAGAAAATAAAATTCTTACAGTATTCATTTTTGCAATCAGTGCAAAAGTTTCATTATAGTCTATGCCATAGGTTCAGGTAAATCCTTTAGCTACAAGTATCGCTTTATACCTTTCTATGGTACCATCACTACTATATTTGGTTTTATACATCCATTTACAACCAACCGGCTTTTTATTTTTTTAGTAGGGAGACAATTTTCCAAGTTTGATTTTGTTCTAAGGCTTTTAATTCCTCATCCATAGACTTACACCAAATTGGACTTCTAATTGCTTCTTGGTAATTTTTTTGTTCTAATTCTTTTTCAATACTAGTGATAAATGTATAGTATTCGGTTGAGATGTTATCATATGAAACAAAATTTTCAATTGGGTATTGTACCGAATAGGTCACATAATCTTGATAAGCCAAAATTATATTTATTGAAACCTAGGGTTTGTTATGTAAATTAAGCCGAGTTTTGTTGAAATTAGATTTAATTAGGTTAGAAATATCCAAAAGTTTGAGTTACCGCTCTAGTTATGTTTATTTTGCAGGTAATCAAGTGCTTGGAGCTTAACGGAGCAAAACGGGTGATCTGTAGCAAGTCAGCACGAAATTTGGAGCAGCTTTCACATTTATTGCGGACCAAAATGAAGTTATTGCGGGCCGCAACATTATCAGACAGAGCCAGCTTTCAGACAGCATTTCCTGCACTTTTATTACGGCCCGCAAGGAAATTGGTTGCGGCCCGGAATGAAGTTCATATTTTATGAAGATGAAAAAAAGCTTAACTGCTCCATTCGTTGCGGCCCGCAATAAGGCGGTTTCATAACTCTGTTTTGTTATTATTAGTCATTTTTATTTCTGGAGGAAGTGAACGGTTTTTAGAGACGAATTTAGACATTTTAGAGAGAGAAAATAGAGAGAAAAAAAGGAGAGAAAAAGAAGAGAGAAGAAGATATCAAATTCATCGATTGGTTATATTAATTTCTTTCTTTTGGAACTCTTTTACTCTTTTATTCTCATTTGTGCTTTAGCCATGATCGGCTAAGGACCTTTCTAGGGTTGATTAGGGTTGTACTTGAAACTTTTGTTATGATTTAGTTGGTTTTGTTTCATATATTGTTGTTCTTTGTTATGATATATTCTTTATTTTAATTGATTATGAAGACTTAATCGAAATCGCATGAAATCTTAGGATTTGGTATTTGCAATTGAGAAATTGAATATTAGATCCAGACCATAAGGAATAGGGTATTTGATAGGCTAAGTACCGAGAGGCGACGCTTGTTTTATACGGGCTTTACCCAATAGGTTAGAAAATTGTACCACGTACCGAGAGGTGAAGAATAGCTTTCTAGATCAATTGGGACAGTAAAGAACTTAATGACTTTAGATTAGTATAGCCAAGTACCGAGAGATGACGTTTATTCTAATTTAAAGATGGTATTAATATAGAGATATCACTTTGTACTTATAACATCCAACTGTGCCTTCATAATTATAAGAACAAATTCAATAAACCAATTAATCATGACATTAGTGGATAGGGACCCTAAGAAACCCTAATTTCTCATTCTTGTTAAAAACCGAATTTCGCCTTAAGACTTTAGTTTAATTCAGTTTGATCACTATCAAACAAACCACTTGAACAAACAAAAATATTTTTATTTCGCTTTTACTAAATTAAATTGTTAGGTTAGAGTTGATATTCCAACTTGTCCCTGTGGAGACGATCCCTAAGTACTACTTGACAAGGTTGTACACTTGCAACCGAATTGAGTATAAACTAGAATTTATTACTTACATAGAAATCACATCAAATCTCTAAGTCTAGTTGATGGTTATCGTTCCCTAGATGATATTCTTCTATCCTATAAATTTTCTTCTGTTTCATTTTTATTTATGTCATTATTAGTTTCATTTTCTTGATTGTTAATTTCAACTTGATGATTATTTCTAGAAACAAAATTCAAATCATCTAAGGCAAAACTATATTGTCATTTTGATTATTTAAATATGTTTGATGAAATATTTCTTTTTCTTTGAAATATGATTCATTTTTAAAAAATAAAACGTTTCTAGAAAGATATAATTTTTTATTAATTAAATCATAGCATTTATAGATTTTTTATAAGATGAGTATCCTAAGAAAATAGTTTTTTGTGATACAAAATCAAGCTTGTCATTTCTTTTGATATGTATGAAACTTGTACAACCAAATACTCTCATATGGTCATAAGTGATTTTTTATTGATAAAAAATTTCTAATGAACTTTTGTTTTCTAAATTAACAGTAGGTAATCTATTGATTAAATGAGTGGCACAAAGTATGGCATCCAACCAATCAATTTTAAGAACATTATTT
The DNA here is from genome assembly GCF_964058835.1 of Carex rostrata. NCBI lineage: Eukaryota > Viridiplantae > Streptophyta > Magnoliopsida > Poales > Cyperaceae > Carex > Carex rostrata. The sequence continues at coordinate 1,245,938 of NC_135946.1, read as the reverse complement.
TGAAATAATAAAGATCGTGTCATTTATACTAAATGTCTATTTTTCATTTCTGATACACCATTTTGTTCGGGAGTATATATACAAGTTGTTTGATGTATAATATTTTTTTCTCTAAAGAGACTTGAAAACTTTCTATTTATTATAAATTCGGTTCCATTATCTTATCTAAAGATTGAAAACTTTCTATGTTAATGTTCCCCTAAATATTGAAACAAAAATGCCAAAAGGATCTGCGCAAAAATGAAGTAATCAATGCAACATAAATCACATCGTTGTCACAAGAATAAATATAAACCAATTCAAGACAGAGAAAACAACACCAATAATCACTACCTCACTTCTTTGTCCAAATTTCTAAACATGAACTATCGATATTGGTAACCAAACTTTAATTATTACCTGCCAATTTAACAATAATGAATTAATGATTACAAATTTGAGTTACTTATGCATGCAGATCCGTACTGCAAAATTGTAATATAACGATGAGGAGAACTTGTAACTCAGCTTTATATTATTAATTTTTCTTCTCTTTTCCTTTTCCTCCTGTCAAATTGCAATCCTTTCTTATCTTTATTTACTCAAAGAAACCCTGATCAAAAGAAGTCTGTGATTAGCTCAGGCAGCCATGGCGTTGGCTTCTCGTATCCTCTCCAAATCTCGCCAAGTATCATCTCACTATCTCTCTCTCTCTCTCTCTGTTTTTTTTTTTTTTTTGAAAGATTGGCAGCAGCTGCCAATTTAAATGTATTAAAAATTATAAAACATCCTTACAGACATCAGCAGACTCCCATTACAGCCGCACTTCTATACCTCCTATACAGCTATCATAGGATTTTACATCTTACAAAACAACAAAGTAGCAGGTTTCTTAATGAAACCTTAAATTGAGACAAAAAAACAACCAAAAAAAACCACACAGAAACATCCATAAGCACAATCTGACAGAAAGACATCCATAGCACACCAGCATCAGTGCTATGATATCATTGCACAGTAGCTATGATAGCTATGATAATACTCAGCATCAGTCTGGGTCCGGCAGTAGGTTAGTGCCCATCAATCGGCGCGTGCCAGTGTTGCAAAATTTCAGCTATAGTCTTCCATCTTGGATAATACGGTCTGCCAATAAGTGTGTTGGAGTGGTTTTTCCTGAGAAAATAGACTCGTTTCTTCTTTTCAACATGTGCCAGCAAGCACATATGAAATTTTATAATTTCAATATTGCATAGTTTTTATTATATTTCAACAGCTTATTACGAACTGAGAAAGCACTCTCTCTCTCTCTCTTCTCATTCTATGTCTCTCTAGATCTGATATATGATTTGATCTATCATAATTTCATTGTGTTTTCCCCTGAAAAATCTGTTCTGATCATTAAAAGGAGAGAAATGAAAGGTGCGATTGATGAAAAGATAGAGATGTAGCAGTTTATTTGCTCACGATTGTGTCTCCTTTTGATTTACGAGTTAGGTTTGTCTGAATTAGATCGGTTTTCTTTGATGGTTTTGACAATATGGTTCTAAAATTTAAAATATGTAATTGTGTATAGACATATATATATATATATATTTGTCTTAGTATGGTTTTGGTGAATATAAGGCATTATTGAACTGAAAGCAACTAATTTGATTTTGTAGATTTATTCTATTCAAGCTATTTTTGGCAGAGAGAATGCTTTCTCAGTTCGTGATAAAGCTGTTCAAATATTATAAAAACTATGCAATATTGAAAAGTTGTAATTCTAGATCAAAAGAGCTAGCAATGACTAGATATTTTTAATTCCCAAAATACGCAAAAATGACGAAAAAAACAGTGAAGCTCCTAATCCATCGGCTCCTACTAAAGGAAATGATAACTATGTAAATTCTAAAGTTTAATAAGGAAATGATAACTATGACACTACTAGAATTTGTAACAAAAAAATGCTCACCCTAAACCCTAAAGTCTAAAATCTAAGCGACGCATGGGACCGCTTTAGAAATTTTGAGAAGGAATGTCCTCACCATGGACTGGAGAAGTGGCTTACACTCATGGCCGGTCCTGGGGCAGGGCACCCAGGGCGATGGCCCCGGGCCCCAGGATTCAAAAGGCCCCAAAATTTTTTTAGTATGTATATATTAAAAAAAATTATTTGTATATATTAAAAATCAAACTTTTTATATATAGAAGCTCTAACTTTTCTATAAATAAAAATGATCTATTGGCATATTAATAAAATAATATATATATAAAGGTAAGGGTGTAATCGGTCGGATACGGATCGGATAGTGATCAAACCGTATCTTTATCCGTTGTAATTTTTCAAATACGGATGCGAATATGGATAGTCTCGGATACGTATACAGATCGGATATTAAATGTATACGAATATGAATTATATATCAGACGGATATGAATATAATTCGGATAATTAAAAAAATTACTAATATACATTCTAGTAAAGTATAATATCTAAATATAGTTTTTTTTTTCATTCATTAATTAGATCTAATATTTTTCATAATAAATTTGTTGGATACAAAACATACATCATATTACCAAAATATTAGTCACTATTCATCTCATAATGTTATATTGTTAATCAGAATATATCAATTCAAGATCAATAGTGTTTTTTTCTAAGCACGTAGGACAAAAATAAAAAGTCTTGAACCAGCTACATTAACGATCATATATCAATACCATGCAGCTAAAATATAAGTAATAAATTATTGGTATTTAACAACTCATTTCTTGTGGAGTAGAGGTGTAAATGGTCAGATACAGATAGTTACGGATAGTTAATTATTAAACCGTATCCTTATCCGTAGTAACTTTTCGGATACGAATACGGATGCGGATACAAATAGTTAATTATTAACCTGTATCCTTATCCGTTATAACTTTTCGAATATGGATACAAATACCAATAGTCTTGGATACAAATACAGATCAGATAATTTAAGTAATTTTTTGGATTCAGATCCGAAAGAAATCGGATAGTATCTTATTCATTTACACCTCTATATAAAGGACTCAAACTTATCTCCCGTCCCGGACACCAAAATCTTCAGAACCGGCCCTACTTACGCTTCAATCCTTTTACGACGGATTGCAAGCCTATGCAAGACAAGCAATAGACTCAACCGCTGGAGGATCCTACATGAACCTAACTACAGAAGAAGACGAGAAAACCATCTCCGACTTGTGCCAAAGTCAAAACTATTTGATATCAGGACAAAGCGTATTGAGTAATGACCGTTATTTGCATGCACCCGTGCAGTTATTCAAAATAAATAAGGAAATGATACCTGCTACTTTATTTCAATTATAAATTGTCTCCAAGAAATTGATTGCACAAAGCAACTTCTAGATCACAGCATCTAGACCTTAAACTCATTCCTAAATCATCCAAAGCATCTAAGATCACAAAGTTTTGGAAAAACATAAGTGTTATTACAATTTGCATCAGAAATTCAAGGACAACACATAGCAAATAATAACAAAAAGTGAAGGATATAGACACTGACATGCAGCTCTCAGGACATCCAATATAACTAACAACATCTCCACAATGCATCTGATCCTAATGAAAGCATTAAGCACGTACTCCGAAGAAGAATAAGTATTGAACACATACTCAGCTAGTAATAATATTTCCAATTTTCTTGATAAGGTCATGCAAATACTTGATAATCGGACGAAACCATGGATCATTCATTTTCCATTTAACAATGCCACAATATGGTGCCTGATAAATTGTGATTCGGACAGTGTCAAGGTAAGCCCTCTGGAAAACTTCTATTGATTCCTCCTTGCTTGGCTCTTTTGGATCATGTTTAGATATCTTTGATGTTAAAAATGTTCCATATATGTTAGTGTAAGGAAATAGCTATTCAATGATCATTATATTCTCATAAATGTATTTAGCATAATAAGCTTAGTTTACTGTAGACTTGTTACTTAACCCGGATTTCCCAGTTCAGATCTGATTGCAATCCAGATCCAACCAAAATCTACTGGATTCAACTAAAACCTATCGAATCGGGCTTCAAACAACAAATCCAAACCGTTGGATAGAGTCAAGAGGTCAAAATTAGAAGGTTTATAAATTAATTTTAATGCATTTTTTTTTTACCACTTGACTCTATACAAAATTATTTCAAAAGATTAAAATTTTCGCATGTAGATGCATCACTTATAAGGTAAATGGATTTCAATGGTTTGAATTTGTTGCTTGAAGCAAATCTGATAGATTTTAGAGTTGAGTTAATAGACGGGCTTGATGAACTTAAGAACACCCTAGTTCTACTCATATATATATGAACTCGAAATACTAAAGCCGAAAGGTGAATTATAATACATAGTATCCGCAGACTCGGTTACTATCCGCAAGGGCAATGTATATACTACAATATTTTTAACAAAATTTGGAACAAACTTTTTAAGGGCAATGTATATACTACAATATTCTGTTACTATCCGTGAGGGTAAAAAGTGACTATTGCAGAGGATATATAAGACGACATAAATTTCCATTACACACAGGAGTATCGGCGATGATACCAACTGTAAAAAAAAGTTTTACCCTCGCGGATAGTGGCAGATTCAGAAAAGAAATGAATCTAATAATACCAAAATTGTTGCCGTTCCGATAGCACCTCTGGTTTAAATCTTGCCAGTTAGTTTATACTGGTGCTATTTTTGCCTGATGGTACAAAATAAATTATTTAGGCAAGGCAACCTTGATTTTTCCCTCCACTGACTGATAAACTCATTTAACTTGAGCATACAAACCCCCGTACTTAGATTTATTCAACTTTATTAAATGAAAAAAAAGAACACAACTTAACAATTATCAGATTATTGTTCAGAAAGAGAGTGTGTGTGTGAGGAGAGGGAGAGAGAGAAAGTACTTTAACTAGCCTCAAAGTGAGCTTCTGTAATTGAGGAGAATGCCGTAGGAAGAAAGCAACTAAATTTTTGCCCTTGGTCAAATTGAATAAATTCAATATTCCTAAATCCAAAGTCTTCAAGTTGTTGAAATTTATGCGGTCGGGAATATTTTTCTCGAACTTTTCCTTCACATTACAATACAAATGATAAAATTTTACTACATAATAATTAGCCATCTAACATTGTCAATTATAACATACAAATCTTAGAAAGTAAATCAATCTAGCAACATAACTTGATCTGCTATGGTGACAAACAATGCATGGTATTAAAACATCTAGATTCTACATGTAGGAATTAAATATTATATGAAACAAAACAACTTTAACAAAAGTTATTGTGTAACCATAATCTACAAAGAGTGAGCCTATGATTACTATGAATATTACGATATGATCTGTAATACAGATCAATATTTATGTTTTCAAAATCTTATTAGTCGATCCGAACTATTCAACATGATTTTATATGAATATGTACTTGCAAACCAAATTTTATATTTTTTAGAATTTTTTTTACTATTTTTTAAGATATGTAGAAAATCACTATTTTTGGATGGTCCAGAATTTTCAAATCAAGTGATTTTGTATCCATCTTAAAAAATAGTAAAAAGAATTGTAAAAAAATATAAAATTTGGTTTGCATGTACATATTCATATGGGGATCAAGTTGAACGGTTCGGATCGATTGTTACAATTTTAAAAATAAAAGTATTGATTCGTATTACGGACCAACCTGTGATATGCATAGTACCATAGACTCACTCATCTACAAATACCAAACTTTCTTTGATTTTTGTAGACCTGATGAAAAAACAATGTATCTGTTACAGAACACTACATGCTCTGGTTCATAAGAGTGCATACCCAAAAAAAAAAAAAAACTGTACTTTTGATCTCATAAATAGAGAGAAAGTGTACCTTGAGATGACAATACCACAAATCAAACTTCATAGTTGAAACATTTGAAAGAACTCTGAGAATGTTCAGATAATCTTCAAATAAAAGTTCTTCTATATTTAATGTGATGTCCGTATTTGCTAGGGAAGTAGTACTATTAATCAGTGAAACACATCTCGTTCAATGAAGATAACTAATGTCCAAAGAAATAAGACTGGGACAACAAATTTTCATTTGGTTGAGATAACGACAGTTTTTAAGAGCTAATGTCTTCAACACATTGGAGGAAATGTCAGAGAAACCCAAATGACAAGAACGTAGATACAGGCTTTCAAGGGCAGGGCAGCCCGAAAAAAGCTTGCGTGCAAAATCATCATCAAGATCTACACGTTGTAGGTTCAAAACTTTCAGAGAAGGTATGTTTATTAATTTCGGTCTAATGATAGTTATCTGATTACAAGCGGAGAGAATCAGCTTGAGTTTTTGTAGGCTTGGACAAGAGAAAACTAAATTAGGCATTTCCATCTTATTCATTCCATAATATAAGATATTGATGACCCGAGGCAATAGAGTGACTACCCGATTGAGCCATTCCATAGAATAGTCGTTTTCAATATTGATACGCCATTCATATTGAAACTTATCCAAGCATCGCTCTCTATTTTTCAAAACCCCATGTATAAATTGCTCAAACTTATCCTTGCATAATTTACTCCTTTCATCATTTTCTAGATCATTATCTGTAAAGAATTCGCGAAGTTTTAATTTAAGAACACACACTGATGCCCATGTGTTTCTCCATCTTTTGGCCAAAATACAAGTTTGTACAACCTCTCTGGTACTTAGGAAGGAGAGCACGTGTATTAGAAGATCATCTGGCAAAGTGCTTATTCTGTCTATGGCCACAATGTTTCTCCTACAACAACGTTTGTTGGTATTTGTTATCTTCAAACAACTCAGCGAGCTCAATTCCTGTTTTCAAATAGACAAAATGCACAAGATTTTAAATATCATGAACAAAGTCATGAATTTGGATTTGGACATTCCTAGAAGAAAATTGTATCTACTTGCTCTACAGGAAAAATTTGTCCAAGATCCATTGGCTAACTACAAGGGGTAAGGTAGAGCGACACATATTTTTCCGGTATAATTTTTGTCTAAAATTTGATTAACCATAGTTGAGTCGTATGTATTTTGCGATTGATTTCTCAGATATTTCATGCATGTTGTCTTAATTTATACATGATTGACATGAAAGCTCTATGTCTGGACTTAATTTATCCATGATGCCATTAGGGTACCTCGAGATCTTTGGTTGTGTAATAATAAGCACATCTCTAACAAGAAGTAGATTTTGGCAAATAGCTCATATTACTCATGTACCCCAAATTAATCATCGTCAACCTTTAAGGCAATTATTTAAAGAAGGGATCTAGTAATAAAATATGACTTACTAAAAATTGTATCAGTTGAACAGTATAGGAATGTTATTTTTGCTCCACAATGACAGCACAAGATAAGAGAGCAATCTACCTCTAATCGTCAAACATTTTTATCATAAGAAAAAATTGTGAAATTGGGGTGGTGGGGAAGTGGTAAATTACACGGACAAACCTTTATATGGAGGAAATTGCCCAATCATCACCCAAAAGTTTACAAGTAGAAGAATGGAGAAAGATGTTGCAACTGAATAGCCCACTAAATAATCTAAAATTAATACCTCAAAATAGCTTGGAAATATATGTTTTAAAAAGATATGCTAAAAATAATATCAGAGACATAAGATGAAACTACTAACAATAGCACCGACGCATCTATCATCTAGAATGCTCCTTGTGGAAAATAAATCTGCTGTAATTCTCGGGAACTACAGGACCCTATAATTCCGATCCCAACCGTTAGTATTTCTCGAGATACGTGTGTGAAAACTTAATTTCTTGAGAATATTTTCGAGATTCGTGCACAAAAAAATTTGAATGGTTGATATCTGGATTTTGGGATCCTGTAATTCCTCTCATAATTCAGCAGATTCGGACTCGTCCTTGTGCGGCTGAACTGTTTAGAATGCTCTGAATCTCCCGTGGAGGATGCATCCTACCTAGCTGATATGACAAAAGTCAGATTTTTTATAAATTAAGTACTTTTAGAAAAAGAACCGAATGTATCAAAAGATGTGTTAAATATTTTCATTTCAAATCATAATTCTTCATTTCTCAAATTAAGAATTCCTGCCATTATTATTATGCCTTTTGAAGTCATCAATGCAACATAAATCACTTCTTTGACACAAGAATATATTCAAGCTAGAGAGAAAACAACACCAGTAATCATTAGCTCACTCAATTTGTTTCTAATTTTAAACATGAACTATCCATATAGGTAACCAAACTTTAATTATTAAACATTAAAAAAATTAAAAACATCAACGACTCATATCATATGCCAATTTAGCAACAATTATTACAAATTTGGGGCTGTTATGTCTAAAGTGCAATATATATATTTTTTTTTTTTTGGTGAAAAGGCCGTTGGCAGTCTAAAGTGCAATATTGTGAAAAGGTGATCCCACATTACATAAAATCTAATACAGCCCATTAATTGATCTGGGCTTTTAAGCCCATTACAAACATCCAACGAAAATCCTATTTCTTGGGCTCCCGTTTCCTCGCGCGTCCCAATCCCTACAGCAACCCAAATTTTGAATTTAGATCATCACCGTCCGATCAGAATCTGAGCCATTATGGACGGTCAGTATACATGTTACTGTAGGGACCGTATTACCAGTTTCTTCCCGGAGATCTATACCGTCAAATAGCAATCTGACGGTAAGTAGAACTTATAACTGTGCTTTATATTATTTATTTTTTCTTCTCTTTTCCTTTTCCTCCCGTCAAATCGCAATCCTCTCATTTCTCAGCTCTCTACACAAAGAAACCCTGATCGAAGGAAGTGCGTGATTCGCTCAGGCGGCCATGGCGTTGGCTTCTCGTATCCTCTCTAGATCTCGTCAAGTATCATCTCTCTCTCTCTCTTTATCCTCATTCTATGTCTCTCCAGATCTGATCGATGATTTGATCTATCGGAATCTAAGTTAGGTTTTTTTTCTGAATTAGATCGGTTTCACCTGATTTCGTGACCTGGTTTTGTAGATTTATTCTGCTCAAGCTGTATTCGGCAGAGACAATGCATTCTCAGTTCGTACCTATGCAAAGGAAACTGCTCGCAGTGCTGAGCCAAAAGGCCCACGACGCCCTCCTAATGAGTTAGATGGTATGTGCTATTAGCTAATCTGTCGATATTTTAAAGTTCAAATAGTCGATCTAAACCACTCAACATGATCTCCATATGCAAATGTAGTTACTGGTAAAATTTACATTTTACATTTTTCGGAATTTTTTTACTGTTTTTTTAGATAGCTAGAAAATCACTATATTTGAATGGTCTAGAATTTATCTAGTGATCTTCTACCTATCTAAAAAAATAGTAAAAGAAATTCTAAAAAATGTAAAATTTGATATACAAGTACATTTTCACAAGGAGATCATGTTGAATTGATCATTTTAGCTTTAAGATTTGACCTAGACATCATTATATACAATTCAATATCAATATCAAACTGTTTTGAGTGTTGATTTCATTAAACCATACTTGTGATAGCCAAAATCTATAAATAATAATATCTCTGTATAAATCAGAAACCTTGAAGGGAATTTTCCTTGATGTGAAGAAAGTATACGACACTGTCTATTCTGTTTTTAAGAGGGAAAAAATCACAATTGATCCTGATGACCCGGCTGCTGTGTCTCACTATGCAAAAATGTGGAAGACTGCTAGAAAAGAGTAAGATTCAAGTTATATTTCAACTTTACGGTTTAAATTGTTTGTTTTCCTGAATGAATTTGAAACTTAGAAATAGGTACCTATGTGCAAATATATTAAAAAGACATTTTTAATAAGAAAATACATATTTCTCCAATAAGTTGAGAGAAACCCTATGAACTTATATATGCTTTTGGGTGATTCAAAAAGTTATATCCGCACTGTTATAGTATTACTCCAGGTTGATTTCATAATTAGCTTCGATTTTTGAATGATCTTTAAGTAAATTCTTTTTTTTTCTTTTTTAATTTCAGAGCTGGGTTGCTGTCTGATTCTGAGAGGATTAAAAACACCATTGAGATTAACACCAAAGATATCCCTGATGCAAGAACATATCTCTTGAAGCTTCAAGAGATTAGAATCAAGTAGTTCTCTTCTCTTTTCTACTTTTTAAGTGAGGCTATGATACTATGGATAGCGCATATTGGTCCATACTATGGATCAATATCTTCGTTTACAAATTTCAAATAGTCTGATCTGAACTGTTCATCATGATCTACATATGAAAATATACTTGCAGATGAAAATTTATATTTTTCATAATTTTTTTTACTATTTTTTTGAGATGGGTAGAAAATCGCTTGATTTAAAGATTTGAGACTTTCAAAAGTAGTGATTGTCTACCTATCTAAAAAAACATTAAAAAAATTCTAAAAAATATAAATATAGTTTGCAAGTACATTTTCATATGAAAATTATGTTGAATGGTTCAGATTGACTATTTGTATTTTGAGAACGAATACTTAATTTCAAGGTTTTTGAGGGGTATACATGAAATTTCCCCTTGTGCTTTAATTTAGAATAGAAAACATTCATGTGGGCTTCTATGTAACCTAGAAGCTATGAGCTGATATATTAATTAAAACTTGAGAAATTTTAATCCATGTCCAATCCTCTCCTAATTTCTATAAGAAATATTCAAATTGCCCTTACTGGTCTCATTTGAGTAAAGAGAAATGGCGACAAAGGGGGCAACCAAAGCCATGGATATACTTTTTCCTAGTAATAACTGTTTGGTAATATTTCATTTTTATTAGGAATAAACTTGTTGATGAAATTGGTGCTGAGAAAATGATGTTTCAAGCCCTAGATAAGGTGGAGAAGGATATCAAGAAACCCCTCCTTCGCAATGACAAGAAAAACATGCCTCTTCTTTTGGCCGAGTTTGACAAAGTCAACAAAAAGTAAGGCTCTTTACATTTTCTTTTTATATACCCCTGGAAATCTCAATATTAACCCTCTTTTTATTGCTGTTTCAGTATATGTAAGATGTGGAAGGGATATTTTGTGTATTTTCTTGAAAAAAAGGGGAACGGGTGGTGTTATTTGCAACATTTTAATGCTGCCGTATGTTATTCTTCTGACACGTGGTATATGATGCAATGGTACTATGCATAGCATGGATTGGTCTGTACTACGGATCAATATTTTTTGTTTCTAAAGTTTAAATAGTTGATCTGAACCGTTCAATATCATTTCCATATGAAAATGTACATTTTTTTACTATTTTTTTGGATATGTAGAAAGTAACTATTTTTCAATGGTCTGGAATCTTTAGTTCAAGTGATTCTCTACCTATATCTAAAATAATAGTAAAAAGATTCTAAAAAATGTAAAATTTGATTTACATGTACATTTTTATATGGAGATCATGTTGAATGGTTCCGATCGACTATTTAAACTTTCAAATAGAAAATATTGATCCATAGTACAGACCAATCTGTGCTATGCATGGTACCATAGCCTCACTCTAAAAGGAAACAAGGAAAAGAACATTTGGTGGTATGAAGAAAACTTTTTTATTACTAGAATTGTATGAAGTTTACTAGCATATAACAGGCTTGGTATCAAGATGGAAGACTTGCCAAAGATGGAAGAAGAGTTGGAGCTTAAAATTGCCAAGGTTGAACTCGCAGAAATGAAGAAAGATGCTATCGAAGCCATGGAAACCCAACTCAAAAGGTAGCTACTCTCTCTCTCTCTTTCGCCATTTGGATTATGAGGCAAAATAACCAACAGTCTCCGCTGAACACCTATTACTGAAGGAAATAATGAATTCTTCTTTTTATTATAAACCAAAATATTCTTTTAGTTCTTCTGTGGAAAACCATTTTTTTGTTTCGAGGTTTCTAGGAATATATGGGACTGTTGGGTTTAGTAAGAATCGAACCAAACTGAAATAGTATAAGAACTGAATCAAACAAACCGAAATTGGTTGAACCGAAATATGATATTAATCATAAAAATAAACATTTTTTTGTCAATATTTTAATTTTTGTAAAGATGAATTCAAAATTTTGTTTGGCTCGATTTAGCCAGTTTTATCGGAATCAAGCAATATACATTATGTCGTAATTTTTAATTTCTTTTAAATGTTTGGTTTGCACAGGGGATGGGTTTAAAAATTTCGGTCGGTTCGGTCTAAAACTTGATTTATAATTTCTAAACAAAACTGAACTATTAAACTGGTTTTAATGATGAACCGATCTGTTTAAACGGAACTATCTTGGTTTGGTTTAAAACTGATTAAACCAGACTCAATGAACACCCCTAGGGTTTAGGGTTTATGTGTTGACCACTCTTTCTAATGGTTTTTCTGTAATTTGACACAGAGAGGAGTTCAAGGGTGAAGAGATGCCAGATGTCAGGACTATAGACATCCGTCAGTTCATGTGAAGAATTTAAGGCAATTTGGCCTCATTTTCCTTTTCTTTTCTTTTTTCGTTTGTTTAGTTTCATTTCTGACTTGAGATAATCTGCATTGAAAAAAGGATAATGCATTTTTACTCTAATAAAATTAAGATGGGGGAAACCATGTACGAGCATTTATAGGCTTGGAGCTGTAATTTTCTTCTCTTTTTTGTTTTTGGTTTTTTGTCATGTTTCAGATGCTTGATTTGATGGTGCTTTTGTTTCCATCCCTCCTAGGTTATCGTTATGGGCCTTTTATGGGCCTTGAGGCCCTGTTCAATCTTTACTTGCAGCAAGTCATAGCACTGAAAACTCTTTAACTGAGTTAATATTTTGGGGAAGTTGTGGTTGTTTTGGTATTTAAAGAATAAAAAAAAGAGGGATTGGTTGGTTTGTAAAACAATATATTGGGTTTATTAAGATCGGGTAGGTCTGATGGGCATTGGACCTACTTTAGGTATGATGAGCTCCAAGATGGTTCGTTCTGTTTTAAGATCTGTGCATACCACATTAGTTCAACTAAAGTGAAACATTATTTTCTTTTTTTATATTAAGTCTTGAGAAAGTTATTACATAACTAAAAGGCATATTAGGATTTATCTCAAAGCATTTGGAATAATAATTGACCTTTTACTTTCAAATATAGTTAGTAATTAGGTTCCATTCAGCACCGGTATAGGTCCGATATACTAATTCAAGATAGAATAAACCATAGTTTGCATCTTTTTGTATATATGCATGATCATATGAAGGTGCATATTTCTGTCAATTCAGTCCACTTATTTACTACAGGATCATATCTTAATTTCAGATGCAAATTTATATATTTTTGTCAAAATCTCACTTGTGATTAAGCAATAGCATCTATATCTATGATGCCAATTAATGATTTCTCAGCACAATGTCCGGTCAATCTCACATGCTAACAAGTGCCACTTTTGATTATATATACAAGTGCGAGTAGTTGAGTTACCTAGCTCAGAGAATCAAATCTGAAGTTTCAAAAGTAAAATATAAACATAAAAATAAATATAAAAAAGAAAAAGAACGTACAACATGCACTTGCACTCATTTTACAATCTAGATGCATCAATTATTATATTGCATGTACCCTGATAACAAAAGCATGGATAATATATACAAAAATTAAACGATGAAGATAAACCAAGCAATTATAAAAGCTATCAAATTTTCGCATAGTTCGTCTGTCAAAAGAATAACAGTGCATAAAACAAAAGGAAAATTAAATCAAAGAAGGACGATGGAACATCTAAGTATTTGTGGTTTACTTTCCATATGTGCACAACCAAAGAATTCATAAGGCATGTATATATTCTACACCATATTACAAATAACATTTCTCCAAAACAAAACAACAACAAAAAAAGTGAAAAGGAAAAAAGTAAGTGGTATCTAGATATTCCACTTGACCAAATCAATGTTTTTTTTTTTTAAAATTGATAATCATTGGTCTAGTGACAAAAACAATATTTTTAGTGTAAGTGATTACACGTTCAAAATCTAAATTGGGGATCCCTTATAGACTTTAAAACAGTTGAGTGGCTTGGTCCCCAACTTTATTCATGATAAGAATAATATTTAAAATTAACGGTCACGTGTTGTAGCTCCAGAGGCAGGGCTATCTTCGTGTTGTATGTTGTTTCAACGTATGTAAGCTTTGGCATGACCCCCTTTGCCACTGTCAAATCGATTCTTATTTCCAAGTTTGTGCTCCATGGCACTATATTTGCATTTTGAAAATTCAAACAACCGATCCGAACCGTTCAACATGATCTCCATATTGAAATGTGCTTGGAGACTAAATTTTACATTTTTGGAATTTTTTTACTATTTATTAAGACACATTGAAAATCGCTGATCTGGTGGTCCAGAAATTTTTACTGTTCACAGTAAAATAACAATTTTCAAAGTGGCTTAATAAATAGTAAAAAAAATCCAAAAAATGTAAAATTTAGTCTCCAAGTACATTTCAATATAGAGAACATGTTGGAAGGTTCGAATCGGTTGTTTGGATTTTCAAAATGAAAATATGACATGAAGTACAAACGTGTTTTACTCCATGACTCACCCAAGTCGACCTCATATATATATATATATATATATATAGAGAGAGAGAGAGAGAGAGAGAGAGAGGTTGGCTACTCTACTTACATAAGCATATGAGGGTATATGCTTATAAGTCATTTTTTTCGTTTTCAAAATCCAAAAAGTCGACCTGAACCGTTAGATGTGATATCTATATTGAAATGTGATTGAAGACCAAATTTTACATTTTTCTAATTTTTTTTACTATTTATTAAGTCACTTTGAAAATCGCTGATCCAAAAGTGGCTTCTGATTTTACTGTTTTGTTAAGCCACAGTTAGATCAACGATTTTCAAAGTGGCTTAATAAATAGTAAAAAAATTCAGAAAAATGTAAAATTTGGTCTCCAAGCACATTTCAATATAGATATCACATCTAACGGTTCAGATCGACTTTTTGGATTTTGAAAACGAAAAAATAACTTATAAGCATATACCCTCATATGCTTATGGAAGTAAAGTAGCCAACCTCTATATATATATATATATATATATATATATATATATATATATATGAGTACGGCTAACGCGCTTCCTCTAGCATATGGGCCGAAATGTTTCCGGTGGAAAGTTGAAATTTCAAAATCCAAAAAGTCGATCTGAACCGTTCATCTTCTTCTCCATATTAATATCTGCTTGGAGACCAAATTTTACATTTTTCTGAAATTTTTTACTATTTATTAAGCCATTTTGAAAATCGCTGATCCAACGGTAGCTTCTGATTTTTACTGTTTGGTAAGCCACCGTTGGATCAGCAATTTTCAAAGTGGCTTAATAAATAGTAAAAAATTTCAGAAAAATGTAAAATTTGGTCTCCAAGCAGATATTAATATGGAGAAGAAGATGAACGGTTCAGATCAACTTTTTAGATTTTGAGATTTCAAATTTCCACCGAAAGCATTTCGGCCCATATGCTAGAGGAAGCGCGTTAGTCGTACTCATATATATATATATATATATAGGAATATGCTAGCATGCTATGCATAGCATAGAGCTCCTCCATGCAACGGCTCGGATTTCGAGTTTTCAAAATCCTAACGGTCGATCCGAACCGTTCATCTTGTTCTCCATATTAATATGTGTTTGAAGACCAAAATTTACATTTTTTGGAATTTTTTTACTATTTCTTTAGATTTATTGAAAATCGCTGTTTTTTATGGTCCAGATTTGCTGAAAACAGGTATTTTCAATAAATCTAAAGAAATAGTAAAAAAATTCCAAAAAATATAGAATTTGGTCTCCAAACACATATTAATATGAAGAACAAGATGAACGGTTCGGATCGACCGTTAGGATTTTGAAAACTCAAAATCCGAGCCGTTGCATGGAGGGGCTCTATGCTATGCATAGCATGCTAGCATATTCCTATATATATATATATATATATATATATATATATAGTAAGGCTTGGGTGCTATGGATAGCATAGCGACCTACGGTGCTACGGCTTAATATTCGAGTTTTTAAAATCCTAACGGTCGATCCGAACCGTTCATCTTGTTCTCCATATTAATAAGTGCTTGGAGACCAAATTTTACATTTTTTGGAAATTTTTTACTATTTTTTTAGATAGGTAGAAAATCAAATATCTGAATGGTGCAGAATTTTTTAGATCAAGTGATTTTCTACCTAGCTAAAAAAATAGTAAAAAAATTTCAAAAAATGTAAAATTTGGCATCCAAACACATTAATATGGAGAACAAGATGAACGGTTCGGATCGACCGTTAGGATTTTAAAAACTCGAATATTGAGCCGTAGCACCGTAGGCCTCTATGCTATCCATAGCACCCAAGCCTTACTCTCTCTCTCTCTATATATATATATACACATATATATAGAGTATGGCTTAATTGCTACCGGTAACACTTCGACCTAAGTGCTTAGGGGATCAAATTTTAGTATTTGATGTTCAAACAACAAATCCAAATCATTAGATGTTCAATCTATATTAAAATGTGCTTGGAGACCAAATTTTACATTTTTTGAAATTTTTTACTATTTATTAAGCTGGTTTGAAAATCGCTATTTTTATTAAATTTTTGCAACATTGAAAAACAATGGTTTTCAAACCAGCTTAATAAATAGTAAAAAAATTCCAAAAATGTAAAATTTGGTCTCCAAGCACATTTTAATATAGATTGAACATCTAACGATATATATATAGAGTATGGCTAAATTGCTACTGGTAGCACTTCGACCTAAGTGCTTACGGGGTCATATCTTAGTATTTGATGTTCAAACAACAAATCCAAACCGTTAGATGTTCAATCTATATTAAAATGTTCTTGGAGACCAAATTTTGAATTTTTTTACTATTTATTAAGGTGGTTTGAAAATCGTTGTTTTTATTAAAATTCTGCACCATTAAAAAATAGCGATTTCAAACCATCTTAATAAATAGTAAAAAAATTCCAAAAAATGTAAATTTTGGTCTCCAAGCACATTTTAATATAGATTGAACATCAAATACAAAGATATGACCCCATAAGCACTTAGGTCGAAGTGCTACCGGTAGCAATTTAGCCATACTATATATATAGAGAGAGAGAGAGAGAGAGAGAGAGAGATTGACTAATATGCTTTCAGTAGCACTTCGGCCGAAGTGCTACCGGTCCAAATTTAAAATTTTAAAATCCAAAAAGTCGATCTGAACCGTTCATCTTGTTCTCCATATTAATATGTGCTTGGAGACCAAATTTTATATTTTTCTGATTTTTTTTACTATATATTAAGTCACTTTGAAAATCGCTGATCCAACGGTGGCTTAACGAAACAGTGCTACCGTTGAATCAGCGATTTTCAAAGTGGCTTAATAAATAGTAAAAAAATTCAGAAAAATGTAAAATTTGGTCTCCAAGCACATGTTAATATGGAGAACAAGATGAACGGTTCAGATCGACTTTTTGGGTTTTGAAATTTCAAATTTGGACCGGTAGCACTTCGGCCCATATGCTACCGAAAGCATATTCTCCATATTAATATGTGCTTGGAGAGCAAATTTTACATTTTTTGGAAATTTGTTACTATTTTTTTAGATTTATTGAATATCACTGGCTTTTATGGTCCAGATTTGTCTGAAAAATAACGATTTTCAATAAATCTAAAAAAATAGTAAAAAATTTCCAAATAATGTAAAATTTGGTCTCCAAACACATATTAATATGGAGAACAAGATGAACGGTTTGGATCGACCGTTAAGATTTTGAAACCTCAAATATTGAGCCGTAGCACGAGAGGCCTCTATGCAACTCATAGCACCGTAGCCAAGTCCTGTATATATATATATATATATATACATACAGAGAGAGAGAGAGAGAGTAAGGCTACGCTACTTCGCGAATTAAACGGGTTGTTTTAATTCGCGCTCATATCTCTAGTTTCGAAGTCCAAATAGCCGATCCAAACCATCTTAATAAATAGTAAAAAAATTCCAAAAAATGTAAAATTTGGTCTCCAACCACATTTTAATATATATTAAACATCTAACGGTTTGGATCGGCTATTTGGCCTTCAAAACTAGACATATGAGCGCGAATTAAAACAGCTCTTTTAATTCGCGAAGTAGCGTAGCATTTCTCTCTCTCTCTCTCTATATATATATATATATATATATATAGAGGTTGGCTAAGATCAAAGTGGTAGTTCCTTAGCTTTGGTGCTACCAATTCGTTTTTCAATTTTCAAAGTTCAAAACGTCGATCCGAACCGTTCAAGTTGTTCTCCATATTAAATTGTGTTTGGAGACCAAATTTTACATTTTTCTGAATTTTTTTACTATTTATTAAGCCACTTTGAAAATCGCTGATCCAACGGTGGCTTAACAAAACAGTAAAATCAGAAGCCACCGTTGGATCAGCTGTTTTCAAAGTGGCTTAATAAATAGCAAAAAAATTCAGAAAAATGTAAAATTTGGTCTCCAAGCACAATTTAATATGGAGAACAACTTAAACGGTTCGGATCGACGTTTTGAACTTTGAAAATTGAAAAACAAATTGGTAGCACCAAAGCTCAGGAACTACCACTTTGATCTTAGCCAACCTCTATATATATATATATATATATATGAGGAGAGGGATCCACTTACAACATTTATAAGTTACAACATATTACAACAATTCGATTTTGCGATTTTGAAAGTTCAAACATTCGATCCAAACCGTTCAACATGATATCTATATTAAAATATGCTTGCTGATAAAATTTTACATTTTTTTGAATTTTTTTTACTATTTATTAACTATTTTACAAAAATGTTATGTTTAGACAATTCTGGACCACTGAAAAACAACAATTTTGTAAAATAGTTAATAAATAGTAAAAAAATTCAAAAAAAAGTAAAATTCTATCTGCAAGCATATTTTAATATAGATATCATGTTGAACGGTTTGGATCGACTGTTTAGACTTTTAAAATTGCAAAACCAAATTGTTGTAAGATGTTGTAAGTGGATCTCTCCTCTCTATATATATAGAGAGAGTAAGGCTACCATATATTTAAATGCATAGGCATCTTTGTGCATTGGACTATAAATCACCGGATTCAGAGTCCAAATAACCGATCCAAACTGTTCATCTCATTCTCCATATTAATATGCGCTTGGAGACCAAATTTTACATTTTTTGGAATTTGTTTACTATTTATTAAGCCACATTGAAAATCGCTGATCCAACGGTGCCTTTTGATTTTACTGTTACCGTTGGATCAACGATTTTCAAAGTGGCTTATTTGTAATAATTTGTATTTCAATTTTAGATTTTCTTCTAATGTTCTTCACCACAATATTTGCTGATTTTTTACATCAGAAACATTCCATTGATTTGATAAAAGATAAAATAGTCAAAATACAGAACAAATTCTCTTGAAATTGTTCCTATTAATTACCTTATTACGTATACAAAAACAAAGAAAATAACTAATTTATCTTATAAATACATAATAGTAAATATTTCTTTAACTATTCATTATTATTTTTAATTCACTAAAGGAGAAAACTGTAGATTTTTTCTTTTTTGGAAAAGAGATCACATACCATCTGAAAGCATCATGCTTATACATCTTCGGATTGTTTCAAAAAAAAAAAGAACTCAAATTGAAGAGCGCATTTATGAGTCTAGATGTGGCAAAGACAAAGTCAATGATTCTTGCTTGGGCAGTTTTCAAATAGAACTTATTTAAGTAGTTTAATTGATAAAGAGAGGAAGATTATTTCCCCATCCTGCAACTCAGGTTGCCAAGTCATTCTCCCGATATGCAATCCGAGCTGGAAGGAATCAACTGAATTAAACAAATGGAGTCGACCTCGAGACCTGAGCATTGAGTTTGATTAATCAATTCAATACAAAAGTGGTTGAATTATTCCCTCTCCATTTGAATGCGTAGTTTCTTCATATCAAGGCCACTTCACACAACAATTCAAACTTGCAGCATTACAGATACTCATGGGAAAAAGAGTGCTATTGTTTCCACTGCCTTATCAAGGCCACATCACTCCTATGTTAGAAGTCGCTGCACTTCTCCATTCTCACGGTTTCTCCATCACCATCTTTCACACCACCTACAACACCATTGATTCCACCAAATATCCTTCATATCGCTTCATCTTGGTTGATGATGAAGAAATATCAAGCCAGTTCAGATCCTTGGTTGGTGGCATGGTGGATCGATTAATAGCTTGGAACAATAGTTGTGAGCACCTATTTTATGATTGTTTGACAAGCGTTCTTTCTGAAAAAAATGACGAGCCCATCGCGTGCTTGATCAGGGACACATATTGGTACAACTTGCAATATATCGCGAAAAAGCTTCGAGTTCCAACTCTGGTACTTCGGACCAATAATGCGGCCACTCTTAATGTGCACATGACATATCCTCAGTTGGTCCAGAAAGGCGATATACCAGTTCAAGGTTAATTAATTAGATTACTTTCCTGCTCATCATTAACAACACTATAGACTAGCTCTAACATGTCCATTATTGTAATGAATTAACTTCATCTTGTTCACTTCAAATTGAAACATGCAGAGTCAGAATTGGACATGCCAGTGATCGAACTTGCGCCTCTCCGAATGAGGGACTTGCCGTGTGTTGGTGATTGCAGCTATGAAGTGTTAAGTAAGTTATTCACAGACTTTACGAATGCTATAAGAGCATCAAATGGGGTCATTGTAAACACTTTCGATGTCATTGAAAGTACAGAGGTAGAGAAGTTCCAAAAAGCAATACCAATTCCTGTGTTTTGTATCGGTCCTCTACATAAGTTCACTCCACTGACTAGAAGCAGTTTGCTAGATGAAGATCGTAGTTGCTTAGAGTGGTTAGACACGCAAACTGTCGGCTCTGTGCTTTATGTGAGCTTTGGTAGCCTCGCTTGCATAAAGTTTGAGGAACTCATCGAGATTGCGTGGGGTTTGGCTAATAGTGGCCAGCCTTTTATTTGGGTTGTTCGACCGGGTTCAATACTTGTGAAGGATGAGGTTGATTTCCCTGATGGTTTCATCAAGGCGATAAGTAGCCAAGGGAAGATAGTCAGTTGGGCCCCACAAAAGGAGATCTTGGCACATCCCGCAGTCGGCTCCTTTTGGACACATAATGGCTGGAATTCGACAATTGAGGCTATCAGTGAAGGGGTCCCCATGATCTGTTGGCCCCACTTTTCTGATCAAATGGGGAATGCTCGATATATCGTGGATGTTTGGAACATTGGTATCAGGTTAGAGGGGAAACTAGAGAGAGGGAAAATTGAAAGGGCAATCAAACGGTTGATGAAAGAGGATGAAGGTGCTGAGATTAGGCAAAGAATGAGAGAGATGAAACATAAAGCTTCTGTAAGCATCAACAGTGGAGGATCTTCTTTTATCAACTTCGGCAAGCTCCTCAATTTTATGTCGTCCTTTTAAGATATACTTTTATTAATATATGCTTCTCATGGAAAATTGTTGTCACTTGACTATATATTACCAAGCTTACTTATGTTATCAATAAATTTGTATGCACTTATAACTCTTCTTACTACTGTTGAATGGGCTGCTTCATGTTATGTTGTCCTCTATAGTTTTTGAGGTCCAAAAAAGCTATAGCCAGGGGCGGATCCAGGATTTTAGTCAGGGGTAGGCACAAAACACTAATAAGAGCTCAAAAAAAAATTTATCATATAATCTCATGAGCTAAAGTACAAAATGCTAACAAGACTATAAAACAAAAAAAATAGTATTGTTTTACATATAAAAAATATATAATAATACCTATCTAGTCAAATCAAGTCGATGACGATGAACCAAGGTTGCCTCTACGGTTCTTCATATGTTGAAATCTTTGCATAATTCTTTCATTATTAACACCCTTGAACAAATCCCTCTCAATATAAGTAACCAAACAATCATTCAACCATTGATCTCCCATGCTATTTCTTGAGTCGTTTTTCACCACATTCATTGCCGAAAATACCCTTTCGACACTAGCGGTAGCCACCGGCAATATCAATGTCAATTTCACTAATTTATAAACCAAGGGATAAACAATATGTTTTTTCTTTTCCACAAGTTTTTGAGAAAGTTCAACTAATCCCCTTAACTCCAAAAAATCACTATTGCTTTTCAAATCCAAATGATAATTCTCCAATTGATTTTCTAGTGTACCAAGCTCCCATTGGTTGAAATCCGAGGGATAGAATTGAGCAAGTTTAAGCAACTTGTCTTTTTTAAATGAAGAAAAAGAATCATTTGGGTAAAAACATGACATACACATAAGAAGTTCGGTAGTTGTTTCCGTGAATCTATCATTAAGCTCTTGTAATTGCATATCAATAACCGTGTTAAACATTTCAACACGATAGTAATGCAAATTATTAAATCCCGTTGGCCGACGCCGTGATATACCGGGACGGATACCCTCCATGTCCGAAATTTCAATACCGTGTTTCTCACAAAATGCACACACTTCTTGGAATAACAATCCCCATTCCCTATCCCTCATTTGTTGCAACCGAAATTTAGCGGTTCTCACCAAACACATAGCATTAACCACATCTTGATTTTTACGTTGCAAGGCTTGGGATAAATCATTGGTGATGCCTAATAAATTTCTCATGAGATGACAATTAAACACAAAATCAAAAGAGCGCATCGTTTCCAATAGTCCAATTGCCTCTCCTCGATGTTCATCTTTTACCCCCTCCAATTCTACTTCCTCAATTACATCTATTGTGGCTGAAAATAATATAATCAAACTATTTAAAGTTTTGTAATGAGAACTCCATCGAGTGTCACATGGACGTGCAAGACTCATTTCTTGGTTCAAACCTTTTCCAGTTACAATCTCATCATTTGAAAGAGCTTCCACAATTTTCTCTAATTGTTTCTCACGTAATTGATCACGCTTTTTACAAGATGCACAAACAACATTAAGAATAGTAGAAACAATTTGAAATAAACGCCAAACCTTATTATGTTTCTTGGCCACCGCAACAAGAGTTAGTTGAAGTTGATGTGCAAAGCAATGCACATAGTATGCGGACCCATTTTCCCGCATGATTAATGTTTTGAGCCCATTGAACTCCCCTCGCATATTACTAGCTCCATCATACCCTTGGCCACGTAATCTAGAAAATGTTAGACCGTACTTACCAAATAAACTCTCAAGTGCCGTTTTCAATTGGAGAGATGTAGTGTTGGGAACATGAACAATACCTAGAAACCGTTCGACAACATAACCTCCTTTATTCACAAATCGAATCACAACTGCCATTTGCTCTTTGACTGAGACATCCCTTGACTCGTCAACCAAAACAGAGAACCATTCATCTCCCAGTTCTGCAATTACCTCCTTAATTGTCTCCTCTGCACAAGCATTCACTATCTCCTTTTGGATTGATGGTGCGATCAACTTTAGGTTTTGAGGACACTTGTCCAAAATCACCTTATCTATTTCTTTATTATGATCTCCTAAAAATCTCATAAACTCAAGAAAATTTCCTTGATTATTAGAGCTTTCGGACTCGTCATGCCCGCGAAATGCCAAACCTTGCCTCAAAAGAAGTCGAATTGTATCTACAGTAGCATTTAGTTGTATTCGATAATCCATATCTTCTTTAACACTATGTCTATCTAACACAGTTTGAATGCTTTGATTTTGATTCATCAAATTCATACACATCCTATATGCTTGGTTGTGCAAACTATTTGAATCACCGACATGTTCGTCAAACCCTTTCTTTGATTTCCAATTTCTATAACCCTCTCCAACAAAAACGGTCCTTCCACCTGAACCAACATAATTCGGTCTAAATAGATAACAACAAAGGCAAAATGCCGCATCTTTTTCAATGCTATATTCCAACCAAGTATTGTATTGGTTAAACCAATCTTTGTTAAATCTTCTCATCTTACCACCTATATCTCTTTGGGGAAAATTATGGTTGTAAGGTTGAAATGGTTTTTTTATTAGATAAGAACGACGTACACTGTCTTGCTCATTGGGGTTGTATTGAGATATAGGTGGCCTTAAACCAGGATCAGGAGGAGGTTCTTGTTCGGCACTATTAGGCTCAATTTGTCTTGGTTCTTGTGAAGTTGAACCAATTGGAGACTTAGGCACAAGCTTATAGAACTTGTTCATTTTTAATACCCTAAAATGTAGAATTCAATGTCATTAATTAGATCAAGCAAACTATACCCTTTCACCAAACTATATACAATTCACAATTCAAGATTTTCAACATTTCAATTCTCAATTCAAGCACACTTTAATTTCACAATTCAAGGTCTTCAACAATTCATTTGAGAAATGTGTGAAATTGAGAAAGGATGTGCAACTGTGCAAGAAAGGTTTGAAATTGAGAAGGTTATGAATTTTCTACATGAATTATGCAAGATATTAATTTAATTAGTCAATTCAAACTAGCAATTGAGATCTTACAAAAAAATGAAAGAGAAGGAGAAGGGTGTGCTGATGCGTGAAGAGAGCGGGCGGAGAAGGAAGAGGCTATAATCGTTTTTCTTTTATAATGATTCTAAATAGTTAGTTATGATTGTGCTATAGTTTTTCAGACCTTAAAAGCTATAGCGCTATAATCGCTATTTAGAACCTTAATTTGAAGTACTAAAGTCAGTGACCGGTGTATAAATATATGTATGTGTGTGTTTATATATAGAGAGAGAGAGAGGAGGGATCAAGTTACAATAAGTTACCACAATTATTTTCTACATTTTCAAAGTCCAAATCATCGATCCAAACCGTTAGATGTGATCTCTACAATAAAATGTGCTTGGAGACCAAATTTTACATTTTTTTGAATTTTTTTACTATTTATTAAGATGGGTACAAAATTCAATGGTCTGAATTTGACTAGTTTTTGTACCCATCTTAATAAATAGTAAAAAAAATTCAAAAAATGTAAAATTTGGTCTCCAAGCACATTTCATTGTAGAGATCAAATCTAACGGTTTGAATCGATGATTTGGACTTTGAAAATGCTGAAAATGGTTGTGGTAACTTGTTGTAACTCAAAAATTGTTGTAACTTGATCCCTCCTCGTATATATATATATATGAGGAGGGATCAAGTTACAACAATTTTTGAGTTACAAAAAGTTACCACAACCATTTTCTGCATTTTCAAAGTCCAAATCGTTGATCCAAACCATTCAACATGATCTCCACAATAAAATGTGCTTCCATATCAAATTTTACATTTGTTTGGAATTTTTTACTATTTATTAAGATGGGTACAAAATTCAATGGTCTGAATTTGACTAGTTTTTGTACCCATCTTAATAAATAGTAAACAAATTCCAAAAAATGTAAAATTTAGTCTTTAAGCACATTTTATTGTAAAGATCACATTTAACGTATTGGATCGACGATTTGGACTTTGAAAATGTAGAAAATAGTTGTGATAACTTGTTGTAACTTGATCTCTCCTCATATATATATATATATATATAGGCTGTGGCTAATTTGCTGCCGCGTTTTATTTATTTTGTGATGTCCAAACAACAAATCCAAACCGTTAGATGTTTAATCTATACTATAATCTACTTGGAAACCAAATTTTACATTTTTTGGAATCTTTGTACTATTTATTAAGGTGGTTTGAAAACCGCTTATTTCAATGCTGCAAAAATTTACTGAAAACAGCGGTTTTCAAACTAGCTTAATAAATAGTAAAAAAATTCAAAAAAATGTAAAATTTGGTCTCCAATAGATTATAATATAGATTAAACATCTAACGGTTTGGATTTGTTGTTTGGAAATCACAAAATAAAAAAAACCCGGCAGCACCTCCGGCTAAAACACTGCCGGCAGCAAATTAGCCGGACCCTATATATATATAAATATAGGGTCCGGCTAATTTGCTGCCGGTAGGTGCTGCCACTGTTTTTTCTATTTTTTGATGTTCAAACAACAAATCTAAACCGTTAGATGTTTAATATATATTATAATCTACTTGGAGACCAAATTTTACATTTTTTGGAATTTTTTTACTATTTATTAAGCTGGTTTGAAAACCGCTGATTTCAGTAAATTTCTGCAGCATTGAAATCAGCGGTTTTCAAACCAGCTTAATAAATAGTACAAAAATTCCAAAAAAATGTAAAATTTGGTCTCCAAGTAGATTATAATATAGATTAAACATCTAACGGTTTAGATTTGTTGTTTGAACATCAAAAAATAGAAAAAATAGTGGCAGCACCTCCGGCTAAAATGCCACCGGCAGCAAATTAGCCGAACCCTATATATATAGAGAGAGAGAGAGAGAGATGGGCTATGGTGCATTGTAATGCATGAACCCCCTTATGCATTGCACTATAATCACGGATTTAAAGTCCAAACGACCAATCCGAACCGTTAGATGTTTAATCCATATTGAAATGTGCTTGGAGACCAAATTTTACATTTTTTGGAATTTCTTTACTATTTATTAAGCATTTTTTAAAATTGCTGTTTTGCTGTGAACAGTAAAAACAGTAAAATTTTCTGGACCATCAGATCAGCGACTTTCAAAATTGCTTAATAAATAGTAAAACAATTCCAAAAAATGTAAAATTTGGTCCCCAAGCACATATTAATATGAAGAACAAGATGAACGGTTCGGATCGGTCATTTGGACTTTAAATCCATGATTTATAGTGCAATGCATAAGGGGGTTCATGCATTGCAATGCACCATAGCCCATCTCTCTCTCTCTCTATATATATATATAAACCGGTGATAATCTCTCCGGTTTGTTTTCTTGAAGTCGGCAAGAATCTCACCGGTCCTAATTTTGGAACCAGTTGGAAAATAACCGGAAAGTAGGTTAAAATCCGGTGAGATTTTGACCGGTTTGGAGAATTTTTGAAATCCTACGCAAAAGTTGGTAGAATTTGAAATTTATTAATTATCTTGAATATTAATAAAAATTTCGGCATCTATATTACTTCACAAAATATTTCGTTCTATTTTTTTCAATTATTTAATTACTGTCTTTAACTTTGTATTGTACTTATCAATATCTCAATTATTTTGGATGTAATTTTTTTTTAATAGTTTAATGGTCCGAATCATTTTTAATTCATTAGGTGCGCGGATTAAGTAAGAATATGTCAAAGACTCAAATTATAATGCATGTCAGAAGAAATTGAAGCAACTAACTCAGACATTTGGAACTTAGCCTACCGCCTTTTTAGAATCATCTGACCGCCGCCTTAAATTAAAGTTTCTTCCCCACAAATTTCTATGCCCACAAAAGACCGCAACCTATTATATTTTGAATGTTCATATTTTATTGAATTATTGCTTTCAATTTCTATCTATCTATATAATCTCGGACTTTCTGTTCCCAAAATCTTACAGCTTCAATTAATTAATGACTTGTATTTTTTAAAGTAAAAAAAAATCATAAACATGATGATTTCATTACAAATCATTACAAATAAAAGAACTCCCAATTAGTAATTAAACATATAGAAACCATAAAGTACATCATAATACTTCAAACAATATATGAAAGTAAAATTGAAAGCAAATTGACATTTGTGTTGTACTCACATTTGTAGTGGCGGCAAAATCTGAACCATTTTCACTAATAATTTGAGATATCTCAAAATTGAAAGCAAATTCACTGCGAAATCAAAACTGGCGGCAAATTTTTACAAAAAAAAACGCGTATAATACGAAACATTCGTCAAATTTGCGAATATTTCATTTAATACGCGAATTGCTGAATAAGACATTGAATCATTCGTTGGATACCAAAATTCGAATAAACGCTTATAATTCGCGTTTTATTCGTGAATCTGATTACTGTGGTAGAAGGAGAGAACGCAAACATCTTCTATGACACGACCATGAAAATCTTGGCTCTACACAGAGTTACAACCAGTTTAAGGGTTTTAGGATCAATTGGGCATATTGTTGATAAATATAGTTGTTGATCCCTATACTAAAAAGAAACAAATAAAAAAGAGTCGCTGATGTCGAAGAGAGGCATTAATTGTTAGGTTGAAGAGAAAGGGAGGCAGCACAATTGTTACATTCCGAAATTTTAAAACTTGATTAAATTGATAAATCGATCATTTGACTTAAATAAAAAGTTTAATTAATTTAACGATCGTTCAGAAATTTTCTGACCAACTAAAATGAAACTAAAAATTTCGTAATGTAAATAATGTATAAAATTATGTATAATAAAATTTAGAGATTTAGAAATAAAATAAAATATAGCACTATATAGTAAATTATAATTAATCGGTAAGTTGGAAACTTAGAAAATCCGTTACAATTCCTTTGAATTTTTAGAAAAGAAGAAATTGATTTAATTGGATTCGTGTGAATAAATAAGTAATTGAATTCCAAATAAAAGTATAATTATACGAAAATATTCGTACAAATAAAATATAGAATTTATAAAGCTCGTTCATTTAGAACTTTTAGATAATTAATTGAATATACATAATTATATAAAAGGAAATCAAATTATTCGAATCTTAAATTGAGAAATAAATATACGAATTCTATGTACAAATATAGTTACAAAAATATTATGAACTTTCGATTCGAATTAGAGTAGAAACAGATTTCTTAAACCAATTAAATAACCTTGTTGAAATTCTGGATTTGTTTGGACCTTTGGATTTAATCTAACACGGATCTTAAATATTGTAATTTAAATGCTGGAATTATATCAACCCCTCATCTTGATCCAGCACGAATCTTGAAGCAGCCCATTTAAATCCCACCCCTCTCCCTTCTCTCTTTCTCTCCTCTCCTTCCCAAACCGTGACAGCCCCAGCCCCCCCCCCCGCCCCCTTCTCCTCTGCAGCGCAAAAAACAGGGGGCTCCGCCCCCTCCCCTTCCGCCGCTGCCACGGCCAGCCCGCCGCCCCATCTCCCTCTCCTTCTCTTCTCGGTCCGACCCGCCAGAAACCCCTCTCTCTCTCTCGGTTTCTGCCTCCACTGCCCCTCCGCACCACCCCTCCTCCTCTCTCTCTGACCCCCACCATCACCACCAAACCTTTCCTCTCCAACCCATGGACCTCCTCTTCCCATTTAATATCTCTCTTTTGCACCGATTGCCTCTACACTCGTGAGGACCCGAAACCCTAGAAATTGGGGGTCCGTCATTATTGCTTGCGGGTGCTTTCGTGAGGTTGCTATGGTGCTTGCTCGTGATCAAGTGAGACGGCTGCAAGGCGGAGCGAGACGAAACCCTCGAAATCGACCGTTCTCCTTCGACATCCTCTCTTTCGGTTAATTTTTAAATTAAATTATAGACTTCTTGAATTGTGTCTGGATGAACCGATTAATGTCGTAGGATGTGAATTTGCTAGTTTTCGAGTACGGGTTGTTGATTTTCCCGACTCGATCGAATTGCTCGAATAAATTAAGTATAAGGGGTTATATTGCAAAATGATTTTATTAATGGTCAGAATTGTAAAATATATGACCATAGTGATTTGTATGAATTAAAGGGAATTGTAGTTAGGATTTTGTAAAGGGAATTATAGTTAATTACACCTTTGCTCGGGTTGTTGATTTTCCCGGTAAATGGTGCTGACTTGAGGCTTGAGTCGTGTTATTAATTTCTGATGTGCCTGTTCTGATCTGACCTGTGGCTTGTCTCTGTTTTGCTGGTTTTATGGTGCATGGCTGTGTTGTGTGTATGAATGGCGAAGTGCTGGTACTAGTGGTACCAGCCCAGTATACTACTGGTATGGTGCTGATTTTGTGTGTGTATCAGTCCTTGACTTGACAGGGACCAAAAATGTAAATAAATTAAATTGAAGGTTGTTTTGTGCAAAATACATGCCTATGTGAGTTGTATAAATATAAGGGACCAATTTGTAAGATGTAAATTGTTTGAGGCTATGGTCGGCCATGCATGTGAAATATTATAATTTGAGCCATATGTGAATTTAAATAATTGTAAAGAGGACTGAAATTGAAATGTTATAAATGGACTTTGAGTAAATGGTGAATTGTTAATTAGGGGCTTAAACCCTTACTAAATTATGGGTCTTTAATTAAATTGAATTGGAATAAAATAATTGATACGTCCAATGGACCAAAGTGTAATAAGGTGAAAGTTTATATAAGGGCCGACCATATATATATAATTTTGGAATTGGACTTGAATTAAAATGATTATAAATGAGCCGAAAGGTATAAGAGAATTGACGAATTGAAAGACGACTTTTGGAATTTAAGTTTTGAGAATGTAACCGAACTAAACCAAGTAATCGTATAATATAGGTGTAGGCTCGGTTGAGCAAGATTTCGCGAGGCAATTCGAGACGCCTGATCTTTAAATTAAGCGGTACGCTCGTCAATCAGGTGCGGGATTCTTGGACTTGTTTGATACTTTATTTTCAGGAATTAAACTGTGTTTTCGTTTGTCATGTTGAACATCATTGATTGCATCATTGAATTGTGTATAGCATTTGCATAGCCCAATCAAATTAAACTCGAATTGCTGTGACTTGAGTGATTTGCATGCTGGTATGGTTGTAGGTTGTGTCGATCTATTATGATCTGATTTGATTGAAAGTCACCACGATTTGATTTGATATGTATGTGAATGGATTTACGAAGTTAAGCACTTGGATCCAATGAATTTGCCAAGTCGGGCTGTATGCTGACTTGGATTCCCAGGATCCTAAATGGCCTTAGGTGAACGGCCCTCAATATTCCCAGTACCGGTTGGGACGAGGGAGGGTGATTATGTTATGAGATGTGATTGGAAATCATGGGTGATATGTGTAACGTCTATGGCTCTGTGGCATTCTCCTACGTGTTAATGCATTTGAAAGGTCAATTGAATATTACGACTATTGGAATGATTCCAGAGGGGATTTTCTTTATATGATTCAAACCAGACCTTAATAAACTGTTAAGTCAAGCGATGCAGATGGGTGTCAGATAAAGGGTCCAGCGGTTGGCCATCTGTAGGTGTCAGTAACCCTACAGATGTGGGTTTGATAATGGTTCAGCTCGAAAGAACATCTGTAATTGCTACAAGCCCTATTGAATTGAGTTATTGAATTGAGTTAAGCCAAAATATATGTTGTGTTTGAAATTCATCTTGGAAATTCCGTAAACTGTGTTTCAGGTTGATTAAACTGTTGTCGAGCATTGGCATTCTGTTATTTATGATTATATATATATCTGTTTGAACTGTTATTGTTTGGGTTTCATTTGTTGAATATAGAGTTTGATTGCAAGTCCAATAATCTAAACTGTGGCAAATTTCGCACTGAGAATTTATTCTCACCCCCCCTCTCCCGATTATTTTCAGGTTTATATTGCGGACGCAGCGAATGAGGATATTGGTAATGTATATAAAAGATCCACTGCCTTGCGTGTAGCCTGATAGATACACGCGGCAGGCTGTCAGACCCGTGGATTTGGGGTGTGACAACAATTGGCTAGGAAAAAAGTCTTCCAACGGTTAGTTATTCAAAGATCGAGAGTTTTTTTTTTTGAGGAAAAACCCGTAGGCACTATCATTACTTAATCATAATGTGTTACAATAATGTAAAAAAGTTGTGCGAAAAATAAATGTAAGGAGCCTAAGAAAAGGAAGTACAAACAAAGATCGAGAGTTTGATTCTCCTCATTATGTCGTAGCCTCTCTGAAGGTTTTTTAAATTAAAAAAAAATGTTAGGTGAAATTAGGTGGAAGAGGTAATTAATAAGCGGAAATAAATCAGCTGAAATTCTGAAATTGGGTACTATTCACCCTGAAATTCCTGCAATCCGAAATCCAGCCATTGAATTTTTTCGAGAACGCATCTCGAAATAGCTGGTTTTTCCTTGCACGTATCTCGAAACAGTTCGACGGCTGAATTCAGATTGCAGGGATTTCAGGGTGAACAGTACTGACCTCGGATTTCAGCAGATTCGGATCCAATTTTTTTATTTATATCCAAAAAATAAATAAAATTTTAAAAAATATCTAAATCCTGACTGAATTTCGAAAACTACCCAAACCGGTTAACCATTAACCGGAATAGGCCATTCTTTCCGGTTCTCCAATTCCCGGAAATTGAGAATAGAACCGGTTAATGGTTAACCGGAAATAAGGTGTTTGGTTATTGGTGTACCGGAAGTATGATAGATGTCTGGTCAATTGTTAACCGGATTTGTGGATTTTCCTTTTTCTTTTTTTTTAAACAGAATTTTTTTTTTGTATTAAAATATTACAAATGTTGAATATATTTCTTTGAAAATAGATGGAATACAATATAATTTGATTTATTAGAAAGACAGCAACAAATAACCCGGATTAATATTTTTCAGGTCAGATTTTTCGCGGCTGTAAGAAAAATTAATATATTTCTTTATGTGTTATTGGAAAAAAATAAAAATGCTTAGATTCTGAGTTATTGATCCCGGTTCAAAAGTCACTTCTAGGTAATCTAGAAAATATTGTGATCTTTCTAGTACATTTAATTTATAAAAAGTTGTATCTATTTTGAGAATTATTTTTGAAAAACAATCATTAAATAAATTAAAGTTTTTATTTTTTTTTCAAAAATAGATATAACTTTATATAAATTAAATGTACTAGAAAGATCACAATATTTTCTAGATTACCTAAAAGTGACTTTTGAACCGGGATCAATAACTCATAATCTAAGCATTTTTATTTTTTTCCAATAACACATAAAGAAATATATTAATTTTTCTTACAGCCGCGAAAAATCCGACCTAAAAAATATTAATCCGGGTTATTTGTTACAGTCTTTCTAATAAATCAAATTATATTGTATTTCATCTATTTTCAAAGAAATATATTCAACATTTCTAATATTTTAATACAAAAAATAAAAAAAATTATGTTTTCAAAAAATAAAAAATAAAAATCCACAAATCCTGTTAACAATTGACCGGACATCTATCCTACTTCCGGTACACCAATAACCAAACACCTTATTTCCGGTTAACCATTAACCGGTTCTATTCTCAATTTCCGCTAATTGGAGAACCGGAAAGAATGGCCTATTCCGGTTAATGGTTAACCGGTTTGGGTAATTTTTGAAATTCAGTCATGATTTAGATATTTTTGAAAACTTTATTTATTTTTTGGATATAAATAAAAAAAATCGGGATTCGGATCCTTAATAGGCTACAAAACACCAAATTGACGAAAGATGAACAAGAGCTCAAATATTTAAGTTCTAAATTGAAAGAACTAAATAATTATATTTTTGAGAGGTTTCTCTCCTTTCACTTATTTTATACCCCTTGGTTCTGTGCTTCTTTGACAATTAGTTCAGATGTTACTTCTGTTAGGTCCCATAATTAATTCTGATGTTACTTCTTTGACAATTAGTTCATATGTTACTTCTGTTAGGTCCCATCTAATTTGTGATTTTTTTGAAAGAATCTTCCAAATCAAATGTACATCGATCTTTTTTTCTTTTTTTTTTAATTTGAAAACATTCACAGAGACTGCGAAGTCGTGAGGGAGAATCAAACTCTCAACCTTTAGGTACAACAACTCTAGGAGATTTTTTTAACTAATTATACTACCTCCCTTTTCTCAATAGACATCGATCTTGAGGTGCAATAATCTACGATGAATTGAAACGCAGTCACCAGCTAAAACACAAACGATAAACTACGATGAATTGAAGAATACAAAATTACTAAATTTTGTACAGACAAATTTAAATAACAAGGAGCTAAGACTAAAATATCTTTATTTTGTTTTCATGTTACTTTTATTTTTTTAATAATAAAACTTCAAAATTTTAAATCATTAAATATGACCAATATTATTTTTTCTAGCACATAAAATTGTCATTTTTTGAATTTATTTTTTATATGAACAATATTTTGATGTTTTTTTAGTATCAACACATTCAGAAAGTATCCATATCATTGAATTTTACAAGTTCTTAATTAAAGTATTTTTATATGAGGAGGGTTCAAATGCCTCCATCATGCCTCCATCTCTCTCCATCATTTTCAAAGTTCAAACAGTCGATCCGAACCGCTAAACCTAACCTCCATACTAAAATATGTTAGGAGACCAAATTTTATATTTTTAGGAATTTTTTTACTATTTTTTTTAGATAGGTAAAAAAATATTGTTTTTAGATGGTTCAGATTTACTGATTTTGTACCTATCTAAGAAAATAGTAAAAAAATTCCTAAAAATATAAAATTTGGTCTCCAAACATATTTTAGTATGGAGGTTAAGTTGAGCGGTTCGGATCGACTGTTTGAACTTTGAAAATAATGGAGAGAGATGGAGGCATGATGGAGGCACAAAATCATGGAGACATTTGAACCCTCCTCTTTTTATATAGATCATGCATATTTGACGGTTTCATTTGGACATTTGAGTTTTAGATTTTAGTTATTAAAGTTTTTAAAATTAATATATAATGAAGGCATCATAAGTGATAGCATTTGAACCCTCATTTTTAAATATTAATGTATCTTTTACGTCGAGAAATAAATTAATTAATAGTTTGAATACGCTTATTTGAATTCAACTCATACAGAATTGTAGATATACAGCCAAAATAGTTAATGCATGCTTCTATTTTATCTCACCTAATGGTTATTTCCGGAACAATTTTTTAATTCTTTGTATTCTGTTCGGACATGCTATATATATATATATATATATAGTTAGGCTGGGGTGCTATGGATAGCATAGAGGCCTCTATGCTACGGCTCAATATTCGAGTTTTCAAAATCCAAACGGTCAATCCGAACCGTTCATCTTATTCTCCATATTAATATCTGCTTGGAGACCAAATTTTACATTTTTCTGAATTTTTTTACTATTTATTAAGTATTTTACAAAATTGTTGATCCAACGGTGGCTGCACAAAACAGTAAAACCGTTGGATTAGCGATTTTCAATGTGGCTTAATAAATAGTAAAAAAATTCAGAAAAATGTAAAATTTGGTCTCCAAGCAGATATTAATATGGAGAATAAGATGAACGGTTCGGATCGACCGTTTGGATTTTGAAAACTCGAATATTGAGCCGTAGCATAGAGGCCTCCATGCTATCCATAGCACCCCAGCCTAACTCTATATATATATATATATATAGGACTTGGCTACGGTGCTATGGGTAGCTAAGAGGCCTCCCGTGCTACGGCTCAATATTTGACTTTTCAAAATCCTAACGGTCGATCCGAACCGTTCATCTTGTTCTCCATATTAATATGTGTTTGGAGACCAAATTTTACATTTTTTGGAAATTTTTTACTATTTTTTTAGATTTATTGAATATTGGAAATTTTTATGGTCCAGATTTGTCTAAAAAACAGCGATTTTCAATAAATCTAAAAAAATAGTAAAAAATTTCCAAAAAATGTAAAATTTGGTCTCCAAACACATATTAATATGGAGAACAAGATGAACGGTTCAGATCGACCGTTAGGATTTTGAAAAGTCGAATATTGAGCCGTAGCACGGGAGGCCTCTTAGCTACCCATAGCACCGTAGCCAAGTCCTATATATATTCATATAGATATATATATATATATATATATATATAGGCTGTGGCTAATTTGCTGCCGGCGGTGCTGCCACTGTTTTTTCTATTTTTTGATGTTCAAACGATAAATCTAAACCATTAGATGTTTAATCTATATTATAATCTACTTGGAGACCAAATTTTACATTTTTTGGAATTTTTTTACTATTTATTAAGCTGGTTTGAAAACCGCTGATTTCAATGCTGCAGAAATTGACTGAAATCAGCGGTTTTCAAACCAGCTTAATAAATAGTAAAAAATTCCAAAAAATGTAAAATTTGGTCTTCAAGTAGATTATAATATAGATTAAACATCTAACGGTTTAGATTTGTCATTTGAACATCAAAAAATAGAAAAAACAGTGGCAGCACCTCCGGCTAAAATGCTGCCGGCATCAAAATAGCCAGACCCTATATATATATATATATATATATATATATATA